>NC_080027.1:3505825-3813408 GCF_030020395.1 Manis pentadactyla | reverse complement strand
GGCTGGGACTTGCTGAAAACAAACAAAAAGAATTCACGGTGGCCAGATAGTGCTATTTTCTACTGACTGTCTCTGGGGGCTCAAACAGAATCCATTTGTTTGATTGTTTGTTTTTCAGTTTCACTCGTGTAGGGTACTTGTCCCCACACCCTCAGCTTGTAGTTTTTCTATGTCCTTGGATCTCAAGTACGTCTCCTGTTAGGAAGCACGTAGGTTTCTTGAGTTTTCATCCATTCTTTTAACCCTGTGCCTTTTGTTTGCAGCACTCAGAGCCTGACCTTTTATTCTGATGATTCAGAGCTGCGCCCTTATTGCACTTAAAAAATTTTTTTTGTTATCATTAATCTACAATCACGTGAAGAACATTATGTTTACTATGCTCCCCCTTAACCAAGTCCACCAGCAAAAACCTCTTAAAGTCGATGTCCATCAGCATAGTTGGATGCTTTAAACCCCTTCAGCATGTACCCCTTCAAAGACACTGATACAGTCGCTGCCCATCATGGAGTAGTAAGATGCTATATAACCTCTACTAGTCTTCTCTGTGTTGTACAGCACTCCCCAAGTCCCGCGCGACCCCACGCAATATACATGGCAATCCTAATGCCCCCATTCTTTCTCCACGCACATATCCATCCATTCAGAACCACCCTGCTCAGTCCTTTTCCCTTTGGCAACTTTTAGTCAACTCTCGGGATCTGTGAGTATCCTGCTGCTTTTTCCTTCAGTTTTTCATTGTTGTTATACTCCACACATGAGTGATATCATTTGATACTGTCTTTCTCCGCCTGACCTATTTTTCTGAGCATACTACTGTCTAGCTCCATCCACGTCATTGCAAATGGTAGGATTTGTTTTCTTCTTGTGGCTGCTTACTGCAGTTTGTAAACTGGATTTCATATTTCCTTTTTGTTTGTAGTTTAGCTATGTGATTTCAGCATTCATCTCCTGGTTATGAGCAACAGCTTTGTGTCAATCGATATGCATCTGTATCTATCTATTGCTCTGTCTGTCTGTATATCTATCTATCTTTCTATATATCCTTCTTTCTATCTCTCTATCCTCTCTATTTATCTATCCGTCTATCTAGCTTCCTGTTTTCTATCTATCATGTGTATCATCTATCTATCATCTGTCATCTATCTATCTGTCTATCTATGAAACAATCTTCTTTCTGTCTGTCCATCTATCCTTATGTACAGAACAGTTAACTACATCACCTATGTCACTTCCCTACATTACACTTCCAAAAATATTGCAAGGACACTAGGCCGTAGGGAGAGCACTGGGCTCACTGAGACAATTGCAGATCGAATCAGCCGCGTGTGCTTACGAAACCAGTAATTGGTGGTGCAGGGACTTGAACCCGTATCTCTGTCCTCTGTCCTCTTAAATCTCCTTCTCGCTTGCTAACTGTATTTAGCCACATTCATTGACTAAGTCCGCACTGAAGCCCCCAAGTATACTTCCTCTGGGCTTGTTGTAGACAGAAAAGTATACTTGGTGCTTTACTCACCACCATGTTTGAGGGACATTGGCGTGTTCACCACTGATAGGAGGAGGGACAAATTAAAAGGAACACCTATTTCTAGACGGGAGCATTTGGGAGCCAAGTGTGTGTTGTGGAGAGACGTGTTTGGTTGAGTGTCCAAACTTCCCTCTTTATGTCTTTATTACTTCTTTACAATCGTGGATATCATAAAACCCAGTGATTTCAAAAGCCCAAACGCATATTATTACAGCAATTCATTTGTTGATGTGAGAAAAATGAGGACATTGCAGTACCACTAAATCTATACCTGGGCACTGCTGATACCAAGCAAGAAATTCACGGTGGCTAGGTAGGACTATTTCCTAGTGACAGTCTCTGGGGACTCAAACAGAATCCATTTGTTTCTTTGTTTCAAAGATTCACTTGTATAGGGTACCTGTCCCCGCCCCTTCAGCTTGTAGTTTGTCTGTGTCCTTGGAACACAAGTGAGTCTCCAGTAAGGGAGCACTTAGGTGATCTTGAGTTTTCATCTGTTCTTCTAACCCTGTGTCTTTTGATTGTAGCAGTGAAAGCTTGTACTTTTATTCTGATATTTGATAGCTAGGCTCTTACTGCACTTTGAATTTTTTTTTTGTTCTCATTAATATACAATCACATGCAGAACAATATGTTTACTAGTCTAACCCCTTCACCAAGTCCTCGCCAAATCCCAGTTTCAGTCGCTGTCCGTCAGCGGGTCGTAAGATGCTCTAGAATCACTACTTGTCTTCTCTGTGTTGTATAGCCCTCCCAATGACCCTTCACCCTACACATTATTCATGCTAATCCTAATGCGCCCATTCTTTTTCCCCGCCCTTATCAATCCCTTCCCACAAACACTACCCAGTCCCTTTCTCTTTGGTAACTGTTAGTCCACTCTCGGGTACTGTGTATATGCTGCTGTTTCTTCCTTCAGTTTTTCTTTGTTATCGTACTCCACACATGAGTTAAATCATTTGGTACATGTATTTCTCCGACAGGCCTATTTGACTGAGCATAATACCCTCTAGTTCCATCCAAGTTATTGCAAATGATAGGATTTGTTTTCTTCTTATGGCTGCTTACTGCACTTTCTAAACTGGATTTTATTCTTCTTTTTCGTTTGTAGTTTCGCTATGTGCTTCAACCATTGCTCTCATGGTTATGAGCAATAGCTTTGTGTTAATCGATATGAACCTATATCTATCTATCTGTCTGTCTATCCATCAGTCAATCAATCAATCAATAAATCTATCATCTTTCTGTCTGCCCATCTGTCCTTGTGTACAGAACAGTTAACCACATATCCTATGTCACTTTCGTACATTATGCTTCCAAAAATCCTGCAAGGTAACTAGGCTGTAGGGAGAGCACTGGGTTCACCGAGACACTTGCAGGTCGTGTCGGCCGAGTGTACCTACAAAACCAGGAAATGGTTGTGCAGGGACTTGAACCCGTGTCTCTATCCTCTGTCCTCTTTCATCTCCTTCTCACTTCCTGTCTGTATTTAGCCACATTCATTCACTAAGTGCTCCCTGAAGACCACAAGTATCCTTCCTCTGGGCCTGTGGTCGACAGAAACGTAAACTTGTTGCTTTGCTCAGCACCATGTTTGAAGGACATCTATGTGAACACCACTGATAGGATGGAGGGTCAAATAAAAAGGAACACCAATTTCTAGACAGGAGCAGTTGGGAGCTAAGAGTGTATTGTGGAGTGACATGTTTATTTGAGTGTCCAAACTTCCCTCTTTAGGTGGTTATTACTTCACATTCGTGAAGATCATAAAACCCACAGATTTCAAAGGCCCAGATCCTTATTATTACAGCAACTCAGTTGTTGAGGGGAGTGAAAATGAGAAGGACGTTGCTCCACCACTAAATCTATGGCTGGGCCATGCTGAAAACAAACAAAAAGAATTCACGGTGGCCAGATAGTGCTATTTTCTATTGACTGTGTCTGGGGGCTCAAACAGAATCCATTTGTTTGATTGTTTGTTTTTCAGTTTCACTCGTGTAGGGTACTTGTCCCCACACCTTCAGCTTACAGTTTGTCTGTTTTTCCTGGATCTCAAGTGAGTCTCCTGTTAGGAAGCACGTAGGTTTCTTGAGTTTTCATCCGTTCTTTTAACCCTGTGTCTTTTGTTTGCAGCACTCAGAGCCTGACCTTTTATTCTGATGATTCAGAGCTGTGCCCTTATTGCACTTAAAAAATTTTTTTTGTTATCATTAATCTACAATCACGTGAAGAACATTATGTTTACTATGCTCCCCCTTAACCAAGTCCACCAGCAAAAACCTCTTAAAGTCGCTGTCCATCAGCATAGTTGGATGCTTTAAACCCCTTCAGCATGTACCCCTTCAAAGACACCGATACAGTCGCTGTCAATCATGGAGTAGTAAGATGCTATATAACCTCTACTAGTCTTCTCTGTGTTGTACAGCACTCCCCAAGTCCCGCGCGACCCCACGCAATATACATGGTAATCCTAATGTCCCCATTCTTTCTCCCCGCACATATCCCTCCATTCAGAACCACCCTGCCCAGTCCTTTTCCCTTTGGCAACTTTTAGTCAACTCTCGGGTTCTGTGAGTATCCTGCTGTTTTTTTCCTTCAGTTTTTCTTTGTTGTTATACTCCACACATTAGTGATATCATTTGATACTGTCTTTCTCCGCCTGACCTATTTTTCTGAACATACTACTGTCTAGCTCCATCCGCGTCATTGCAAATGGTAGGATTTGTTTTCTATTTATGGCTGCTCACTGCACTTTGTAAACTGGATTTCATTCTTCCTTTTTGTTTGTAGTTTAGCTATGTGATTTCACCATTCATCTCCTGGTTATGAGCAACAGCTTTGTGTCAATCGATATGCATCTGTATCTATCTATTGCTCTGTCTGTCTGTATATCTATCTATCTTTCTATATATCCTTCTTTCTATCTCTCTATCCTCTCTATTTATCTATCCATCTATCTAGCTTCCTGTTTTCTATCTATCATGTGTATCATCTATCTATCATCTGTCATCTATCTATCTGTCTATCTATGAAACAATCTTCTTTCTGTCTGTCCATCTATCCTTATGTACAGAACAGTTAACTACATCACCTATGTCACTTCCCTACATTACGCTTCCAAAAACATTGCAAGGTCACTAGGCCGTAGGGAGAGCACTGGGCTCACTGAGACAATTGCAGATCGAATCAGCCGCGTGTGCTTACGAAACCAGTAATTGGTGGTGCAGGGACTTGAACCCGTATCTCTGTCCTCTGTCCTCTTAAACCTCCTTCTCGCTTGCTAACTGTATTTAGCCACATTCATTGACTAAGTCCTCACTGAAGCCCCCAAGTATACTTCCTCTGGGCTTGTTGTAGACAGAGAAGTATACTTGGTGCTTTACTCACCACCATGTTTGAGGGACATTGGCGTGTTCACCACTGATAGGAGGAGGGACAAATTAAAAGGAACACCTATTTCTAGACAGGTGCATTTGGGAACAAAGTGTGTGTTGTGGAGAGACGTGTTTGGTTGAGTGTCCAAACTTCCCTCTTTATGTCTTTATTACTTCTTTACAATCGTGGATATCATAAAACCCAGTGATTTCAAAAGCCCAGACGCAGAATATTACAGCAATTCGTTTGTTGATGTGAGAAAAATGAGGACATTGCAGTACCACTAAATCTATACCTGGGCACTGCTGATACCAAACAAGAAATTCACGGTGGCTAGGTAGGACTATTTTCTAGTGACTGTCTCTGGGGACTCAAACAGAATCCATTTGTTTCTTTGTTTCAAAGATTCACTTGTATAGGGTACCTGTCCCCGCCCCTTCAGCTTGTAGTTTGTCTGTGTCCTTGGATCACAAGTGAGTCTCCAGTAAGGGAGCACTTAGGTGATCTTGAGTTTTCATCCGTTCTTCTAACCCTGTGTCTTTTGATTGGAGCAGTGAAAGCTTGTACTTTTATTCTGATATTTGATAGCTAATCTCTTACTGCACTTTGAAATTTTTTTTGTTCTCATTAATATACAATCACATGCAGAACAATATGTTTACTAGTCTAACCCCTTCACCAAGACCTCGCCAAATCCCAGTTTCAGTCGCTGTCCGTCCACGGGTCGTAAGACGCTCTAGAATCACCACTTGTCTTCTCTGTGTTGTATTGCCCTCCCAATGTCACTTCACCCTACACATTATTCAGGCCAATCATAATTCGCCCATTCTTTTTCCCCGCCCTTATCAATCCCTTCCCACAAACACTACCCAGTCCCTTTCTCTTTGGTAACTCTTAGTCCACTCTCGGGTACTGTGTATATGCTGCTGTTTCTTACTTCAGTTTTTCTTTGTTATCGTACTCCACACATGAGTTAAATCATTTGGTACATGTATTTCTCCGACTGGCGTATTTGACTGAGCATAATACCCTCTAGTTCCATCCAAGTTATTGCCAATGATAGGATTTGTTTTCTTCTTATGGCTGCTTACTGCACTTTTTAAACTGGATTTTATTCTTCATTTTCGTTTGCAGTTTCGCTATGTGCTTCAACCATTGCTCTCATGGTTATGAGCAATAGCTTTGTGTTAATCGATATGAACCTATATCTATCTATCTGTTTGTCTATCAGTCAATCAATCAATCAATCTATCATCTTTCTGTCTGCCCATCTGTCTTTGTGTAAAGAACAGTTAACCACATATCCTATGTCACTTTCGTACATTATGCTTCCAAAAATCCTGCAAGGTAACTAGGCTGTAGGGAGAGCACTGGGTTCACCGAGACACTTGCAGGTCGTGTCGGCCGAGTGTACCTACAAAACCAGGAAATGGTTGTGCAGGGACTTGAACCCGTGTCTCTATCCTCTGTCCTCTTTCATCTCCTTCTCACTTCCTGTCTGTATTTAGCCACATTCATTCACTAAGTGCTCCCTGAAGACCACAAGTATAATTCCTCTAGCCTGTGGTCGACAGAAACGTAAATTTCTTGCTTTGCTCACCACCATGTTTGAAGGATATCTATGTGAACACCACTGATAGGATGGAGGGTCAAATTAAAAGGAACACCAATTTCTAGACAGGAGCAGTTGGGAGCTAAGAGTGTATTGTGGAGTGACATGTTTATTTGAGTGTCCAAACTTCCCTCTTTAGGTGGTTATTACTTCACATTCGTGAAGATCATAAAACCCACAGATTTGAAAGGCCCAGATCCTTATTATTACAGCAACTCAGTTGTTGAGTTCAGAGAAAATGAGAAGGACGTTGCTCCACCACTAAATCTATGGCTGGGCCATGCTGAAAACAAACAAAAAGAATTCACGGTGGCCAGATAGTGCTATTTTCTACTGACTGTGTCTGGGGGCTCAAACAGAATCCATTTGTTTGATTGTTTGTTTTTCAGTTTCACTCGTGTAGGGTACTTGTCCCCACACCTTCAGCTTGCAGTTTGTCTGTGTCCTTGGATCTCAAGTGAGTCTCCTTTTAGGAAGCACGTAAGTTTCTTGAGTTTTCATCCGTTCTTTTAACCCTGTGTCTTTTGTTTGCAGCACTCAGAGCCTGAACTTTATTCTGATAATTCAGAGCTGTGCCCTTATTGCACTTAAAAAATTTTTTTTGTTATCATTAATCTACAATCACGTGAAGAACATTATGTTTACTATGCTCCCCCTTAACTAAGTCCACCAGTAAAAACCTCTTAAAGTTTCTGTCCATCAGCATAGTTGGATGCTTTAAACCCCTTCAGCATGTACCCCTTCAAAGACACCAATACAGTCGCTGTCAATCATGGAGTAGTAAGATGCTATATAACCTCTTCTAGTCTTCTCTGTGTTGTACAGCACTCCCCATGTCCCGCGCGACCCCACACAATATACATGGTAATCCTAATGCCCCCATTCTTTCTCCCCGCACTTATCCCTCCATTCAGAACCACCCTGCCCAGTCCTTTTCCCTTAAGCATCTTTTAGTCAACTCTCGGGTTCTGTGGTATCCTGCTGTTTTTTTCCTTCACTTTTTCTTTGTTGTTATACTCCACACATGAGTGATATAATTTGATATTGTCTTTCTCCGCCTGACCTATTTTTCTGAACATACTACTGTCTAGCTCCATCCACGTCATTGCAAATGGTAGGATTTGTTTTCTTCTTATGGCTGCTTACTGCACTTTGTAAACTGGATTTCATTCTTCCTTTTTGTTTGTAGTTTAGCTATGTGATTTCACCATTCATCTCCTGGTTATGAGCAACAGCTTTGTGTCAATCGATATGCATCTGTATCTATCTATTGCTCGGTCTGTCTGTATATCTATCTATCTTTCTATATATCCTTCTTTCTATCTCTCTATCCTCTCTATTTATCTATCCATCTATCTAGCTTCCTGTTTTCTATCTATCATGTGTATCATCTATCTATCATCTGTCATCTATCTATCTGTCTATCTATGAAACAATCTTTTTTCTGTCTGTCCATCTATCCTTATGTACAGAACAGTTAACTACATCACCAATGTCACTTCCCTACATTATGCTTCCAAAAACATTGCAAGGTCACTAGGCCATAGGGAGAGCACTGGGCTCACTGAGACGATTTCAGATCGAATCAGCCACGTGTGCTTACAAAACCAGTAACTGGTGGTGCAGGGACTTGAACCCGTATCTCTGTCCTCTGTCCTCTTAAATCTCCTTCTCGCTTGCTAACTGTATTTAGCCACATTTATTGACTAAGTCCTCACTGAAGCCCCCAAGTATACTTCCTCTGGGCTTGTTGTAGACAGAAAAGTATACTTGGTGCTTTACTCACCACCATGTTTGAGGGACATTGGCGTGTTCACCACTGATAGGAGGAGGGACAAAATAAAAGGAACACCTATTTCTAGACAGGAGCATTTGGGAGCCAAGTGTGTTGTGGAGAGACGTGTTTGGTTGAGTGTCCAAACTTCCCTCTTTATGTCTTTATTACTTCTTTACAATCGTGGATATCATAAAACACAGAGATTTCAAAACCCAGACGGATATTATTTCAGCAATTCATTTGTTGATGTGAGAAAAATGAGGACATTGCAGTACCACTAAATCTATACCTGGGAACTGCTGATACCAAACAAGAAATTCACGGTGGCTAGGTAGGACTATTTTCTAGTGACTGTCTCAGGGGACTCAAACAGAATCCATTTGTTTCTTTGTTTCAAAGATTCACTTGTATAGGGTACCTGTCCCCGCCCCTTCAGCTTGTAGTTTGTCGGTGTCCTTGGATCACAAGTGAGTCTCCAGTAAGGGAGCACTTAGGTGATCTTGAGTTTTCATCCGTTCTTCTAACCCTGTGTCTTTTGATTGGAGCAGTGAAAGCTTGTACTTTTATTCTGATATTTGATAGCTAGGCTCTTACTGCACTTTGAAATTCTTTTTGTTCTCATTAATATACAATCACATGCAGAACAATATGTTTACTAGTCTAACCCCTTCACCAAGTCCTCGCCAAATCCCAGTTTCAGTCGCTGTCCATCAGCGGGTCGTAAGATGCTCTAGAATCACTACTTGTCTTCTCTGTGTTGTATAGCCCTCCCAATGACCCTTCACCCTACACATTATTCATGCTAATCCTAATGCGCCCATTCTTTTTCCCCGCCCTTATCAATCCCTTCCCACAAACACTACCCAGTCCCTTTCTCTTTGGTAACTGTTAGTCCACTCTCGGGTACTGTGTATATGCTGCTGTTTCTTCCTTCAGTTTTTCTTTGTTATCGTACTCCACACATGAGTTAAATCATTTGGTACATGTATTTCTCCGACTGGCCTATTTGACTGACCATAATACCCTCTAGTTCCATCCTAGTTATTACTAATGATAGGATTTGTTTTCTTCTTATGGCTGCTTACTGCACTTTCTAAACTGGATTTTATTCTTCTTTTTCGTTTGTAGTTTCGCTATGTGCTTCAACCATTGCTCTCATGGTTATGAGCAATAGCTTTGTGTTAATCGATATGAACCTATATCTCTCTATCTGTCTGTCTATCAATCAGTCAATCAGTCAATCAATCAATCTATCATCTTTCTGTCTGCCCATCTGTCCTTGTGTAAAGAACAGTTAACCGCATATCCTATGTCACTTTCGTACATTATGCTTCCAAAAATCCTGCAAGGTAACTAGGCTGTAGGGAGAGCACTGGGTTCACCGAGACACTTGCAGGTCGTGTCGGCCGAGTGTACCTACAAAACCAGGAAATGGTTGTGCAGGGACTTGAACCCGTGTCTCTATCCTCTGTCCTCTTTCATCTCCTTCTCACTTCCTGTCTGTATATAGCCACATTCATTCACTAAGTGCTCCCTGAAGACCACAAGTATCCTTCCTCTGGGCCTGTGGTCTACAGAAACGTAAACTTGTTGCTTTTCTCACCACCATGTTTGAAGGACTTCTATGTGAACACCCCTGATAGGATGGAGGGTCAAATAAAAAGGAACACCAATTTCTAGACAGGAGCAGTTGGAAGCAAAGAGTGTATTGTGGAGTGACATGTTTATTTGAGTGTCCAAACTTCCCTCTTTAGGTGGTTATTACTTCACATTCGTGAAGATCATAAAACCCACAGATTTCAAAGGCCCAGATTCTTATTTTTACAGCAACTCAGTTGTTGAGGGGAGAGAAAATGAGAAGGACGTTGCTCCAGCACTAAATCTATGGCTGGGCCTTGCTGAAAACAAACAAAAAGAATTCACGGTGGCCAGATAGTGCTATTTACTACTGACTGTTCTCTGGGGGCTCAAAGAGAATCCATTTGTTTGATTGTTTGTTTTTCAGTTTCACTCGTGTAGGGTACTTGTCCCTACTCCTTCAGCTTGTAGTTTGTCTGTGTCCTTGGATCTCAAGTAAGTCTCCTGTAAGGAAACACGTAGGTTTCTAGAGTTTTCATCCATTCTTTTAACCCTGTGTCTTTTATTTGCAGCACTCAGAGCCTGAACTTTATTCTGATAATTCAGAGCTGTGCCCTTATTGCACTTAAAAAATTTTTTTTGTTATCATTAATCTACAATCACGTGAAGAACATTATGTTTACTATGCTCCCCCTTAACTAAGTCCACCAGCAAAAACCTCTTAAAGTCGCTGTCCATCAGCATAGTTGGATGCTTTAAACCCCTTCAGCATGTACCCCTTCAAAGACACCAATACAGTCGCTGTCAATCATGGAGTAGTAAGATGCTATATAACCTCTTCTAGTCTTCTCTGTGTTGTACAGCACTCCCCATGTCCCGCGCGACCCCACACAATATACATGGTAATCCTAATGCCCCCATTCTTTCTCCCCGCACTTATCCCTCCATTCAGAACCACCCTGCCCAGTCCTTTTCCCTTAAGCATCTTTTAGTCAACTCTCGGGTTCTGTGGTATCCTGCTGTTTTTTTCCTTCACTTTTTCTTTGTTGTTATACTCCACACATGAGTGATATAATTTGATATTGTCTTTCTCCGCCTGACCTATTTTTCTGAACATACTACTGTCTAGCTCCATCCACGTCATTGCAAATGGTAGGAATTGTTTTCTTCTTATGGCTGCTTACTGCACTTTGTAAACTGGATTTCATTCTTCCTTTTTGTTTGTAGTTTAGCTATGTGATTTCACCATTCATCTCCTGGTTATGAGCAACAGCTTTGTGTCAATCGATATGCATCTGTATCTATCTATTGCTCGGTCTGTCTGTATATCTATCTATCTTTCTATATATCCTTCTTTCTATCTCTCTATCCTCTCTATTTATCTATCCATCTATCTAGCTTCCTGTTTTCTATCTATCATGTGTATCATCTATCTATCATCTGTCATCTATCTATCTGTCTATCTATGAAACAATCTTCTTTCTGTCTGTCCATCTATCCTTATGTACAGAACAGTTAACTACATCACCTATGTCACTTCCCTACATTACGCTTCCAAAAACATTGCAAATTCACTAGGCCGTAGGGAGAGCACTGGGCTCACTGAGACAATTGCAGATCGAATCAGCCGCGTGTGCTTACGAAACCAGTAATTGGTGGTGCAGGGACTTGAACCCGTATCTCTGTCCTCTGTCCTCTTAAACCTCCTTCTCGCTTGCTAACTGTATTTAGCCACATTCATTGACTAAGTCCTCACTGAAGCCCCCAAGTATACTTCCTCTGGGCTTGTTGTAGACAGAGAAGTATACTTGGTGCTTTACTCACCACCATGTTTGAGGGACATTGGCGTGTTCAATACTGATAGGAGGAGGGACAAATTAAAAGGAACACCTATTTCTAGACAGGTGCATTTGGGAACAAAGTGTGTGTTGTGGAGAGACGTGTTTGGTTGAGTGTCCAAACTTCCCTCTTTATGTCTTTATTACTTCTTTACAATCGTGGATATCATAAAACCCAGTGATTTCAAAAGCCCAGACGCAGAATATTACAGCAATTCGTTTGTTGATGTGAGAAAAATGAGGACATTGCAGTACCACTAAATCTATACCTGGGCACTGCTGATACCAAACAAGAAATTCACGGTGGCTAGGTAGGACTATTTTCTAGTGACTGTCTCTGGGGACTCAAACAGAATCCATTTGTTTCTTTGTTTCAAAGATTCACTTGTATAGGGTACCTGTCCCCGCCCCTTCAGCTTGTAGTTTGTCTGTGTCCTTGGATCACAAGTGAGTCTCCAGTAAGGGAGCACTTAGGTGATCTTGAGTTTTCATCCGTTCTTCTAACCCTGTGTCTTTTGATTGGAGCAGTGAAAGCTTGTACTTTTATTCTGATATTTGATAGCTAATCTCTTACTGCACTTTGAAATTTTTTTTGTTCTCATTAATATACAATCACATGCAGAACAATATGTTTACTAGTCTAACCCCTTCACCAAGACCTCGCCAAATCCCAGTTTCAGTCGCTGTCCGTCCACGGGTCGTAAGACGCTCTAGAATCACCACTTGTCTTCTCTGTGTTGTATTGCCCTCCCAATGTCACTTCACCCTACACATTATTCAGGCCAATCATAATTCGCCCATTCTTTTTCCCCGCCCTTATCAATCCCTTCCCACAAACACTACCCAGTCCCTTTCTCTTTGGTAACTCTTAGTCCACTCTCGGGTACTGTGTATATGCTGCTGTTTCTTACTTCAGTTTTTCTTTGTTATCGTACTCCACACATGAGTTAAATCATTTGGTACATGTATTTCTCCGACTGGCGTATTTGACTGAGCATAATACCCTCTAGTTCCATCCAAGTTATTGCCAATGATAGGATTTGTTTTCTTCTTATGGCTGCTTACTGCACTTTTTAAACTGGATTTTATTCTTCATTTTCGTTTGCAGTTTCGCTATGTGCTTCAACCATTGCTCTCATGGTTATGAGCAATAGCTTTGTGTTAATCGATATGAACCTATATCTATCTATCTGTTTGTCTATCAGTCAATCAATCAATCAATCTATCATCTTTCTGTCTGCCCATCTGTCTTTGTGTAAAGAACAGTTAACCACATATCCTATGTCACTTTCGTACATTATGCTTCCAAAAATCCTGCAAGGTAACTAGGCTGTAGGGAGAGCACTGGGTTCACCGAGACACTTGCAGGTCGTGTCGGCCGAGTGTACCTACAAAACCAGGAAATGGTTGTGCAGGGACTTGAACCCGTGTCTCTATCCTCTGTCCTCTTTCATCTCCTTCTCACTTCCTGTCTGTATTTAGCCACATTCATTCACTAAGTGCTCCCTGAAGACCACAAGTATAATTCCTCTAGCCTGTGGTCGACAGAAACGTAAATTTCTTGCTTTGCTCACCACCATGTTTGAAGGACATCTATGTGAACACCACTGATAGGATGGAGGGTCAAATTAAAAGGAACACCAATTTCTAGACAGGAGCAGTTGGGAGCTAAGAGTGTATTGTGGAGTGACATGTTTATTTGAGTGTCCAAACTTCCCTCTTTAGGTGGTTATTACTTCACATTCGTGAAGATCATAAAACCCACAGATTTGAAAGGCCCAGATCCTTATTATTACAGCAACTCAGTTGTTGAGTTCAGAGAAAATGAGAAGGACGTTGCTCCACCACTAAATCTATGGCTGGGCCATGCTGAAAACAAACAAAAAGAATTCACGGTGGCCAGATAGTGCTATTTTCTACTGACTGTGTCTGGGGGCTCAAACAGAATCCATTTGTTTGATTGTTTGTTTTTCAGTTTCACTCGTGTAGGGTACTTGTCCCCACACCTTCAGCTTGCAGTTTGTCTGTGTCCTTGGATCTCAAGTGAGTCTCCTTTTAGGAAGCACGTAAGTTTCTTGAGTTTTCATCCGTTCTTTTAACCCTGTGTCTTTTGTTTGCAGCACTCAGAGCCTGAACTTTATTCTGATAATTCAGAGCTGTGCCCTTATTGCACTTAAAAAATTTTTTTTGTTATCATTAATCTACAATCACGTGAAGAACATTATGTTTACTATGCTCCCCCTTAACTAAGTCCACCAGTAAAAACCTCTTAAAGTTTCTGTCCATCAGCATAGTTGGATGCTTTAAACCCCTTCAGCATGTACCCCTTCAAAGACACCAATACAGTCGCTGTCAATCATGGAGTAGTAAGATGCTATATAACCTCTTCTAGTCTTCTCTGTGTTGTACAGCACTCCCCATGTCCCGCGCGACCCCACACAATATACATGGTAATCCTAATGCCCCCATTCTTTCTCCCCGCACTTATCCCTCCATTCAGAACCACCCTGCCCAGTCCTTTTCCCTTAAGCATCTTTTAGTCAACTCTCGGGTTCTGTGGTATCCTGCTGTTTTTTTCCTTCACTTTTTCTTTGTTGTTATACTCCACACATGAGTGATATAATTTGATATTGTCTTTCTCCGCCTGACCTATTTTTCTGAACATACTACTGTCTAGCTCCATCCACGTCATTGCAAATGGTAGGATTTGTTTTCTTCTTATGGCTGCTTACTGCACTTTGTAAACTGGATTTCATTCTTCCTTTTTGTTTGTAGTTTAGCTATGTGATTTCACCATTCATCTCCTGGTTATGAGCAACAGCTTTGTGTCAATCGATATGCATCTGTATCTATCTATTGCTCGGTCTGTCTGTATATCTATCTATCTTTCTATATATCCTTCTTTCTATCTCTCTATCCTCTCTATTTATCTATCCATCTATCTAGCTTCCTGTTTTCTATCTATCATGTGTATCATCTATCTATCATCTGTCATCTATCTATCTGTCTATCTATGAAACAATCTTCTTTCTGTCTGTCCATCTATCCTTATGTACAGAACAGTTAACTACATCACCTATGTCACTTCCCTACATTATGCTTCCAAAAACATTGCAAGGTCACTAGGCCATAGGGAGAGCACTGGGCTCACTGAGACGATTTCAGATCGAATCAGCCACGTGTGCTTACAAAACCAGTAACTGGTGGTGCAGGGACTTGAACCCGTATCTCTGTCCTCTGTCCTCTTAAATCTCCTTCTCGCTTGCTAACTGTATTTAGCCACATTTATTGACTAAGTCCTCACTGAAGCCCCCAAGTATACTTCCTCTGGACTTGTTGTAGACAGAAAAGTATACTTGGTGCTTTACTCACCACCATGTTTGAGGGACATTGGCGTGTTCACCACTGATAGGAGGAGGGACAAATTAAAAGGAACACCTATTTCTAGACAGGAGCATTTGGGAGCCAAGTGTGTGTTGTGGAGAGACGTGTTTGGTTGAGTGTCCAAACTTCCCTCTTTATGTCTTTATTACTTCTTTACAATCGTGGATATCATAAAACCCAGTGATTTCAAAACCCAGACGGATATTATTACAGCAATTCATTTGTTGATGTGAGAAAAATGAGGACATTGCAGTACCACTAAATCTATACCTGGGCACTGCTGATACCAAACAAGAAATTCACGGTGGCTAGGTAGGACTATTTTCTAGTGACTGTCTCAGGGGACTCAAACAGAATCCATTTCTTTCTTTGTTTCAAAGATTCACTTGTATAGGGTACCTGTCCCCGCCCCTTCAGCTTGTAGTTTGTCTGTGTCCTTGGATCACAAGTGAGTCTCCAGTAAGGGAGCACTTAGGTGATCTTGAGTTTTCATCCCTTCTTCTAACCCTGTGTCTTTTGATTGGAGCAGTGAAAACTTGTAGTTTTATTCTGATATTTGATAGCTAGGCTCTTACTGCACTTTGAAATTCTTTTTGTTCTCATTAATATACAATCACATGCAGAACAATATGTTTACTAGTCTAACCCCTTCACCAAGTCCTCGCCAAATCCCAGTTTCAGTCACTGTCCGTCAGCGGGTCGTAAGATGCTCTAGAATCACTACTTGTCTTCTCTGTGTTGTATAGCCCTCCCAATGACCCTTCACCCTACACATTATTCATGCTAATCCTAATGCGCCCATTCTTTTTCCCCGCCCTTATCAATCCCTTCCCACAAACACTACCCAGTCCCTTTCTCTTTGGTAACTGTTAGTCCACTCTCGGGTACTGTGTATATGCTGCTGTTTCTTCCTTCAGTTTTTCTTTGTTATCGTACTCCACACATGAGTTAAATCATTTGGTACATGTATTTCTCCGACTGGCCTATTTGACTGACCATAATACCCTCTAGTTCCATCCTAGTTATTGCTAATGATAGGATTTGTTTTCTTCTTATGGCTGCTTACTGCACTTTCTAAACTGGATTTTATTCTTCTTTTTCGTTTGTAGTTTCGCTATGTGCTTCAACCATTGCTCTCATGGTTATGAGCAATAGCTTTGTGTTAATCGATATGAACCTATATCTATCTATCTGTCTGTCTATCAATCAGTCAATCAGTCAATCAATCAATCTATCATCTTTCTGTCTGCCCATCTGTCCTTGTGTAAAGAACAGTTAACCACATATCCTATGTCACTTTCGTACATTATGCTTCCAAAAATCCTGCAAGGTAACTATTCTGTAGGGAGAGCACTGGGTTCACCGAGACACTTGCAGGTCGTGTCGGCCGAGTGTACCTACAAAACCAGGAAATGGTTGTGCAGGGACTTGAACCCGTGTCTCTATCCTCTGTCCTCTTTCATCTCCTTCTCACTTCCTGTCTGTATATAGCCACATTCATTCACTAAGTGCTCCCTGAAGACCACAAGTATCCTTCCTCTGGGCCTGTGGTCTACAGAAACGTAAACTTGTTGCTTTTCTCACCACCATGTTTGAAGGACTTCTATGTGAACACCCCTGATAGGATGGAGGGTCAAATAAAAAGGAACACCAATTTCTAGACAGGAGCAGTTGGAAGCAAAGAGTGTATTGTGGAGTGACATGTTTATTTGAGTGTCCAAACTTCCCTCTTTAGGTGGTTATTACTTCACATTCGTGAAGATCATAAAACCCACAGATTTCAAAGGACCAGATTCTTATTATTACAGCAACTCAGTTGTTGAGGGGACAGAAAATGAGAAGGACGTTGCTCCAGCACTAAATCTATGGCTGGGCCTTGCTGAAAACAAACAAAAAGAATTCACGGTGGCCAGATAGTGCTATTTACTACTGACTGTTCTCTGGGGGCTCAAAGAGAATCCATTTGTTTGATTGTTTGTTTTTCAGTTTCACTCGTGTAGGGTACTTGTCCCCACTCCTTCAGCTTGTAGTTTGTCTGTGTCCTTGGATCTCAAGTGAGTCTCCTGTAAGGAAGCACGTAGGTTTCTAGAGTTTTCATCCGTTCTTTTAACCCTGTGTCTTTTGTTTGCAGCACTCAGAGCCTGAACTTTATTCTGATAATTCAGAGCTGTGCCCTTATTGCACTTAAAAAATTTCTTTTGTTATCATTAATCTACAATCACGTGAAGAACATTATGTTTACTATGCTCCCCCTTAACTAAGTCCACCAGCAAAAACCTCTTAAAGTCGCTGTCCATCAGCATAGTTGGATGCTTTAAACCCCTTCAGCATGTACCCCTTCAAAGACACCGATACAGTCGCTGTCAATCATGGAGTAGTAAGATGCTATATAACCTCTTCTAGTCTTCTCTGTGTTGTACAGCACTCCCCATGTCCCGCGCGACCCCACACAATATACATGGTAATCCTAATGCCCCCATTCTTTCTCCCCGCACTTATCCCTCCATTCAGAACCACCCTGCCCAGTCCTTTTCCCTTAAGCATCTTTTAGTCAACTCTCGGGTTCTGTGGTATCCTGCTGTTTTTTTCCTTCACTTTTTCTTTGTTGTTATACTCCACACATGAGTGATATAATTTGATATTGTCTTTCTCCGCCTGACCTATTTTTCTGAACATACTACTGTCTAGCTCCATCCACGTCATTGCAAATGGTAGGATTTGTTTTCTTCTTATGGCTGCTTACTGCACTTTGTAAACTGGATTTCATTCTTCCTTTTTGTTTGTAGTTTAGCTATGTGATTTCACCATTCATCTCCTGGTTATGAGCAACAGCTTTGTGTCAATCGATATGCATCTGTATCTATCTATTGCTCGGTCTGTCTGTATATCTATCTATCTTTCTATATATCCTTCTTTCTATCTCTCTATCCTCTCTATTTATCTATCCATCTATCTAGCTTCCTGTTTTCTATCTATCATGTGTATCATCTATCTATCATCTGTCATCTATCTATCTGTCTATCTATGAAACAATCTTCTTTCTGTCTGTCCATCTATCCTTATGTACAGAACAGTTAACTACATCACCTATGTCACTTCCCTACATTACGCTTCCAAAAACATTGCAAGGTCTCTAGGCCATAGGGAGAGCACTGGGCTCACTGAGACAATTGCAGATCGAATCAGCCGCGTGTGCTTACAAAACCAGTAATTGGTGGTGCAGGGACTTGAACCCGTATCTCTGTCCTCTGTCCTCTTAAATCTCCTTCTCGCTTGCTAACTGTATTTAGCCACATTCATTGACTAAGTCCTCACTGAAGCCCTCAAGTATACTTCCTCTGGGCTTGTGGTAGACAGAAAAGTATACTTGGTGCTTTACTCACCACCATGTTTGAGGGACATTGGCGTGTTCACCACTGATAGGAGGAGGGACAAATAAAAAGGAACACCTATTTCTAGACAGGAGCATTTGGGAACAAAGTGTGTGTTGTGGAGAGACGTGTTTGGTTGAGTGTCCAAACTTCCCTCTTTATGTCTTTATTACTTCTTTACAATCGTGGATATGATAAAACCCAGTGATTTCAAAAGCCCAGACGCATATTATTACAGCAATTCATTTGTTGATGTGAGAAAAATGAGGACATTGCAGTACCACTAAATCTATACCTGGGCACTGCTGATACCAAACAAGAAATTCACGGTGGCTAGGTAGGACTACTTTCTAGTGACTCTCTCTGGGGACTCAAACAGAATCCATTTGTTTCTTTGTTTCAAAGATTCACTTGTATAGGGTACCTGTCCCCGCCCCTTCAGCTTGTAGTTTGTCTGTGTCCTTGGATCACAAGTGAGTTTCCAGTAAGGGAGCACTTAGGTGATCTTGAGTTTTCATCCGTTCTTCTAACCCTGTGTCTTTTGATTGGAGCAGTGAAAGCTTGTACTTTTATTCTGATATTTGATAGCTAAGCTTTTACTGCACTTTGAAATTTTTTTGTTCTCATTAATATACAATCACATGCAGAACAATATGTTTACTAGTCTAACCCCTTCACCAACACCTCGCCAAATCCCAGTTTCACTCGCTGTCCGTCAGCGGGTCGTAAGATGCTCTAGAATCACTACTTGTCTTCTATGTGTTGTATTGCCCTCCCAATGACCCTTCACCCTACACATTATTCAGGCCAATCATAATTCGCCCATTCTTTTTCCCCGCCCTTATTACTCCCTTCCCACAAACCCTCCCCAGTCCCTTTCTTTTTGGTAACTGTTAGACCACTCTCGGGTTCTGTGAGTCTGCTGCTGTCTTTTCCTTCAGTTTTTCTTTGTTATCATACTCCACACAAGAGTGAAATCATTTGGTACATGTATTTCTCCTCCTTGAATATTTGACTGAGCATAATACCCTCTAGCTCCATCCACGTTATTGCAAATGATAGGATTTGTTTTCTTCTTATGGCTGCCTACTGCACTTTTTAAACTGGATTTCATTCTTCTTTTTTGTTTGTAGTTTCGCTATGTGCTTTCACCATTGCTCTCCTGGTTGTGAGCAGTAGCTTTGTGTTAATCGATATGTACCTATATCTATCTATCTGTCTGTCTATCTATTTATCAATCAATCAATCAATCAATCATCTTTTTGTCTGCCCATCTGTCCTTGTGTACAGAACCGTTAACCATATATCCTATATCACTTTCCTACACTATGCTTCCAAAAATCCTGCAAAGTATCTAGGCTGTGGAGAGAGCACTGGGTTCACTGAGACACTTGCAGGTCGAGTCGGCCGCGTGTACCTACAAAACCAGGAAATGGTTGTGCCGGGACTTGAACCCGTGTCTCTATCCTCTGTCCTCTTTCATCTCCTTCTAACTTACTGTCTGTATTTAGCCACATTCTTTGACTAAGTGCTCCCTGAAGACCACAAGTATCATTCCTCTTGGCCTGTTGTCGCGAGAAAAGTAAACTTGTTCTTTGCTCACCACCATGTTTGAAGGACATCAGCGTGATCATCGCAGATAGGACGGAGGGTCAAATAAAAAGGAACACCAATTTCTAGACAGGAGCAGTTGGGAGATAAGAGTGTATTTTGGGGTGACGTGTTTATTTGAGTGTCCAAACTTCCCACTTTAGGTATTTATTCGATCTTCACATTCGTGTACATCATAAAACCCACTGATTTCAAAGGCCCAGATGCTTATTATTACAGCAACTCAGTTGTTGATGTGAGAGAAAATGAGAAGTATGTTGCTGCACCACTATATCAATGGCTGGGAATGGCTGAAACCAAACCAAAAGAATTCATGTTGGCCAGATAGGGCTATTTTCTTCTGACTGTCCCTGGGGACTCAAACAGAATCCATTTGTTTGATTGTTTGTTTTTCAGATTCACTCGTGTAGAGTACTTGTCCACACACCTTCGGCTTGTAGTTTGTCTGTGTCCTTGGATCTCTAGTGAGTCTACTGTAAGTAAGCACGTAGGTGTCTTGAGTTTTCATCCCTTCTTTTAACACTGTCTTTTGTTTGCTGCACTCATTGCGTGACCTTTTATTCTGAAGATTCAGAGCTGTGCACTTATTGCACTTAAAGAATGTTTTTTATCATTAAGCTAAAATCACTTGAAGAACATTATGTTTACTATGCTCCCCCCTTCACCAAGTACCCCTGAAAAACCTCTTCAGTCGCTGTCGATCTGCGTAGTTGGATGCTGTAGACCCCTTCACCATGTCCCTCCCAACAGACCCCGTTACAGTCGCTGTCCATCCGTGTGTAGTAAGATGCTATATGATCTCTACTAGCCTTCTCTGTGTTGTACAGCACTCCCCATGCCCCCTCGACCCAAGCAGTACACATGCTAAAACTAATGCCCCCATTCTTTCTCCTCACACTTATCCCTCCCTTCAGACCCACCCTGAACAGTCCTTTTCCCTTTGGTAACTTTTAGTCAACTCTCGGGTTCTGTGATTCTGCTGCTGTTTTTTTCCTTCAGTTTTTCTTTGTTGTTATACTCCACACATGAGTTAAAACACTTGGTACTTGTCTTTCTCCGCCTGGCCTATTTCTCTGAACATACTACCGTCTAGCTCCATCCAGGTCATTGCAAATGGTAGGATTTGTTTTCTTCTTAAGGCTGCTTACTGCACTTTTTAAACTGGATTTCATTCTTCCTCTTTGTTTGTAGTTTAGCTATGTTATTCACCATTCAGCTCCTGGTTATGAACAATAGCTTTGTGTCAATCGATATGTATCTGTATTTATCTATCTAATGGTCTGTCTGTCTATGTATGTATGTATGTATGTATGTATGTAGGTATCTATGTATCTGTCTATCTTCCTATCATCTTTCTATGATGTCTAACATCTATCAATCTATGTACCTATCTATCTATCCTTCATCTGTCATCTGTGTACTTATCTATCTATGAATCAATCATCAATTTGTCTGACCATCTATCCTTCTGTACAGAACAGTTAACAACATAGCCTATGTCTCTTCCCTACATTATGCTTCCAGAAATCTTGCAAGGTAACTAAGCCATAAGGAGAGTACTGTGTTCACCGAAACACTTTCATGTAGAGTCAGCCGCGTGTGCTTACAAAACCAGTAAATGGAGGTGAAAGGACTTGAACCTGCATCTCTGTCCTCTGTCCTCTTATACTTCCTGCTCGCTTGGTGACTTTATTTAGCCACATTCAGTGAGTAAGTGATCCCTGAAGACCACAAGTATCCTTCGTCTGGTCCGGTTGTCGAAAGAAAAGTGTACTTGGTTCTTTGCACACCACCATGTTTGAGGGACATCGGCGTGATCACTGCTGATAGGTGCAGGGACAAATATAAAGGAACACCTATTTCTGGACAGGAGCAGTTGGGAACAAAGAGTGTGTTGTGGAGTGAAGTGTTTATTTGAGGGTCCAAACTTCCCTCCATAGGTGGTTATTACTTCTTTCCATTCGTGAACATCATAAAAAGCAATGATTTTAAAAGCCCAGACGCATATTATTACAGCAATTCATTTGTTGAGGTGAGAGGAAATGAGAAGGAACTTGCTGCACCACTAAATCTATGCTTGGGCACTGCTGAAATCAAACAAAAAGAATTCACGGTGGCTAGATAGGGCTATTTTCTACTGACTCTCTCTGGGGACTCAAACAGAATTCATTTGTTTGTTTGTTTCGTATTTTCACTTGTATAGATAATCTGTCCCCGCCCCTTCAGCTTGTAGTTTGTCTGTGTCCTTGGATCTCAAGTGAGTCTCCAGTAAGGGAGCACGTAGGAGGTCTTGAGTTTTCATCAGTTCTTCTAACACTGGGTCTTTTGATTGGAGCACTCAAAGCCTGTACTTTTATTCTGATATTTGAGAGCTGTGCTCTTACTGCACTTTGAAATTCTTTTTGTTCTCATCAGTATACAATCACATGCAGAACATTATGTTTTCCAGTCTACACCCTTCACAAAGTCCCCGGCAAAAGCCAGTTACAGTCGCTGTCCGTCAGCGTGTACTAAGATGCTGTAGAATCACTACATGTCTTCTCTGTGTTATGCGGCCGTACAAATGACCCCCCAAGTTACACACTATACATGCTAATCCTAATGCCCCCATTCTTTTTCCCCGCCCTTATTACTCCCTTTCCACAAACCCTCCCCAGTCCCTTTCTTTTTGGTAACTGTTAGTCCACTCTCGGGTTCTGTGAGTCTGCTGCTGTCTTTTCCTTCAGTTTTTCTTTGTTATCATACTCCACACAAGAGTGAAATCATTTGGTACATGTATTTCTCCTCCTTGAATATTTGACTGTGCATAATACCCTCTAGCTCCATCCATGTTATTGCAAATTATAGGATTAGTTTTCTTCTTATGGCTGCCTACTGCACTTTCTAAACTGGATTTCATTCTTCTTTTTTGTTTGTAGTTTCGCTATGTGCTTTCACCATTGCTCTCCTGGTTATGAGCAGTAGCTTTGTGTTAATCGATATGTACCTATGTCTATCTGTCTGTCTATCTATTTAGCAATCAATCAATCAATCAATCATCTTTTTGTCTGGCCGTCTGTCCTTGTGTACAGAACAGTTAACCATATATCTATATCACTTTCCTACACTATGCTTCCAAAAATCCTGCAAAGTATCTAGGCTGTAGAGAGAGCACTGGGTTCACCGAGACACTTGCAGGTTGAGTCGGCCACGTGTACCTAGAAGACCAGGAAATGGTTGTGCCGGGACTTGAACCCGTGTCTCTATCCTCTGTCCTCTTTCATCTCCTTCTAACTTACTGTCTGTATTTAGCCACATTCTTTGATTAAGTGCTCCCTGAAGACCACAAGTATCATTCCTCTGGGCCTGTTTTCACGAGAAAAGTTAACTTGTTCTTTGCTTGCCACCATGTTTGAAGGATATCAGCGTGATCACCGCCGATAGGACGGAGGGTCAAATAAAAAGGAACACCAATTTCTAGACAGGAGCAGTTGGGAGATAAGAGTGTATTTTGGGGTGACGTGTTTATTTGAGTGTCCAAACTTCCCACTTTAGGTATTTATTCGATCTTCACATTCGTGTACATCATAAAACCCACTGATTTCAAAGGCCCAGATGCTTATTATTACAGCAACTCAGTTGTTGAGGTGAGAGAAAATGAGAAGTATGTTGCTGCACCACTAAATCAATGGCTGGGAACGGCTGAAACCAAACAAAAAGAATTCACGTTGGCCAGATAGGGCTATTTTCTTCTGACTGTCCCAGGGGACTCAAACAGAATCCATTTGTTTGATTGTTTGTTTTTCAGTTTCACTCGTGTAGAGTACTTGTCCACGCACCTTCGGCTTGTAGTTTGTCTGTGTCCTTGGATCTCTAGTGAGTCTCCTGTAAGTAAGCACGTAGGTGTCTTGAGTTTTCATCCCTTCTTTTAACCCTGTCTTTTGTTTGCTGCACTCGTTGCCTGAACTTTTATTCTGAAGATTCAGAGCTGTGCACTTATTGCACTTAAAGAATGTTTTTTATCATTAAGCTAAAATCACTTGAAGAACATTATGTTTACTATGCTCCCCCCTTCACCAAGTACCCCTGAAAAACCTCTTCAGTCGCTGTCGATCTGCGTAGTTGGATGCTGTAGACCCCTTCACCATGTCCCTCCCAACAGACCCCGTTACAGTCGCTGTCCATCAGTGAGTAGTAAGATGCTATATGATCTCTACTAGCCTTGTCTGTGTCGTACAGCACTCCCCATGCCCCCTCGACCCCAAGCATTATACATGCTAAATCTAATGCCCCCATTCTTTCTCCTCACACTTATCCCTCCCTTCAGACCCACCCTGCCCAGTCCTTTTCCCTTTGGTAACTTTTAGTCAACTCTCCGGTTTTGTGAGTCTGCTGCTGTTTTTTTCCTTCAGTTTTTCTTTGTTGTTATACTCCACACATGAGTGAAAACACTTGGTCCTTGTCTTTCTCCGCCTGGCCTATTTCTCTGAACATACTACCGTCTAGCTCCATCCAGGTCATTGCAAATGGTAGGATTTGTTTTCTTCTTAAGGCTGCTTACTGCACTTTTTAAACTGGATTTCATTCTTCCTTTTTGTTTGTAGTTTAGCTATGTTATTCACCATTCAACTCCTGGTTATGAACAATAGCTTTGTGTCAATCGATATGTATCTGTACCTATCTATCTAATGGTCTGTCTGTCTCTCTATGTATCTATGTATGTATGTATGTAGGTATCTATGTATCTTTCTATCTATCTATCTATCTTCCTATCATCTTTCTATGATGTCTATCATCTATCAATCTATGTACCTATCTATCTATCTTTCATCTGTCATCTGTGTACCTATCTATCTGTGAATCAATCATCTTTTTGTCTGCCTATCTATCCTTCTGTACAGAAGAGTTAACAACATAGCCTATGTCACTTCCCTACTTTATGCTTACAGAAATCTTGCAAGGTAACTAAGCCATAAGGAGAGCACTGTGTTCACCGATACACTTTCAGGTAGAGTCAGCCGTGTGTGCTTACAAAACCAGTAAATGGAGGTGAAAGGACTTGAACCTGTATCTCGGTCCTCTGTCCTCTTATACTTCCTGCTCGCTTGGTGACTTTATTTAGCCACATTCAGTGAGTAAGTGATCCCTGAAGACCACAAGTATCCTTCGTCTGGTCCGGTTGTCGAAAGAAAAGTGTACTTGGTTCTTTGCACACCACCATGTTTGAGGGACATCGGCGTGATCACTGCTGATAGGTGCAGGGACAAATATAAAGGAACACCTATTTCTGGACAGGAGCAGTTGGGAACAAAGAGTGTGTTGTGGAGTGAAGTGTTTATTTGAGGGTCCAAACTTCCCTCCATAGGTGGTTATTACTTCTTTCCATTCGTGAACATCATAAAAAGCAATGATTTTAAAAGCCCAGACGCATATTATTACAGCAATTCATTTGTTGAGGTGAGAGGAAATGAGAAGGAACTTGCTGCACCACTAAATCTATGCCTGAGCACTGCTGAAATCAAACAAAAAGAATTCACGGTGGCTAGATAGGGCTATTTTCTACTGACTCTCTCTGGGGACTCAAACAGAATTCATTTGTTTGTTTGTTTCGTATTTTCACTTGTATAGATAATCTGTCCCCGCCCCTTCAGCTTGTAGTTTGTCTGTGTCCTTGGATCTCAAGTGAGTCTCCAGTAAGGGAGCACGTAGGAGGTCTTGAGTTTTCATCAGTTCTTCTAACACTGGGTCTTTTGATTGGAGCACTCAAAGCCTGTACTTTTATTCTGATATTTGAGAGCTGTGCTCTTACTGCACTTTGAAATTCTTTTACTTCTCATTAATATTCAATCACATGCAGAACATTATGTTTTCCAGTGTACACCCTTCACCAAGTCCCCGGCAAAAGCCAGTTACAGTCGCTGTCCGTCAGTGTGTACTAAGATGCTGTAGAATCACTACATGTCTTCTCTGTGTTATGCGGCCGTACAAATGACCACCCAAGTTACACACTATACATGCTAATCCTAATGCCCCCATTCTTTTTCCCCGCCCTTATTACTCCCTTCCCACAAACCCTCCCCAGTCCCTTTCTTTTTGGTAACTGTTAGACCACTCTCGGGTTCTGTGAGTCTGCTGCTGTCTTTTCCTTCAGTTTTTCTTTGTTATCATACTCCACACAAGAGTGAAATCATTTGGTACATGTATTTCTCCTCCTTGAATATTTGACTGAGCATAATACCCTCTAGCTCCATCCACGTTATTGCAAATGATAGGATTTGTTTTCTTCTTATGGCTGCCTACTGCACTTTTTAAACTGGATTTCATTCTTCTTTTTTGTTTGTAGTTTCGCTATGTGCTTTCACCATTGCTCTCCTGGTTGTGAGAAGTAGCTTTGTGTTAATCGATATGTACCTATATCTATCTATCTGTCTGTCTATCTATTTATCAATCAATCAATCAATCAATCATTTTTTGTCTGCCCATCTGTCCTTGTGTACAGAACAGTTAACCATATATCCTATATCACTTTCCTACACTATGCTTCCAAAAATCCTGCAAAGTATCTAGGCTGTAGAGAGAGCACTGGGTTCACCGAGACACTTGCAGGTCGAGTCGGCCACGTATACCTACAAAACCAGGAAATGGTTGTGCCGGGACTTGAACACGTGTCTCTATCCTCTGTCCTCTTTCATCTCCTTATAACTTACTGTCTGTATTTAGCCACATTCTTTGACTAAGTGCTCCCTGAAGACCACAAGTATCATTCCTCTGGGCCTGTTTTCGCGAGAAAAGTAAACTTGTTCTTTGCTCACCACCATGTTTGAAGGACATCAGCGTGATCACCGCCGATAGGACGGAGGGTCAAATAAAAAGGAACACCAATTTCTAGACAGGAGCAGTTGGGAGATAAGAGTGTATTGTGGTGTGACGTGTTTATTTGAGTGTCCAAACTTCCCACTTTAGGTATTTATTCGATCTTCACATTCGTGTACATCATAAAACCCACTGATTTCAAAGGCCCAGATGCTTATTATTACAGCAACTCAGTTGTTGATGTGAGAGAAAATGAGAAGTATGTTGCTGCACCACTAAATCAATGGCTGGGAACGGCTGAAACCAAACAAAAAGAATTCACGTTGGCCAGATAGGGCTATTTTCTTCTGACTGTTCCAGGGGACTCAAACAGAATCCATTTGTTTGATTGTTTGTTTTTCAGTTTCACTCGTGTAGAGTACTTGTCCACGCACCTTCGGCTTGTAGTTTGTCTGTGTCCTTGGATCTCTAGTGAGTCTCCTGTAAGTAAGCACGTAGGTGTCTTGAGTTTTCATCCCTTCTTTTAACCCTGTCTTTTGTTTGCTGCACTCATTGCCTGAACTATTATTCTGAAGATTCAGAGCTGTGCACTTATTGCACTTAAAGAATGTTTTTTATCATTAAGCTAAAATCACTTGAAGAACATTATGTTTACTATGCTCCCCCCTTCACCAAGTACCCCTGAAAAACCTCTTCAGTCGCTGTCGATCTGCGTAGTTGGATGCTGTAGACCCCTTCACCATGTCCCTCCCAACAGACCCCGTTACAGTCGCTGTCCATCAGTGAGTAGTAAGATGCTATATGATCTCTACTAGCCTTGTCTGTGTCGTACAGCACTCCCCATGCCCCCTCGACCCCAAGCATTATACATGCTAAATCTAATGCCCCCATTCTTTCTCCTCACACTTATCCCTCCCTTCAGACCCACCCTGCCCAGTCCTTTTCCCTTTGGTAACTTTTAGTCAACTCTCCGGTTTTGTGAGTCTGCTGCTGTTTTTTTCCTTCAGTTTTTCTTTGTTGTTATACTCCACACATGAGTGAAAACACTTGGTACTTGTCTTTCTCCGCCTGGCCTATTTCTCTGAACATACTACCGTCTAGCTCCATCCAGGTCATTGCAAATGGTAGGATTTGTTTTCTTCTTAAAGCTGCTTACTGCACTTTTTAAACTGGATTTCATTCTTCCTTTTTGTTTGTAGTTTAGCTATGTTATTCACCATTCAACTCCTGGTTATGAACAATAGCTTTGTGTCAATCGATATGTATCTGTACCTATCTATCTAATGGTCCGTCTGTCTCTGTATGTATCTATGTATGTATGTATGTAGGTATCTATGTATCTTTCTATCTATCTATCTATCTTCCTATCACCTTTCTATGATGTCTATCATCTATCAATCTATGTACCTATCTATCTATCTTTCATCTGTCATCTGTGTACCTATCTATCTGTGAATCAATCATCTTTTTGTCTGCCTATCTATCCTTCTGTACAGAAGAGTTAACAACATAGCCTATGTCACTTCCCTACTTTATGCTTCCAGAAATCTTGCAAGGTAACTAAGACATAAGGAGAGCACTGTGTTCACCGATACACTTTCAGGTAGAGTCAGCCGCGTGTGCTTACAAAACCAGTAAATGGAGGTGAAAGGACTTGAACCTGTATCTCGGTCCTCTGTCCTCTTATACTTCCTGCTCGCTTGGTGACTTTATTTAGCCACATTCAGTGAGTAAGTGATCCCTGAAGACCACAAGTATTCTTCGTCTGGTCCGGTTGTCGAAAGAAAAGTGTACTTGGTTCTTTGCACACCACCATGTTTGAGGGACATCGGCGTGATCACTGCTGATAGGTGCAGGGACAAATATAAAGCAACACCTATTTCTGGACAGGAGCAGTTGGGAACAAAGAGTGTGTTGTGGAGTGAAGTGTTTATTTGAGGGTCCAAACTTCCCTCCATAGGTGGTTATTACTTCTTTCCATTCGTGAACATCATAAAAAGCAATGATTTTAAAAGCCCAGACGCATATTATTACAGCAATTCATTTGTTGAGGTGAGAGGAAATGAGAAGGAACTTGCTGCACCACTAAATCTATGCCTGAGCACTGCTGAAATCAAACAAAAAGAATTCACGGTGGCTAGATAGCGCTATTTTCTACTGACTCTCTCTGGGGACTCAAACAGAATTCATTTGTTTGTTTGTTTCGTATTTTCACTTGTATAGATAATCTGTCCCCGCCCCTTCAGCTTGTAGTTTGTCTGTGTCCTTGGATCTCAAGTGAGTCTCCAGTAAGGGAGCACGTAGGAGGTCTTGAGTTTTCATCAGTTCTTCTAACACTGGGTCTTTTGATTGGAGCACTCAAAGCCTGTACTTTTATTCTGATATTTGAGAGCTGTGCTCTTACTGCACTTTGAAATTCTTTTTGTTCTCATCAGTATACAATCACATGCAGAACATTATGTTTTCCAGTCTACACCCTTCACAAAGTCCCCGGCAAAAGCCAGTTACAGTCGCTGTCCGTCAGCGTGTACTAAGATGCTGTAGAATCACTACATGTCTTCTCTGTGTTATGCGGCCGTACAAATGACCCCCCAAGTTACACACTATACATGCTAATCCTAATGCCCCCATTCTTTTTCCCCGCCCTTATTACTCCCTTTCCACAAACCCTCCCCAGTCCCTTTCTTTTTGGTAACTGTTAGTCCACTCTCGGGTTCTGTGAGTCTGCTGCTGTCTTTTCCTTCAGTTTTTCTTTGTTATCATACTCCACACAAGAGTGAAATCATTTGGTACATGTATTTCTCCTCCTTGAATATTTGACTGAGCATAATACCCTCTAGCTCCATCCACGTTATTGCAAATGATAGGATTTGTTTTCTTCTTATGGCTGCCTACTGCACTTTTTAAACTGGATTTCATTCTTCTTTTTTGTTTGTAGTTTCGCTATGTGCTTTCACCATTGCTCTCCTGGTTGTGAGCAGTAGCTTTGTGTTAATCGATATGTACCTATATCTATCTATCTGTCTGTCTATCTATTTATCAATCAATCAATCAATCAATCATCTTTTTGTCTGCCCATCTGTCCTTGTGTACAGAACAGTTAACCATATATCCTATATCACTTTCCTACACTATGCTTCCAAAAATCCTGCAAAGTATCTAGGCTGTAGAGAGAGCACTGGGTTCACCGAGACACTTGCAGGTCGAGTCGGCCACGTATACCTACAAAACCAGGAAATGGTTGTGCCGGGACTTGAACACGTGTCTCTATCCTCTGTCCTCTTTCATCTCCTTCTAACTTACTGTCTGTATTTAGCCACATTCTTTGACTAAGTGCTCCCTGAAGACCACAAGTATCATTCCTCTGGGCCTGTTTTCGCGAGAAAAGTAAATTTGTTCTTTGCTCACCACCATGTTTGAAGGACATCAGCGTGATCACCGCCGATAGGACGGAGGGTCAAATAAAAAGGAAAACCAATTTCTAGACAGGAGCAGTTGGGAGATAAGAGTGTATTGTGGGGTGACGTGTTTATTTGAGTGCCCAAACTTCACACTTTAGGTATTTATTCGATCTTCACATTCGTGTACATCATAAAACCCACTGATTTCAAAGGCCCAGATGCTTATTATTACAGCAACTCAGTTGTTGATGTGAGAGAAAATGAGAAGTATGTTGCTGCACCACTAAATCAATGGCTGGGAACGGCTGAAACCAAACAAAAAGAATTCACGTTGGCCAGATAGGGCTATTTTCTTCTGACTGTCCCAGGGGACTCAAACAGAATCCATTTGTTTGATTGTTTGTTTTTCAGTTTCACTCGTGTAGAGTACTTGTCCACGCACCTTCGCCTTGTAGTTTGTCTGTGTCCTTGGATCTCTAGTGAGTCTCCTGTAAGTAAGCACGTAGGTGTCTTGAGTTTTCATCCCTTCTTTTAACCCTGTCTTTTGTTTGCTGCACTCGTTGCCTGAACTTTTATTCTGAAGATTCAGAGCTGTGCACTTATTGCACTTAAAGAATGTTTTTTATCATTAAGCTAAAATCACTTGAAGAACATTATGTTTACTATGCTCCCCCCTTCACCAAGTACCCCTGAAAAACCTCTTCAGTCGCTGTCGATCTGCGTAGTTGGATGCTGTAGACCCCTTCACCATGTCCCTCCCAACAGACCCCGTTACAGTCGCTGTCCATCAGTGAGTAGTAAGATGCTATATGATCTCTACTAGCCTTGTCTGTGTCGTACAGCACTCCCCATGCCCCCTCGACCCCAAGCATTATACATGCTAAATCTAATGCCCCCATTCTTTCTCCTCACACTTATCCCTCCCTTCAGACCCACCCTGCCCAGTCCTTTTCCCTTTGGTAACTTTTAGTCAACTCTCGGGTTTTGTGAGTCTGCTGCTGTTTTTTTCCTTCAGTTTTTCTTTGTTGTTATACTCCACACATGAGTGAAAACACTTGGTACTTGTCTTTCTCCGCCTGGCCTATTTCTCTGAACATACTACCGTCTAGCTCCATCCAGGTCATTGCAAATGGTAGGATTTGTTTTCTTCTTAAGGCTGCTTACTGCACTTTTTAAACTGGATTTCATTCTTCCTCTTTGTTTGTAGTTTAGCTATGTTATTCACCATACAACTCCTGGTTATGAACATTAGCTTTGTGTCAATCGATGTGTATCTGTATTTATCTATCTAATGGTCTGTCTGTCTATGTATGTATGTATGTATGTATGTATGTACGTATCTATGTATCTGTCTATCTTCCTATCATCTTTCTATGATGTCTAACATCTATCAATCTATGTACCTATCTATCTATCCTTCATCTGTCATCTGTGTACTTATCTATCTATGAATCAATCATCAATTTGTCTGACCATCTATCCTTCTGTACAGAACAGTTAACAACATAGCCTATGTCTCTTCCCTACATTATGCTTCCAGAAATCTTGCAAGGTAACTAAGCCATAAGGAGAGTACTGTGTTCACCGAAACACTTTCATGAAGAGTCATCCGCGTGTGCTTACAAAACCAGTAAATGGAGGTGAAAGGACTTGAACCTGCATCTCTGTCCTCTGTCCTCTTATACTTCCTGCTCGCTTGGTGACTTTATTTAGCCACATTCAGTGAGTAAGTGATCCCTGAAGACCACAAGTATCCTTCGTCTGGTCCGGTTGTCGAAAGAAATGTGTACTTGGTTCTTTGCACACCACCATGTTTGAGGGACATCGGCGTGATCACTGCTGATAGGTGCAGGGACAAATATAAAGGAACACCTATTTCTGGACAGGAGCAGTTGGGAACAAAGAGTGTGTTGTGGAGTGAAGTGTTTATTTGAGGGTCCAAACTTCCCTCCATAGGTGGTTATTACTTCTTTACATTCGTGAACATCATAAAAAGCAATGATTTTAAAAGCCCAGACGCATATTATTACAGCAATTCATTTGTTGAGGTGAGAGGAAATGAGAAGGAACTTGCTGCACCACTAAATCTATGCCTGAGCACTGCTGAAATCAAACAAAAAGAATTCACGGTGGCTAGATAGGGCTATTTTCTACTGACTCTCTCTGGGGACTCAAACAGAATTCATTTGTTTGTTTGTTTCGTATTTTCACTTGTATAGATAATCTGTCCCCGCCCCTTCAGCTTGTAGTTTGTCTGTGTCCTTGGATCTCAAGGGAGTCTCCAGTAAGGGAGCACGTAGGAGGTCTTGAGTTTTCATCAGTTCTTCTAACACTGGGTCTTTTGATTGGAGCACTCAAAGCCTGTACTTTTATTCTGATATTTGAGAGCTGTGCTCTTACTGCACTTTGAAATTCTTTTACTTCTCATTAATATTCAATCACATGCAGAACATTATGTTTTCCAGTCTACACCTTTCACCAAGTCCCCGGCAAAAGCCAGTTACAGTCGCTGTCCGTCAGCGTGTACTAAGATGCTGTAGAATCACTACATGTCTTCTCTGTGTTATGCGGCCGTACAAATGACCCCCCAAGTTACACACTATACATGCTAATCCTAATGCCCCCATTCTTTTTCCCCGCCCTTATTACTCCCTTCCCACAAACCCTCCCCAGTCCCTTTCTTTTTGGTAACTGTTAGACCACTCTCAGGTTCTGTGAGTCTGCTGCTGTCTTTTCCTTCAGTTTTTCTTTGTTATCATACTCCACACAAGAGTGAAATCATTTGGTACATGTATTTCTCCTCCTTGAATATTTGACTGTGCATAATACCCTCTAGCTCCATCCACGTTATTGCAAATTATAGGATTTGTTTTCTTCTTATGGCTGCCTACTGCACTTTTTAAACTGGATTTCATTCTTCTTTTTTGTTTGTAGTTTCGCTATGTGCTTTCACCATTGCTCTCCTGGTTGTGAGCAGTAGCTTTGTGTTAATCGATATGTACCTATATCTATCTATCTGTCTGTCTATCTATTTATCAATCAATCAATCAATCAATCATCTTTTTGTCTGCCCATCTGTCCTTGTGTACAGAACCGTTAACCATATATCCTATATCACTTTCCTACACTATGCTTCCAAAAATCCTGCAAAGTATCTAGGCTGTAGAGAGAGCACTGGGTTCACTGAGACACTTGCAGGTCGAGTCGGCCGCGTGTACCTACAAAACCAGGAAATGGTTGTGCCGGGACTTGAACCCGTGTCTCTATCCTCTGTCCTCTTTCATCTCCTTCTAACTTACTGTCTGTATTTAGCCACATTCTTTGACTAAGTGCTCCCTGAAGACCACAAGTATCATTCCTCTTGGCCTGTTGTCGCGAGAAAAGTAAACTTGTTCTTTGCTCACCACCATGTTTGAAGGACATCAGCGTGATCATCGCAGATAGGACGGAGGGTCAAATAAAAAGGAACACCAATTTCTAGACAGGAGCAGTTGGGAGATAAGAGTGTATTTTGGGGTGACGTGTTTATTTGAGTGTCCAAACTTCCCACTTTAGGTATTTATTCGATCTTCACATTCGTGTACATCATAAAACCCACTGATTTCAAAGGCCCAGATGCTTATTATTACAGCAACTCAGTTGTTGATGTGAGAGAAAATGAGAAGTATGTTGCTGCACCACTATATCAATGGCTGGGAATGGCTGAAACCAAACAAAAAGAATTCATTTTGGCCAGATAGGGCTATTTTCTTCTGACTGTCCCTGGGGACTCAAACAGAATCCATTTGTTTGATTGTTTGTTTTTCAGATTCACTCGTGTAGAGTACTTGTCCACACACCTTCGGCTTGTAGTTTGTCTGTGTCCTTGGATCTCTAGTGAGTCTACTGTAAGTAAGCACGTAGGTGTCTTGAGTTTTCATCCCTTCTTTTAACCCTGTCTTTTGTTTGCTGCACTCATTGCGTGACCTTTTATTCTGAAGATTCAGAGCTGTGCACTTATTGCACTTAAAGAATGTTTTTTATCATTAAGCTAAAATCACTTGAAGAACATTATGTTTACTATGCTCCCCCCTTCACCAAGTACCCCTGAAAAACCTCTTCAGTCGCTGTCGATCTGGGTAGTTGGATGCTGTAGACCCCTTCACCATGTCCCTCCCAACAGACCCCGTTACAGTCGCTGTCCATCCGTGTGTAGTAAGATGCTATATGATCTCTACTAGCCTTCTCTGTGTTGTACAGCACTCCCCATGCCCCCTCGACCCAAGCAGTACACATGCTAAAACTAATGCCCCCATTCTTTCTCCTCACACTTATCCCTCCCTTCAGACCCACCCTGAACAGTCCTTTTCCCTTTGGTAACTTTTAGTCAACTCTCGGGTTCTGTGATTCTGCTGCTGTTTTTTTCCTTCAGTTTTTCTTTGTTGTTATACTCCACACATGAGTTAAAACACTTGGTACTTGTCTTTCTCCGCCTGGCCTATTTCTCTGAACATACTACCGTCTAGCTCCATCCAGGTCATTGCAAATGGTAGGATTTGTTTTCTTCTTAAGGCTGCTTACTGCACTTTTTAAACTGGATTTCATTCTTCCTCTTTGTTTGTAGTTTAGCTATGTTATTCACCATTCAACTCCTGGTTATGAACAATAGCTTTGTGTCAATCGATATGTATCTGTATTTATCTATCTAATTGTCTGTCTGTCTATGTATGTATGTATGTATGTATGTATGTAGGTATCTATGTATCTGTCTATCTTCCTATCATCTTTCTATGATGTCTATCATCTATCAATCTATGTACCTATCTATCTATCTTTCATCTGTCATCTGTGTACCTATCTATCTGTGAATCAATCATCTTTTTGTCTGCCTATCTATCCTTCTGTACAGAAGAGTTAACAACATAGCCTATGTCACTTCCCTACTTTATGCTTCCAGAAATCTTGCAAGGTAACTAAGCCATAAGGAGAGCACTGTGTTCACCGATACACTTTCAGGTAGAGTCAGCCGCGTGTGCTTACAAAACCAGTAAATGGAGGTGAAAGGACTTGAACCTGTATCTCGGTCCTCTGTCCTCTTATACTTCCTGCTCGCTTGGTGACTTTATTTAGCCACATTCAGTGAGTAAGTGATCCCTGAAGACCACAAGTATCCTTCGTCTGGTCCGGTTGTCGAAAGAAAAGTGTACTTGGTTCTTTGCACACCACCATGTTTGAGGGACATCGGCGTGATCACTGCTGATAGGTGCAGGGACAAATATAAAGGAACACCTATTTCTGGACAGGAGCAGTTGGGAACAAAGAGTGTGTTGTGGAGTGAAGTGTTTATTTGAGGGTCCAAACTTCCCTCCATAGGTGGTTATTACTTCTTTCCATTCGTGAACATCATAAAAAGCAATGATTTTAAAAGCCCAGACGCATATTATTACAGCAATTCATTTGTTGAGGTGAGAGGAAATGAGAAGGAACTTGCTGCACCACTAAATCTATGCCTGAGCACTGCTGAAATCAAACAAAAAGAATTCACGGTGGCTAGATAGGGCTATTTTCTACTGACTCTCTCTGGGGACTCAAACAGAATTCATTTGTTTGTTTGTTTCGTATTTTCACTTGTATAGATAATCTGTCCCCGCCCCTTCAGCTTGTAGTTTGTCTGTGTCCTTGGATCTCAAGTGAGTCTCCAGTAAGGGAGCACGTAGGAGGTCTTGAGTTTTCATCAGTTCTTCTAACACTGGGTCTTTTGATTGGAGCACTCAAAGCCTGTACTTTTATTCTGATATTTGATTGCTGTGCTCTTACTGCACTTTGAAATTCTTTTACTTCTCATTAATATTCAATCACATGCAGAACATTATGTTTTCCAGTGTACACCCTTCACCAAGTCCCCGGCAAAAGCCAGTTACAGTCGCTGTCCGTCAGTGTGTACTAAGATGCTGTAGAATCACTACATGTCTTCTCTGTGTTATGCGGCCGTACAAATGACCACCCAAGTTACACACTATACATGCTAATCCTAATGCCCCCATTCTTTTTCCCCGCCCTTATTACTCCCTTCCCACAAACCCTCCCCAGTCCCTTTCTTTTTGGTAACTGTTAGACCACTCTCGGGTTCTGTGAGTCTGCTGCTGTCTTTTCCTTCAGTTTTTCTTTGTTATCATACTCCACACAAGAGTGAAATCATTTGGTACATGTATTTCTCCTCCTTGAATATTTGACTGAGCATAATACCCTCTAGCTCCATCCACGTTATTGCAAATGATAGGATTTGTTTTCTTCTTATGGCTGCCTACTGCACTTTTTAAACTGGATTTCATTCTTCTTTTTTGTTTGTAGTTTCGCTATGTGCTTTCACCATTGCTCTCCTGGTTGTGAGCAGTAGCTTTGTGTTAATCGATATGTACCTATATCTATCTATCTGTCTGTCTATCTATTTATCAATCAATCAATCAATCAATCATTTTTTGTCTGCCCATCTGTCCTTGTGTACAGAACAGTTAACCATATATCCTATATCACTTTCCTACACTATGCTTCCAAAAATCCTGCAAAGTATCTAGGCTGTAGAGAGAGCACTGGGTTCACCGAGACACTTGCAGGTCGAGTCGGCCACGTATACCTACAAAACCAGGAAATGGTTGTGCCGGGACTTGAACACGTGTCTCTATCCTCTGTCCTCTTTCATCTCCTTCTAACTTACTGTCTGTATTTAGCCACATTCTTTGACTAAGTGCTCCCTGAAGACCACAAGTATCATTCCTCTGGGCCTGTTTTCGCGAGAAAAGTAAACTTGTTCTTTGCTCACCACCATGTTTGAAGGACATCAGCGTGATCACCGCCGATAGGACGGAGGGTCAAATAAAAAGGAACACCAATTTCTGGACAGGAGCAGTTGGGAGATAAGAGTGTATTGTGGTGTGACGTGTTTATTTGAGTGTCCAAACTTCCCACTTTAGGTATTTATTCGATCTTCACATTCGTGTACATCATAAAACCCACTGATTTCAAAGGCCCAGATGCTTATTATTACAGCAACTCAGTTGTTGATGTGAGAGAAAATGAGAAGTATGTTGCTGCACCACTAAATCAATGGCTGGGAACGGCTGAAACCAAACAAAAAGAATTCACGTTGGCCAGATAGGGCTATTTTCTTCTGACTGTCCCAGGGGACTCAAACAGAATCCATTTGTTTGATTGTTTGTTTTTCAGTTTCACTCGTGTAGAGTACTTGTCCACGCACCTTCGGCTTGTAGTTTGTCTGTGTCCTTGGATCTCTAGTGAGTCTCCTGTAAGTAAGCACGTAGGTGTCTTGAGTTTTCATCCCTTCTTTTAACCCTGTCTTTTGTTTGCTGCACTCGTTGCCTGAACTTTTATTCTGAAGATTCAGAGCTGTGCACTTATTGCACTTAAAGAATGTTTTTTATCATTAAGCTAAAATCACTTGAAGAACATTATGTTTACTATGCTCCCCCCTTCACCAAGTACCCCTGAAAAACCTCTTCAGTCGCTGTCGATCTGCGTAGTTGGATGCTGTAGACCCCTTCACCATGTCCCTCCCAACAGACCCCGTTACAGTCGCTGTCCATCAGTGAGTAGTAAGATGCTATATGATCTCTACTAGCCTTGTCTGTGTCGTACAGCACTCCCCATGCCCCCTCGACCCCAAGCATTATACATGCTAAATCTAATGCCCCCATTCTTTCTCCTCACACTTATCCCTCCCTTCAGACCCACCCTGCCCAGTCCTTTTCCCTTTGGTAACTTTTAGTCAACTCTCGGGTTTTGTGAGTCTGCTGCTGTTTTTTTCCTTCAGTTTTTCTTTGTTGTTATACTCCACACATGAGTGAAAACACTTGGTACTTGTCTTTCTCCGCCTGGCCTATTTCTCTGAACATACTACCGTCTAGCTCCATCCAGGTCATTGCAAATGGTAGGATTTGTTTTCTTCTTAAAGCTGCTTACTGCACTTTTTAAACTGGATTTCATTCTTCCTTTTTGTTTGTAGTTTAGCTATGTTATTCACCATTCAACTCCTGGTTATGAACAATAGCTTTGTGTCAATCGATATGTATCTGTACCTATCTATCTAATGGTCCGTCTGTCTCTGTATGTATCTATGTATGTATGTATGTAGGTATCTATGTATCTTTCTATCTATCTATCTATCTTCCTATCACCTTTCTATGATGTCTATCATCTATCAATCTATGTACCTATCTATCTATCTTTCATCTGTCATCTGTGTACCTATCTTTCTATGAATCAATCATCTTTTTGTCTGCCTATCTATCCTTCTGTACAGAAGAGTTAACAACATAGCCTATGTCACTTCCCTACTTTATGCTTCCAGAAATCTTGCAAGGTAACTAAGACATAAGGAGAGCACTGTGTTCACCGATACACTTTCAGGTAGAGTCATCCGCGTGTGCTTACAAAACCAGTAAATGGAGGTGAAAGGACTTGAACCTGTATCTCGGTCCTCTGTCCTCTTATACTTCCTGCTCGCTTGGTGACTTTATTTAGCCACATTCAGTGAGTAAGTGATCCCTGAAGACCACAAGTATTCTTCGTCTGGTCCGGTTGTCGAAAGAAAAGTGTACTTGGTTCTTTGCACACCACCATGTTTGAGGGACATCGGCGTGATCACTGCTGATAGGTGCAGGGACAAATATAAAGCAACACCTATTTCTGGACAGGAGCAGTTGGGAACAAAGAGTGTGTTGTGGAGTGAAGTGTTTATTTGAGGGTCCAAACTTCCCTCCATAGGTGGTTATTACTTCTTTCCATTCGTGAACATCATAAAAAGCAATGATTTTAAAAGCCCAGACGCATATTATTACAGCAATTCATTTGTTGAGGTGAGAGGAAATGAGAAGGAACTTGCTGCACCACTAAATCTATGCCTGAGCACTGCTGAAATCAAACAAAAAGAATTCACGGTGGCTAGATAGCGCTATTTTCTACTGACTCTCTCTGGGGACTCAAACAGAATTCATTTGTTTGTTCGTTTCGTATTTTCACTTGTATAGATAATCTGTCCCCGCCCCTTCAGCTTGTAGTTTGTCTGTGTCCTTGGATCTCAAGTGAGTCTCCAGTAAGGGAGCACGTAGGAGGTCTTGAGTTTTCATCAGTTCTTCTAACACTGGGTCTTTTGATTGGAGCACTCAAAGCCTGTACTTTTATTCTGATATTTGAGAGCTGTGCTCTTACTGCACTTTGAAATTCTTTTACTTCTCATTAATATTCAATCACATGCAGAACATTATGTTTTCCAGTCTACACCTTTCACCAAGTCCCCGGCAAAAGCCAGTTACAGTCGCTGTCCGTCAGCGTGTACTAAGATGCTGTAGAATCACTACATGTCTTCTCTGTGTTATGCGGCCGTACAAATGACCCCCCAAGTTACACACTATACATGCTAATCCTAATGCCCCCATTCTTTTTCCCCACCCTTATTACTCCCTTCCCACAAACCCTCCCCAGTCCCTTTCTTTTTGGTAACTGTTAGACCACTCTCGGGTTCTGTGAGTCTGCTGCTGTCTTTTCCTTCAGTTTTTCTTTGTTATCATACTCCACACAAGAGTGAAATCATTTGGTACATGTATTTCTCCTCCTTGAATATTTGACTGAGCATAATACCCTCTAGCTCCATCCACGTTATTGCAAATGATAGGATTTGTTTTCTTCTTATGGCTGCCTACTGCACTTTTTAAACTGGATTTCATTCTTCTTTTTTGTTTGTAGTTTCGCTATGTGCTTTCACCATTGCTCTCCTGGTTGTGAGCAGTAGCTTTGTGTTAATCGATATGTACCTATATCTATCTATCTGTCTGTCTATCTATTTATCAATCAATCAATCAATCAATCATCTTTTTGTCTGCCCATCTGTCCTTGTGTACAGAACAGTTAACCATATATCCTATATCACTTTCCTACACTATGCTTCCAAAAATCCTGCAAAGTATCTAGGCTGTAGAGAGAGCACTGGGTTCACCGAGACACTTGCAGGTCGAGTCGGCCACGTATACCTACAAAACCAGGAAATGGTTGTGCCGGGACTTGAACACGTGTCTCTATCCTCTGTCCTCTTTCATCTCCTTCTAACTTACTGTCTGTATTTAGCCACATTCTTTGACTAAGTGCTCCCTGAAGACCACAAGTATCATTCCTCTGGGCCTGTTTTCGCGAGAAAAGTAAATTTGTTCTTTGCTCACCACCATGTTTGAAGGACATCAGCGTGATCACCGCCGATAGGACGGAGGGTCAAATAAAAAGGAACACCAATTTCTAGACAGGAGCAGTTGGGAGATAAGAGTGTATTGTGGGGTGACGTGTTTATTTGAGTGCCCAAACTTCACACTTTAGGTATTTATTCGATCTTCACATTCGTGTACATCATAAAACCCACTGATTTCAAAGGCCCAGATGCTTATTATTACAGCAACTCAGTTGTTGATGTGAGAGAAAATGAGAAGTATGTTGCTGCACCACTAAATCAATGGCTGGGAACGGCTGAAACCAAACAAAAAGAATTCACGTTGGCCAGATAGGGCTATTTTCTTCTGACTGTCCCAGGGGACTCAAACAGAATCCATTTGTTTGATTGTTTGTTTTTCAGTTTCACTCGTGTAGAGTACTTGTCCACGCACCTTCGGCTTGTAGTTTGTCTGTGTCCTTGGATCTCTAGTGAGTCTCCTGTAAGTAAGCACGTAGGTGTCTTGAGTTTTCATCCCTTCTTTTAACCCTGTCTTTTGTTTGCTGCACTCGTTGCCTGAACTTTTATTCTGAAGATTCAGAGCTGTGCACTTATTGCACTTAAAGAATGTTTTTTATCATTAAGCTAAAATCACTTGAAGAACATTATGTTTACTATGCTCCCCCCTTCACCAAGTACCCCTGAAAAACCTCTTCAGTCGCTGTCGATCTGCGTAGTTGGATGCTGTAGACCCCTTCACCATGTCCCTCCCAACAGACCCCGTTACAGTCGCTGTCCATCAGTGAGTAGTAAGATGCTATATGATCTCTACTAGCCTTGTCTGTGTCGTACAGCACTCCCCATGCCCCCTCGACCCCAAGCATTATACATGCTAAATCTAATGCCCCCATTCTTTCTCCTCACACTTATCCCTCCCTTCAGACCCACCCTGCCCAGTCCTTTTCCCTTTGGTAACTTTTAGTCAACTCTCGGGTTTTGTGAGTCTGCTGCTGTTTTTTTCCTTCAGTTTTTCTTTGTTGTTATACTCCACACATGAGTGAAAACACTTGGTACTTGTCTTTCTCCGCCTGGCCTATTTCTCTGAACATACTACCGTCTAGCTCCATCCAGGTCATTGCAAATGGTAGGATTTGTTTTCTTCTTAAAGCTGCTTACTGCACTTTTTAAACTGGATTTCATTCTTCCTTTTTGTTTGTAGTTTAGCTATGTTATTCACCATTCAACTCCTGGTTATGAACAATAGCTTTGTGTCAATCGATATGTATCTGTACCTATCTATCTAATGGTCCGTCTGTCTCTGTATGTATCTATGTATGTATGTATGTAGGTATCTATGTATCTTTCTATCTATCTATCTATCTTCCTATCACCTTTCTATGATGTCTATCATCTATCAATCTATGTACCTATCTATCTATCTTTCATCTGTCATCTGTGTACCTATCTTTCTATGAATCAATCATCTTTTTGTCTGCCTATCTATCCTTCTGTACAGAAGAGTTAACAACATAGCCTATGTCACTTCCCTACTTTATGCTTCCAGAAATCTTGCAAGGTAACTAAGACATAAGGAGAGCACTGTGTTCACCGATACACTTTCAGGTAGAGTCATCCGCGTGTGCTTACAAAACCAGTAAATGGAGGTGAAAGGACTTGAACCTGTATCTCGGTCCTCTGTCCTCTTATACTTCCTGCTCGCTTGGTGACTTTATTTAGCCACATTCAGTGAGTAAGTGATCCCTGAAGACCACAAGTATTCTTCGTCTGGTCCGGTTGTCGAAAGAAAAGTGTACTTGGTTCTTTGCACACCACCATGTTTGAGGGACATCGGCGTGATCACTGCTGATAGGTGCAGGGACAAATATAAAGCAACACCTATTTCTGGACAGGAGCAGTTGGGAACAAAGAGTGTGTTGTGGAGTGAAGTGTTTATTTGAGGGTCCAAACTTCCCTCCATAGGTGGTTATTACTTCTTTCCATTCGTGAACATCATAAAAAGCAATGATTTTAAAAGCCCAGACGCATATTATTACAGCAATTCATTTGTTGAGGTGAGAGGAAATGAGAAGGAACTTGCTGCACCACTAAATCTATGCCTGAGCACTGCTGAAATCAAACAAAAAGAATTCACGGTGGCTAGATAGCGCTATTTTCTACTGACTCTCTCTGGGGACTCAAACAGAATTCATTTGTTTGTTTGTTTCGTATTTTCACTTGTATAGATAATCTGTCCCCGCCCCTTCAGCTTGTAGTTTGTCTGTGTCCTTGGATCTCAAGTGAGTCTCCAGTAAGGGAGCACGTAGGAGGTCTTGAGTTTTCATCAGTTCTTCTAACACTGGGTCTTTTGATTGGAGCACTCAAAGCCTGTACTTTTATTCTGATATTTGAGAGCTGTGCTCTTACTGCACTTTGAAATTCTTTTACTTCTCATTAATATTCAATCACATGCAGAACATTATGTTTTCCAGTCTACACCTTTCACCAAGTCCCCGGCAAAAGCCAGTTACAGTCGCTGTCCGTCAGCGTGTACTAAGATGCTGTAGAATCACTACATGTCTTCTCTGTGTTATGCGGCCGTACAAATGACCCCCCAAGTTACACACTATACATGCTAATCCTAATGCCCCCATTCTTTTTCCCCACCCTTATTACTCCCTTCCCACAAACCCTCCCCAGTCCCTTTCTTTTTGGTAACTGTTAGACCACTCTCGGGTTCTGTGAGTCTGCTGCTGTCTTTTCCTTCAGTTTTTCTTTGTTATCATACTCCACACAAGAGTGAAATCATTTGGTACATGTATTTCTCCTCCTTGAATATTTGACTGAGCATAATACCCTCTAGCTCCATCCACGTTATTGCAAATGATAGGATTTGTTTTCTTCTTATGGCTGCCTACTGCACTTTTTAAACTGGATTTCATTCTTCTTTTTTGTTTGTAGTTTCGCTATGTGCTTTCACCATTGCTCTCCTGGTTGTGAGCAGTAGCTTTGTGTTACTCGATATGTACCTATATCTATCTATCTGTCTGTCTATCTATTTATCAATCAATCAATCAATCAATCATCTTTTTGTCTGCCCATCTGTCCTTGTGTACAGAACAGTTAACCATATATCCTATATCACTTTCCTACACTATGCTTCCAAAAATCCTGCAAAGTATCTAGGCTGTAGAGAGAGCACTGGGTTCACCGAGACACTTGCAGGTCGAGTCGGCCACGTATACCTACAAAACCAGGAAATGGTTGTGCCGGGACTTGAACACGTGTCTCTATCCTCTGTCCTCTTTCATCTCCTTCTAACTTACTGTCTGTATTTAGCCACATTCTTTGACTAAGTGCTCCCTGAAGACCACAAGTATCATTCCTCTGGGCCTGTTTTCGCGAGAAAAGTAAATTTGTTCTTTGCTCACCACCATGTTTGAAGGACATCAGCGTGATCACCGCCGATAGGACGGAGGGTCAAATAAAAAGGAACACCAATTTCTAGACAGGAGCAGTTGGGAGATAAGAGTGTATTGTGGGGTGACGTGTTTATTTGAGTGCCCAAACTTCACACTTTAGGTATTTATTCGATCTTCACATTCGTGTACATCATAAAACCCACTGATTTCAAAGGCCCAGATGCTTATTATTACAGCAACTCAGTTGTTGATGTGAGAGAAAATGAGAAGTATGTTGCTGCACCACTAAATCAATGGCTGGGAACGGCTGAAACCAAACAAAAAGAATTCACGTTGGCCAGATAGGGCTATTTTCTTCTGACTGTCCCAGGGGACTCAAACAGAATCCATTTGTTTGATTGTTTGTTTTTCAGTTTCACTCGTGTAGAGTACTTGTCCACGCACCTTCGGCTTGTAGTTTGTCTGTGTCCTTGGATCTCTAGTGAGTCTCCTGTAAGTAAGCACGTAGGTGTCTTGAGTTTTCATCCCTTCTTTTAACCCTGTCTTTTGTTTGCTGCACTCGTTGCCTGAACTTTTATTCTGAAGATTCAGAGCTGTGCACTTATTGCACTTAAAGAATGTTTTTTATCATTAAGCTAAAATCACTTGAAGAACATTATGTTTACTATGCTCCCCCCTTCACCAAGTACCCCTGAAAAACCTCTTCAGTCGCTGTCGATCTGCGTAGTTGGATGCTGTAGACCCCTTCACCATGTCCCTCCCAACAGACCCCGTTACAGTCGCTGTCCATCAGTGAGTAGTAAGATGCTATATGATCTCTACTAGCCTTGTCTGTGTCGTACAGCACTCCCCATGCCCCCTCGACCCCAAGCATTATACATGCTAAATCTAATGCCCCCATTCTTTCTCCTCACACTTATCCCTCCCTTCAGACCCACCCTGCCCAGTCCTTTTCCCTTTGGTAACTTTTAGTCAACTCTCGGGTTTTGTGAGTCTGCTGCTGTTTTTTTCCTTCAGTTTTTCTTTGTTGTTATACTCCACACATGAGTGAAAACACTTGGTACTTGTCTTTCTCCGCCTGGCCTATTTCTCTGAACATACTACCGTCTAGCTCCATCCAGGTCATTGCAAATGGTAGGATTTGTTTTCTTCTTAAAGCTGCTTACTGCACTTTTTAAACTGGATTTCATTCTTCCTTTTTGTTTGTAGTTTAGCTATGTTATTCACCATTCAACTCCTGGTTATGAACAATAGCTTTGTGTCAATCGATATGTATCTGTACCTATCTATCTAATGGTCCGTCTGTCTCTGTATGTATCTATGTATGTATGTATGTAGGTATCTATGTATCTTTCTATCTATCTATCTATCTTCCTATCACCTTTCTATGATGTCTATCATCTATCAATCTATGTACCTATCTATCTATCTTTCATCTGTCATCTGTGTACCTATCTATCTATGAATCAATCATCTTTTTGTCTGCCTATCTATCCTTCTGTACAGAAGAGTTAACAACATAGCCTATGTTACTTCCCTACTTTATGCTTCCAGAAATCTTGCAAGGTAACTAAGACATAAGGAGAGCACTGTGTTCACCGATACACTTTCAGGTAGAGTCAGCCGCGTGTGCTTACAAAACCAGTAAATGGAGGTGAAAGGACTTGAACCTGTATCTCGGTCCTCTGTCCTCTTATACTTCCTGCTCGCTTGGTGACTTTATTTAGCCACATTCAGTGAGTAAGTGATCCCTGAAGACCACAAGTATTCTTCGTCTGGTCCGGTTGTCGAAAGAAAAGTGTACTTGGTTCTTTGCACACCACCATGTTTGAGGGACATCGGCGTGATCACTGCTGATAGGTGCAGGGACAAATATAAAGCAACACCTATTTCTGGACAGGAGCAGTTGGGAACAAAGAGTGTGTTGTGGAGTGAAGTGTTTATTTGAGGGTCCAAACTTCCCTCCATAGGTGGTTATTACTTCTTTCCATTCGTGAACATCATAAAAAGCAATGATTTTAAAAGCCCAGACGCATATTATTACAGCAATTCATTTGTTGAGGTGAGAGGAAATGAGAAGGAACTTGCTGCACCACTAAATCTATGCCTGAGCACTGCTGAAATCAAACAAAAAGAATTCACGGTGGCTAGATAGCGCTATTTTCTACTGACTCTCTCTGGGGACTCAAACAGAATTCATTTGTTTGTTTGTTTCGTATTTTCACTTGTATAGATAATCTGTCCCCGCCCCTTCAGCTTGTAGTTTGTCTGTGTCCTTGGATCTCAAGTGAGTCTCCAGTAAGGGAGCACGTAGGAGGTCTTGAGTTTTCATCAGTTCTTCTAACACTGGGTCTTTTGATTGGAGCACTCAAAGCCTGTACTTTTATTCTGATATTTGAGAGCTGTGCTCTTACTGCACTTTGAAATTCTTTTTGTTCTCATCAGTATACAACCACATGCAGAACATTATGTTTTCCAGTCTACACCCTTCACAAAGTCCCCGGCAAAAGCCAGTTACAGTCGCTGTCCGTCAGCGTGTACTAAGATGCTGTAGAATCACTACATGTCTTCTCTGTGTTATGCGGCCGTACAAATGACCCCCCAAGTTACACACTATACATGCTAATCCTAATGCCCCCATTCTTTTTCCCCGCCCTTATTACTCCCTTTCCACAAACCCTCCCCAGTCCCTTTCTTTTTGGTAACTGTTAGTCCACTCTCGGGTTCTGTGAGTCTGCTGCTGTCTTTTCCTTCAGTTTTTCTTTGTTATCATACTCCACACAAGAGTGATATCATTTGGTACATGTATTTCTCCTCCTTGAATATTTGACTGAGCATAATACCCTCTAGCTCCATCCACGTTATTGCAAATGATAGGATTTGTTTTCTTCTTATGGCTGCCTACTGCACTTTTTAAACTGGATTTCATTCTTCTTTTTTGTTTGTAGTTTCGCTATGTGCTTTCACCATTGCTCTCCTGGTTGTGAGCAGTAGCTTTGTGTTAATCGATATGTACCTATATCTATCTATCTGTCTGTCTATCTATTTATCAATCAATCAATCAATCAATCATCTTTTTGTCTGCCCATCTGTCCTTGTGTACAGAACAGTTAACCATATATCCTATATCACTTTCCTACACTATGCTTCCAAAAATCCTGCAAAGTATCTAGGCTGTAGAGAGAGCACTGGGTTCACCGAGACACTTGCAGGTCGAGTCGGCCACGTATACCTACAAAACCAGGAAATGGTTGTGCCGGGACTTGAACACGTGTCTCTATCCTCTGTCCTCTTTCATCTCCTTCTAACTTACTGTCTGTATTTAGCCACATTCTTTGACTAAGTGCTCCCTGAAGACCACAAGTATCATTCCTCTGGGCCTGTTTTCGCGAGAAAAGTAAATTTGTTCTTTGCTCACCACCATGTTTGAAGGACATCAGCGTGATCACCGCCGATAGGACGGAGGGTCAAATAAAAAGGAACACCAATTTCTAGACAGGAGCAGTTGGGAGATAAGAGTGTATTGTGGGGTGACGTGTTTATTTGAGTGCCCAAACTTCCCACTTTAGGTATTTATTCGATCTTCACATTCGTGTACATCATAAAACCCACTGATTTCAAAGGCCCAGATGCTTATTATTACAGCAACTCAGTTGTTGATGTGAGAGAAAATGAGAAGTATGTTGCTGCACCACTAAATCAATGGCTGGGAACGGCTGAAACCAAACAAAAAGAATTCACGTTGGCCAGATAGGGCTATTTTCTTCTGACTGTCCCAGGGGACTCAAACAGAATCCATTTGTTTGATTGTTTGTTTTTCAGTTTCACTCGTGTAGAGTACTTGTCCACGCACCTTCGGCTTGTAGTTTGTCTGTGTCCTTGGATCTCTAGTGAGTCTCCTGTAAGTAAGCACGTAGGTGTCTTGAGTTTTCATCCCTTCTTTTAACCCTGTCTTTTGTTTGCTGCACTCGTTGCCTGAACTTTTATTCTGAAGATTCAGAGCTGTGCACTTATTGCACTTAAAGAATGTTTTTTATCATTAAGCTAAAATCACTTGAAGAACATTATGTTTACTATGCTCCCCCCTTCACCAAGTACCCCTGAAAAACCTCTTCAGTCGCTGTCGATCTGCGTAGTTGGATGCTGTAGACCCCTTCACCATGTCCCTCCCAACAGACCCCGTTACAGTCGCTGACCATCAGTGAGTAGTAAGATGCTATATGATCTCTACTAGCCTTGTCTGTGTCGTACAGCACTCCCCATGCCCCCTCGACCCCAAGCATTATACATGCTAAATCTAATGCCCCCATTCTTTCTCCTCACACTTATCCCTCCCTTCAGACCCACCCTGCCCAGTCCTTTTCCCTTTGGTAACTTTTAGTCAACTCTCGGGTTTTGTGAGTCTGCTGCTGTTTTTTTCCTTCAGTTTTTCTTTGTTGTTATACTCCACACATGAGTGAAAACACTTGGTACTTGTCTTTCTCCGCCTGGCCTATTTCTCTGAACATACTACCGTCTAGCTCCATCCAGGTCATTGCAAATGGTAGGATTTGTTTTCTTCTTAAGGCTGCTTACTGCACTTTTTAAACTGGATTTCATTCTTCCTCTTTGTTTGTAGTTTAGCTATGTTATTCACCATACAACTCCTGGTTATGAACATTAGCTTTGTTTCAATCGATGTGTATCTGTATTTATCTATCTAATGGTCTGTCTGTCTATGTATGTATGTATGTATGTATGTATGTACGTATCTATGTATCTGTCTATCTTCCTATCATCTTTCTATGATGTCTAACATCTATCAATCTATGTACCTATCTATCTATCCTTCATCTGTCATCTGTGTACTTATCTATCTATGAATCAATCATCAATTTGTCTGACCATCTATCCTTCTGTACAGAACAGTTAACAACATAGCCTATGTCTCTTCCCTACATTATGCTTCCAGAAATCTTGCAAGGTAACTAAGCCATAAGGAGAGTACTGTGTTCACCGAAACACTTTCATGTAGAGTCATCCGCGTGTGCTTACAAAACCAGTAAATGGAGGTGAAAGGACTTGAACCTGCATCTCGGTCCTCTGTCCTCTTATACTTCCTGCTCGCTTGGTGACTTTATTTAGCCACATTCAGTGAGTAAGTGATCCCTGAAGACCACAAGTATCCTTCGTCTGGTCCGGTTGTCGAAAGAAATGTGTACTTGGTTCTTTGCACACCACCATGTTTGAGGGACATCGGCGTGATCACTGCTGATAGGTGCAGGGACAAATATAAAGGAACACCTATTTCTGGACAGGAGCAGTTGGGAACAAAGAGTGTGTTGTGGAGTGAAGTGTTTATTTGAGGGTCCAAACTTCCCTCCATAGGTGGTTATTACTTCTTTACATTCGTGAACATCATAAAAAGCAATGATTTTAAAAGCCCAGACGCATATTATTACAGCAATTCATTTGTTGAGGTGAGAGGAAATGAGAAGGAACTTGCTGCACCACTAAGTCTATGCCTGGGCACTGCTGAAATCAAACAAAAAGAATTCACGGTGGCTAGATAGGGCTATTTTCTACTGACTCTCTCTGGGGACTCAAACAGAATTCATTTGTTTGTTTGTTTCGTATTTTCACTTGTATAGATAATCTGTCCCCGCCCCTTCAGCTTGTAGTTTGTCTGTGTCCTTGGATCTCAAGGGAGTCTCCAGTAAGGGAGCACATAGGAGGTCTTGAGTTTTCATCAGTTCTTCTAACACTGGGTCTTTTGATTGGAGCACTCAAAGCCTGTACTTTTATTCTGATATTTGAGAGCTGTGCTCTTACTGCACTTTGAAATTCTTTTACTTCTCATTAATATTCAATCACATGCAGAACATTATGTTTTCCAGTCTACACCTTTCACCAAGTCCCCGGCAAAAGCCAGTTACAGTCGCTGTCCGTCAGCGTGTACTAAGATGCTGTAGAATCACTACATGTCTTCTCTGTGTTATGCGGCCGTACAAATGACCCCCCAAGTTACACACTATACATGCTAATCCTAATGCCCCCATTCTTTTTCCCCGCCCTTATTACTCCCTTCCCACAAACCCTCCCCAGTCCCTTTCTTTTTGGTAACTGTTAGACCACTCTCAGGTTCTGTGAGTCTGCTGCTGTCTTTTCCTTCAGTTTTTCTTTGTTATCATACTCCACACAAGAGTGAAATCATTTGGTACATGTATTTCTCCTCCTTGAATATTTGACTGTGCATAATACCCTCTAGCTCCATCCACGTTATTGCAAATTATAGGATTTGTTTTCTTCTTATGGCTGCCTACTGCACTTTTTAAACTGGATTTCATTCTTCTTTTTTGTTTGTAGTTTCGCTATGTGCTTTCACCATTGCTCTCCTGGTTGTGAGCAGTAGCTTTGTGTTAATCGATATGTACCTATATCTATCTATCTGTCTGTCTATCTATTTATCAATCAATCAATCAATCAATCATCTTTTTGTCTGCCCATCTGTCCTTGTGTACAGAACCGTTAACCATATATCCTATATCACTTTCCTACACTATGCTTCCAAAAATCCTGCAAAGTATCTAGGCTGTAGAGAGAGCACTGGGTTCACTGAGACACTTGCAGGTCGAGTCGGCCGCGTGTACCTACAAAACCAGGAAATGGTTGTGCCGGGACTTGAACCCGTGTCTCTATCCTCTGTCCTCTTTCATCTCCTTCTAACTTACTGTCTGTATTTAGCCACATTCTTTGACTAAGTGCTCCCTGAAGACCACAAGTATCATTCCTCTGGGCCTGTTTTCGCGAGAAAAGTAAACTTGTTCTTTGCTCACCACCATGTTTGAAGGACATCAGCGTGATCACCGCCGATAGGACGGAGGGTCAAATAAAAAGGAACACCAATTTCTGGACAGGAGCAGTTGGGAGATAAGAGTGTATTGTGGTGTGACGTGTTTATTTGAGTGTCCAAACTTCCCACTTTAGGTATTTATTCGATCTTCACATTCGTGTACATCATAAAACCCACTGATTTCAAAGGCCCAGATGCTTATTATTACAGCAACTCAGTTGTTGATGTGAGAGAAAATGAGAAGTATGTTGCTGCACCACTAAATCAATGGCTGGGAACGGCTGAAACCAAACAAAAAGAATTCACGTTGGCCAGATAGGGCTATTTTCTTCTGACTGTCCCAGGGGACTCAAACAGAATCCATTTGTTTGATTGTTTGTTTTTCAGTTTCACTCGTGTAGAGTACTTGTCCACGCACCTTCGGCTTGTAGTTTGTCTGTGTCCTTGGATCTCTAGTGAGTCTCCTGTAAGTAAGCACGTAGGTGTCTTGAGTTTTCATCCCTTCTTTTAACCCTGTCTTTTGTTTGCTGCACTCGTTGCCTGAACTTTTATTCTGAAGATTCAGAGCTGTGCACTTATTGCACTTAAAGAATGTTTTTTATCATTAAGCTAAAATCACTTGAAGAACATTATGTTTACTATGCTCCCCCCTTCACCAAGTACCCCTGAAAAACCTCTTCAGTCGCTGTCGATCTGCGTAGTTGGATGCTGTAGACCCCTTCACCATGTCCCTCCCAACAGACCCCGTTACAGTCGCTGTCCATCAGTGAGTAGTAAGATGCTATATGATCTCTACTAGCCTTGTCTGTGTCGTACAGCACTCCCCATGCCCCCTCGACCCCAAGCATTATACATGCTAAATCTAATGCCCCCATTCTTTCTCCTCACACTTATCCCTCCCTTCAGACCCACCCTGCCCAGTCCTTTTCCCTTTGGTAACTTTTAGTCAACTCTCGGGTTTTGTGAGTCTGCTGCTGTTTTTTTCCTTCAGTTTTTCTTTGTTGTTATACTCCACACATGAGTGAAAACACTTGGTACTTGTCTTTCTCCGCCTGGCCTATTTCTCTGAACATACTACCGTCTAGCTCCATCCAGGTCATTGCAAATGGTAGGATTTGTTTTCTTCTTAAAGCTGCTTACTGCACTTTTTAAACTGGATTTCATTCTTCCTTTTTGTTTGTAGTTTAGCTATGTTATTCACCATTCAACTCCTGGTTATGAACAATAGCTTTGTGTCAATCGATATGTATCTGTATTTATCTATCTAATGGTCTGTCTGTCTATGTATGTATGTATGTATGTATGTATGTAGGTATCTATGTATCTGTCTATCTTCCTATCATCTTTCTATGATGTCTATCATCTATCAATCTATGTACCTATCTATCTATCTTTCATCTGTCATCTGTGTACCTATCTATCTGTGAATCAATCATCTTTTTGTCTGCCTATCTATCCTTCTGTACAGAAGAGTTAACAACATAGCCTATGTCACTTCCCTACTTTATGCTTCCAGAAATCTTGCAAGGTAACTAAGCCATAAGGAGAGCACTGTGTTCACCGATACACTTTCAGGTAGAGTCAGCCGCGTGTGCTTACAAAACCAGTAAATGGAGGTGAAAGGACTTGAACCTGTATCTCGGTCCTCTGTCCTCTTATACTTCCTGCTCGCTTGGTGACTTTATTTAGCCACATTCAGTGAGTAAGTGATCCCTGAAGACCACAAGTATCCTTCGTCTGGTCCGGTTGTCGAAAGAAAAGTGTACTTGGTTCTTTGCACACCACCATGTTTGAGGGACATCGGCGTGATCACTGCTGATAGGTGCAGGGACAAATATAAAGGAACACCTATTTCTGGACAGGAGCAGTTGGGAACAAAGAGTGTGTTGTGGAGTGAAGTGTTTATTTGAGGGTCCAAACTTCCCTCCATAGGTGGTTATTACTTCTTTCCATTCGTGAACATCATAAAAAGCAATGATTTTAAAAGCCCAGACGCATATTATTACAGCAATTCATTTGTTGAGGTGAGAGGAAATGAGAAGGAACTTGCTGCACCACTAAATCTATGCCTGAGCACTGCTGAAATCAAACAAAAAGAATTCACGGTGGCTAGATAGCGCTATTTTCTACTGACTCTCTCTGGGGACTCAAACAGAATTCATTTGTTTGTTTGTTTCGTATTTTCACTTGTATAGATAATCTGTCCCCGCCCCTTCAGCTTGTAGTTTGTCTGTGTCCTTGGATCTCAAGTGAGTCTCCAGTAAGGGAGCACGTAGGAGGTCTTGAGTTTTCATCAGTTCTTCTAACACTGGGTCTTTTGATTGGAGCACTCAAAGCCTGTACTTTTATTCTGATATTTGAGAGCTGTGCTCTTACTGCACTTTGAAATTCTTTTACTTCTCATTAATATTCAATCACATGCAGAACATTATGTTTTCCAGTCTACACCTTTCACCAAGTCCCCGGCAAAAGCCAGTTACAGTCGCTGTCCGTCAGCGTGTACTAAGATGCTGTAGAATCACTACATGTCTTCTCTGTGTTATGCGGCCGTACAAATGACCCCCCAAGTTACACACTATACATGCTAATCCTAATGCCCCCATTCTTTTTCCCCGCCCTTATTACTCCCTTCCCACAAACCCTCCCCAGTCCCTTTCTTTTTGGTAACTGTTAGACCACTCTCGGGTTCTGTGAGTCTGCTGCTGTCTTTTCCTTCAGTTTTTCTTTGTTATCATACTCCACACAAGAGTGAAATCATTTGGTACATGTATTTCTCCTCCTTGAATATTTGACTGAGCATAATACCCTCTAGCTCCATCCACGTTATTGCAAATGATAGGATTTGTTTTCTTCTTATGGCTGCCTACTGCACTTTTTAAACTGGATTTCATTCTTCTTTTTTGTTTGTAGTTTCGCTATGTGCTTTCACCATTGCTCTCCTGGTTGTGAGCAGTAGCTTTGTGTTAATCGATATGTACCTATATCTATCTATCTGTCTGTCTATCTATTTATCAATCAATCAATCAATCAATCATCTTTTTGTCTGCCCATCTGTCCTTGTGTACAGAACAGTTAACCATATATCCTATATCACTTTCCTACACTATGCTTCCAAAAATCCTGCAAAGTATCTAGGCTGTAGAGAGAGCACTGGGTTCACCGAGACACTTGCAGGTCGAGTCGGCCACGTATACCTACAAAACCAGGAAATGGTTGTGCCGGGACTTGAACACGTGTCTCTATCCTCTGTCCTCTTTCATCTCCTTCTAACTTACTGTCTGTATTTAGCCACATTCTTTGACTAAGTGCTCCCTGAAGACCACAAGTATCATTCATCTGGGCCTGTTTTCGCGAGAAAAGTAAATTTGTTCTTTGCTCACCACCATGTTTGAAGGACATCAGCGTGATCACCGCCGATAGGACGGAGGGTCAAATAAAAAGGAACACCAATTTCTAGACAGGAGCAGTTGGGAGATAAGAGTGTATTGTGGGGTGACGTGTTTATTTGAGTGCCCAAACTTCACACTTTAGGTATTTATTCGATCTTCACATTCGTGTACATCATAAAACCCACTGATTTCAAAGGCCCAGATGCTTATTATTACAGCAACTCAGTTGTTGATGTGAGAGAAAATGAGAAGTATGTTGCTGCACCACTAAATCAATGGCTGGGAACGGCTGAAACCAAACAAAAAGAATTCACGTTGGCCAGATAGGGCTATTTTCTTCTGACTGTCCCAGGGGACTCAAACAGAATCCATTTGTTTGATTGTTTGTTTTTCAGTTTCACTCGTGTAGAGTACTTGTCCACGCACCTTCGGCTTGTAGTTTGTCTGTGTCCTTGGATCTCTAGTGAGTCTCCTGTAAGTAAGCACGTAGGTGTCTTGAGTTTTCATCCCTTCTTTTAACCCTGTCTTTTGTTTGCTGCACTCGTTGCCTGAACTTTTATTCTGAAGATTCAGAGCTGTGCACTTATTGCACTTAAAGAATGTTTTTTATCATTAAGCTAAAATCACTTGAAGAACATTATGTTTACTATGCTCCCCCCTTCACCAAGTACCCCTGAAAAACCTCTTCAGTCGCTGTCGATCTGCGTAGTTGGATGCTGTAGACCCCTTCACCATGTCCCTCCCAACAGACCCCGTTACAGTCGCTGTCCATCAGTGAGTAGTAAGATGCTATATGATCTCTACTAGCCTTGTCTGTGTCGTACAGCACTCCCCATGCCCCCTCGACCCCAAGCATTATACATGCTAAATCTAATGCCCCCATTCTTTCTCCTCACACTTATCCCTCCCTTCAGACCCACCCTGCCCAGTCCTTTTCCCTTTGGTAACTTTTAGTCAACTCTCGGGTTTTGTGAGTCTGCTGCTGTTTTTTTCCTTCAGTTTTTCTTTGTTGTTATACTCCACACATGAGTGAAAACACTTGGTACTTGTCTTTCTCCGCCTGGCCTATTTCTCTGAACATACTACCGTCTAGCTCCATCCAGGTCATTGCAAATGGTAGGATTTGTTTTCTTCTTAAAGCTGCTTACTGCACTTTTTAAACTGGATTTCATTCTTCCTTTTTGTTTGTAGTTTAGCTATGTTATTCACCATTCAACTCCTGGTTATGAACAATAGCTTTGTGTCAATCGATATGTATCTGTACCTATCTATCTAATGGTCCGTCTGTCTCTGTATGTATCTATGTATGTATGTATGTAGGTATCTATGTATCTTTCTATCTATCTATCTATCTTCCTATCACCTTTCTATGATGTCTATCATCTATCAATCTATGTACCTATCTATCTATCTTTCATCTGTCATCTGTGTACCTATCTATCTATGAATCAATCATCTTTTTGTCTGCCTATCTATCCTTCTGTACAGAAGAGTTAACAACATAGCCTATGTCACTTCCCTACTTTATGCTTCCAGAAATCTTGCAAGGTAACTAAGACATAAGGAGAGCACTGTGTTCACCGATACACTTTCAGGTAGAGTCAGCCGCGTGTGCTTACAAAACCAGTAAATGGAGGTGAAAGGACTTGAACCTGTATCTCGGTCCTCTGTCCTCTTATACTTCCTGCTCGCTTGGTGACTTTATTTAGCCACATTCAGTGAGTAAGTGATCCCTGAAGACCACAAGTATTCTTCGTCTGGTCCGGTTGTCGAAAGAAAAGTGTACTTGGTTCTTTGCACACCACCATGTTTGAGGGACATCGGCGTGATCACTGCTGATAGGTGCAGGGACAAATATAAAGGAACACCTATTTCTGGACAGGAGCAGTTGGGAACAAAGAGTGTGTTGTGGAGTGAAGTGTTTATTTGAGGGTCCAAACTTCCCTCCATAGGTGGTTATTACTTCTTTCCATTCGTGAACATCATAAAAAGCAATGATTTTAAAAGCCCAGACGCATATTATTACAGCAATTCATTTGTTGAGGTGAGAGGAAATGAGAAGGAACTTGCTGCACCACTAAATCTATGCCTGAGCACTGCTGAAATCAAACAAAAAGAATTCACGGTGGCTAGATAGCGCTATTTTCTACTGACTCTCTCTGGGGACTCAAACAGAATTCATTTGTTTGTTTGTTTCGTATTTTCACTTGTATAGATAATCTGTCCCCGCCCCTTCAGTTTGTAGTTTGTCTGTGTCCTTGGATCTCAAGGGAGTCTCCAGTAAGGGAGCACGTAGGAGGTCTTGAGTTTTCATCAGTTCTTCTAACACTGGGTCTTTTGATTGGAGCACTCAAAGCCTGTACTTTTATTCTGATATTTGAGAGCTGTGCTCTTACTGCACTTTGAAACTCTTTTACTTCTCATTAATATTCAATCACATGCAGAACATTATGTTTTCCAGTCTACACCCTTCACCAAGTCCCCGGCAAAAGCCAGTTACAGTCGCTGTCCGTCAGCGTGTACTAAGATGCTGTAGAATCACTACATGTCTTCTCTGTGTTATGCGGCCGTACAAATGACCCCCCAAGTTACACACTATACATGCTAATCCTAATGCCCCCATTCTTTTTCCCCGCCCTTATTACTCCCTTCCCACAAACCCTCCCCAGTCCCTTTCTTTTTGGTAACTGTTAGACCACTCTCGGGTTCTGTGAGTCTGCTGCTGTCTTTTCCTTCAGTTTTTCTTTGTTATCATACTCCACACAAGAGTGAAATCATTTGGTACATGTATTTCTCCTCCTTGAATATTTGACTGAGCATAATACCCTCTAGCTCCATCCACGTTATTGCAAATGATAGGATTTGTTTTCTTCTTATGGCTGCCTACTGCACTTTTTAAACTGGATTTCATTCTTCTTTTTTGTTTGTAGTTTCGCTATGTGCTTTCACCATTGCTCTCCTGGTTGTGAGCAGTAGCTTTCTGTTAATCGATATGTACCTATATCTATCTATCTGTCTGTCTATCTATTTATCAATCAATCATCTTTTTGTCTGCCCATCTGTCCTTGTGTACAGAACAGTTAACCATATATACTATATCACTTTCCTACATTATGCTTCCAAAAATCCTGCAAAGTATCTAGGCTGTAGAGAAAGCACTGGGTTCACCGAGACACTTGCAGGTCGAGACGGCCACGTGTACCTACAAAACCAGGAAATGGTTGTGCCGGGACTTGAACCCGTGTCTCTATCCTCTGTCCTCTTTCATCTCCTTCTAACTTACTGTTTGTATTTAGCCACATTCTTTGACTAAGTGCTCCCTGAAGACCACAAGTATCATTCCTCTGGGATTGTTGTCGCGAGAAAAGTAAACTTGTTCTTCGCTCACCACCATGTTTGAAGGACATCAGCGTGATCACCGCCGATAGGACGGTATTTCAAATAAAAAGGAACACCAATTTCTAGACAGGAGCAGTTGGGAGATAAGAGTGTATTGTGGGGTGACGTGTTTATTTGAGTGTCCAAACTTCCCACTTTAGGTATTTATTCAATCTTCACATTCGTGTACATCATAAAACCCACTGATTTCAAAGGCCCAGATGCTTATTATTACAGCAACTCAGTTGTTGATGTGAGAGAAAATGAGAAGTATGTTGCTGCACCACTAAATCAATGGCTGGGAACGGCTGAAACCAAACAAAAAGAATTCACGGAGGCCTGATAGGGCTATTTTCTTCTGACTGTCCCAGGGGACTCAAACAGAATCCATTTGTTTGATTGTTTGTTTTTCAGTTTCACTCGTGTAGAGTACTTGTCCACACACCTTCGGCTTGTAGTTTGTCTGTGTCCTTGGATCTCTAGTGAGTCTCCTGTAAGTAAGCACGTAGGTGTCTTGAGTTTTCATCCCTTCTTTTAACCCTGTCTTTTGTTTGCTGCACTCGTTGCCTGAACTTTTATTCTGAAGATTCAGAGCTGTGCACTTATTGCACTTAAAGAATGTTTTTTATCATTAAGCTAAAATCACTTGAAGAACATTATGTTTACTATGCTCCCCCCTTCACCAAGTACCCCTGAAAAACCTCTTCAGTCGCTGTCGATCTGCGTAGTTGGATGCTGTAGACCCATTCACCATGTCCCTCCCAACAGACCCCATTGCAGTCGCTGTCCATCCGTGAGTAGTAAGATGCTATATGATCTCTACTAGCCTTCTGTGTATCGTACAGCACTCCCCATGCCCCCTCGACCCCAAGCATTATACATGCTAAAACTAATGCCCCCATTCTTTCTCCTCACACTTATCCCTCCCTTCAGACCCACCCTGCCCAGTCCTTTTCCCTTTGGTAACTTTTAGTCAACTCTCGGGTTCTGTGAGTCTGCTGCTGTTTTTTTCCTTCAGTTTTTCTTTGTTGTTATACTCCACACATGAGTGAAAACACTTGGTACTTGTCTTTCTCCGCCTGGCCTATTTCTCTGAACATACTACCGTCTAGCTCCATCAAGGTCATTGCAAATGATAGGATTTGTTTTCTTCTTAAGGCTGCTTACTGCACTTTTTAAACTGGATTTCATTCTTCCTTTTTGTTTGTAGTTTAGCTATGTTATTCACCATTCAACTCCTGGTTATGAGCAATAGCTTTGTGTCAATCGATATGTATCTGTACCTATCTATCTAATGGTCTGTCTGTCTCTCTATGTATCTATGTATGTATGTATGTATGTATCTATGTATCTATCTATCTATCTTCCTATCATCTATCTATGATGCCTATCATCTATCAATCTATGTACCTATATATCTATCTTTCATCTGTCATCTGTGTACCTATCTATCTATGAATCAATCATCTTTTTGTCTGCCCATCTATCCTTCTGTACAGAAGAGTTAACAACATAGTCTATGTCTCTTCCCTACATTATGCTTCCAGAAATCTTGCAAGGTATCTAAGCCATAAGGAGAGCACTGTGTTTACCGAAACACTTTCATGTAGAGTCAGCTGCGTGTGCTTACAAAACCAGTAAATGGAGGTGAAAGGACTTGAACTTGCATCTCTGTCCTCTGTCCTCTTATACTTCCTGCTCGCTTGGTGACTTTATTTAGCCACATTCAGTGAGTAAGTGATCCATGAAGACCACAAGTATCCTTCGTCTGGTCCGGTTGTCGAAAGAAAAGTATACTTGGTTCTTTGCACACCACCATGTTTGAGGGACATCGGCGTGATCACTGCTGATAGGTGCACGGACAAATATAAAGGAACACCTATTTCTGGACAGGAGCAGTTGGAAACAAAGAGTGTGTTGTGGAGTGAAGTGTTTATTTGAGGTTCCATACTTCCCTCCATAGGTGGTTATTACTTCTTTACATTCGTGAACATCATAAAAAGCAGTGATTTTAAAAGCCCAGACGCCTATTATTACAGCAATTCATTTGTTGAGGTGAGAGGAAATGAGAAGGAACTTGCTGCACCACTAAATCTATGCCTGAGCACTGCTGAAATCAAACAAAAAGAATTCACGGTGGCTAGATAGGGCTATTTTCTACTGACTCTCTCTGTTGACTCAAACAGAATATATTTGTTTGTTTGTTTCTTATTGTCACTTGTATAGGTAATCTGTCCCTGCCCCTTCAGCTTGTAGTTTGTCTGTGTCCTTGGATCTCAAGTGAGTCTCCAGTAAGGGAGCACGTAGGAGGTCTTGAGTTTTCATCAGTTCTTCTAACACTGGGTCTTTTGATTGGAGCACTCAAAGCCTGTGCTTTTATTCTTATATTTGAGAGCTGTGCTCTTACTGCACTTTGAAATTCTTTTTGTTCTCATCAATATACAATCACATGCAGAACATTATGTTTTAGAGTCTACACCCTTCACCAAGTCCCCGGCAAAAGCCAGTTACAGTCGCTGTCCGTCAGCGTGTACTAAGATGCTGTAGAATCACTACATGTCTTCTCTGTTATGCAGCCGTACAAATGAACCCCCAAGTTACACACTATACATGCTAATCCTAATGCCCCCATTCTTTTTCCCCGCCCTTATTACTCCCTTCCCACAAACCCTCCCCAGTCCCTTTCTTTTTGGTAACTGTTAGACCACTCTCGGGTTCTGTGAGTCTGCTGCTGTCTTTTCCTTCAGTTTTTCTTTGTTATCATACTCCACACAAGAGTGAAATCATTTGGTACATGTATTTCTCCTCCTTGAATATTTGACTGAGCATAATACCCTCTAGCTCCATCCACGTTTTTGCAAATGATAGGATTTGTTTTCTTCTTATGGCTGCCTACTGCACTTTTTAAACTGGATTTCATTCTTCTTTTTTGTTTGTAGTTTCGCTATGTGCTTTCACCATTGCTCTCCTGGTTATGAGCAGTAGCTTTGTGTTAATCGATATGTACCTATGTCTATCTATCTGTCTGTCTATCTATTTATCAATCAATCAATCAATCAATCATCTTTTTGTCTGGCCGTCTGTCCTTGTGTACAGAACAGTTATCCATATATCCTATATCACTTTCCTACACTATGCTTCCAAAAATCCTGCAAAGTATCTAGGCTGTAGAGAGAGCACTGGGTTCACCGAGACACTTGCAGGTCGAGTCGGCCGCGTGTACCTACAAAACCAGGAAATGGTTGTGCCGGGACTTGAACCCGTGTCTCTATCCTCTGTCCTCTTTCATCTCCTTCTAACTTACTGTTTGTATTTAGCCACATTCTTTGACTAAGTGCTCCCTGAAGACCACAAGTATCATTCCTCTGGGCCTGTTGTCGCGAGAAAAGTAAAGTTGTTCTTTGCTCACCACCATGTTTGAAGGACATCAGCGTGATCACCGCCGATAGGACGGAGGGTCAAATAAAAAGGAACACCAATTTCTAGACAGGAGCAGTTGGGAGATAAGAGTGTATTGTGGGGTGACGTGTTTATTTGAGTGCCCAAACTTCACACTTTAGGTATTTATTCGATCTTCACATTCGTGTACATCATAAAACCCACTGATTTCAAAGGCCCAGATGCTTATTATTACAGCAACTCAGTTGTTGATGTGAGAGAAAATGAGAAGTATGTTGCTGCACCACTAAATCAATGGCTGGGAACGGCTGAAACCAAACAAAAAGAATTCACGTTGGCCAGATAGGGCTATTTTCTTCTGACTGTCCCAGGGGACTCAAACAGAATCCATTTGTTTGATTGTTTGTTTTTCAGTTTCACTGGTGTAGAGTACTTGTCCACACACCTTCGGCTTGTAGTTTGTCTGTGTCCTTGGATGTCTAGTGAGTCTCCTGTAAGTAAGCACGTAGGTGTCTTGAGTTTTCATCCCTTCTTTTAACCCTGCCTTTTGTTTGCTGCACTCGTTGCCTGAACTATTATTCTGAAGATTCAGAGCTGTGCACTTATTGCACTTAAAGAATGTTTTTTATCATTAAGCTAAAATCACTTGAAGAACATTATGTTTACTATGCTACCCCCTTCACCAATTACCCCTGAAAAACCTCTTCAGTCGCTGTCGGTCTGCGTAGTTGGATGCTGTAGACCCCTTCACCATGTCCCTCCCAACAGACCCCGTTACAGTCGCTGTCCATCCGTGAGTAGTAAGATGCTATATGATCTCTACTAGCCTTCTGTGTATCGTACAGCACTCCCCATGCCCCCTCGACCCCAAGCATTATACATGCTAAAACTAATGCCCCCATTCTTTCTCCTCACACTTATCCCTCCCTTCAGACCCACCCTGCCCAGTCCTTTTCCCTTTGGTAACTTTTAGTCAACTCTCGGGTTCTGTGAGTCTGCTGCTGTTTTTTTCCTTCAGTTTTTCTTTGTTGTTATACTCCACACATGAGTGAAAACACTTGGTACTTGTCTTTCTCCGCCTGGCCTATTTCTCTGAACATACTACCGTCTAGCTCCATCAAGGTCATTGCAAATGATAGGATTTGTTTTCTTCTTAAGGCTGCTTACTGCACTTTTTAAACTGGATTTCATTCTTCCTTTTTGTTTGTAGTTTAGCTATGTTATTCACCATTCAACTCCTGGTTATGAGCAATAGCTTTGTGTCAATCGATATGTATCTGTATCTATCTATCTAATGGTCTGTCTGTCTCTCTATGTATCTATGTATGTATGTATGTAGGTATCTATGTATCTATCTATCTATCTATCTATCTATCTTCCTATCATCTATCTATGATGCCTATCATCTATCAATCTATGTACCTATATATCTATCTTTCATCTGTCATCTGTGTACCTATCTATCTATGAATCAATCATCTTTTTGTCTGCCCATCTATCCTTCTGTACAGAACAGTTAACAACATAGCCTATGTCTCTTCCCTACATTATGCTTCCAGAAATCTTGCAAGGTAACTAAGCCATAAGGAGAGCACTGTGTTTACCGAAACACTTTCATGTAGTGTCAGCTGCGTGTGCTTACAAAACCAGTAAATGGAGGTGAAAGGACTTGAACCTGCATCTCTGTCCTCTGTCCTCTTATACTTCCTGCTCGCTTGGTGACTTTATTTAGCCACATTCAGTGAGTAAGTGATCCATGAAGACCACAAGTATCCTTCATCTGGTCCGGTTGTCGAAAGAAAAGTGTACTTGGTTCTTTGCACACCACCATGTTTGAGGGACATCGGCGTGATCACTGCTGATAGGTGCACGGACAAATATAAAGGAACACCTATTTCTGGACAGGAGCAGTTGGGAACAAAGAGTGTGTTGTGGAGTGAAGTGTTTATTTGAGGGTCCAAACTTCCCTCCTTAGGTGGTTATTACTTCTTTACATTCGTGAACATCATAAAAAGCAGTGATTTTAAAAGCCCAGACGCCTATTATTACAGCAATTCATTTGTTGAGGTGAGAGGAAATGAGAAGGAACTTGCTGCACCACTAAATCTATGCCTGAGCACTGCTGAAATCAAACAAAAAGAATTCACGGTGGCTAGATAGGGCTATTTTCTACTGACTCTCTCTGTTGACTCAAACAGAATATATTTGTTTGTTTGTTTCTTATTGTCACTTGTATAGGTAATCTGTCCCTGCCCCTTCAGCTTGTAGTTTGTCTGTGTCCTTGGATCTCAAGTGAGTCTCCAGTAAGGGAGCACGTAGGAGGTCTTGAGTTTTCATCAGTTCTTCTAACACTGGGTCTTTTGATTGGAGCACTCAAAGCCTGTGCTTTTATTCTTATATTTGAGAGCTGTGCTCTTACTGCACTTTGAAATTCTTTTTGTTCTCATCAATATACAATCACATGCAGAACATTATGTTTTAGAGTCTACACCCTTCACCAAGTCCCCGGCAAAAGCCAGTTACAGTCGCTGTCCGTCAGCGTGTACTAAGATGCTGTAGAATCACTACATGTCTTCTCTGTTATGCAGCCGTACAAATGAACCCCCAAGTTACACACTATACATGCTAATCCTAATGCCCCCATTCTTTTTCCCCGCCCTTATTACTCCCTTCCCACAAACCCTCCCCAGTCCCTTTCTTTTTGGTAACTGTTAGACCACTCTCGGGTTCTGTGAGTCTGCTGCTGTCTTTTCCTTCAGTTTTTCTTTGTTATCATACTCCACACAAGAGTGAAATCATTTGGTACATGTATTTCTCCTCCTTGAATATTTGACTGAGCATAATACCCTCTAGCTCCATCCACGTTTTTGCAAATGATAGGATTTGTTTTCTTCTTATGGCTGCCTACTGCACTTTTTAAACTGGATTTCATTCTTCTTTTTTGTTTGTAGTTTCGCTATGTGCTTTCACCATTGCTCTCCTGGTTATGAGCAGTAGCTTTGTGTTAATCGATATGTACCTATGTCTATCTATCTGTCTGTCTATCTATTTATCAATCAATCAATCAATCAATCATCTTTTTGTCTGGCCGTCTGTCCTTGTGTACAGAACAGTTATCCATATATCCTATATCACTTTCCTACACTATGCTTCCAAAAATCCTGCAAAGTATCTAGGCTGTAGAGAGAGCACTGGGTTCACCGAGACACTTGCAGGTCGAGTCGGCCGCGTGTACCTACAAAACCAGGAAATGGTTGTGCCGGGACTTGAACCCGTGTCTCTATCCTCTGTCCTCTTTCATCTCCTTCTAACTTACTGTTTGTATTTAGCCACATTCTTTGACTAAGTGCTCCCTGAAGACCACAAGTATCATTCCTCTGGGCCTGTTGTCGCGAGAAAAGTAAAGTTGTTCTTTGCTCACCACCATGTTTGAAGGACATCAGCGTGATCACCGCCGATAGGACGGAGGGTCAAATAAAAAGGAACACCAATTTCTAGACAGGAGCAGTTGGGAGATAAGAGTGTATTGTGGGGTGACGTGTTTATTTGAGTGCCCAAACTTCACACTTTAGGTATTTATTCGATCTTCACATTCGTGTACATCATAAAACCCACTGATTTCAAAGGCCCAGATGCTTATTATTACAGCAACTCAGTTGTTGATGTGAGAGAAAATGAGAAGTATGTTGCTGCACCACTAAATCAATGGCTGGGAACGGCTGAAACCAAACAAAAAGAATTCACGTTGGCCAGATAGGGCTATTTTCTTCTGACTGTCCCAGGGGACTCAAACAGAATCCATTTGTTTGATTGTTTGTTTTTCAGTTTCACTCGTGTAGAGTACTTGTCCACGCACCTTCGCCTTGTAGTTTGTCTGTGTCCTTGGATCTCTAGTGAGTCTCCTGTAAGTAAGCACGTAGGTGTCTTGAGTTTTCATCCCTTCTTTTAACCCTGTCTTTTGTTTGCTGCACTCGTTGCCTGAACTTTTATTCTGAAGATTCAGAGCTGTGCACTTATTGCACTTAAAGAATGTTTTTTATCATTAAGCTAAAATCACTTGAAGAACATTATGTTTACTATGCTCCCCCCTTCACCAAGTACCCCTGAAAAACCTCTTCAGTCGCTGTCGATCTGCGTAGTTGGATGCTGTAGACCCCTTCACCATGTCCCTCCCAACAGACCCCGTTACAGTCGCTGTCCATCAGTGAGTAGTAAGATGCTATATGATCTCTACTAGCCTTGTCTGTGTCGTACAGCACTCCCCATGCCCCCTCGACCCCAAGCATTATACATGCTAAATCTAATGCCCCCATTCTTTCTCCTCACACTTATCCCTCCCTTCAGACCCACCCTGCCCAGTCCTTTTCCCTTTGGTAACTTTTAGTCAACTCTCGGGTTTTGTGAGTCTGCTGCTGTTTTTTTCCTTCAGTTTTTCTTTGTTGTTATACTCCACACATGAGTGAAAACACTTGGTACTTGTCTTTCTCCGCCTGGCCTATTTCTCTGAACATACTACCGTCTAGCTCCATCCAGGTCATTGCAAATGGTAGGATTTGTTTTCTTCTTAAGGCTGCTTACTGCACTTTTTAAACTGGATTTCATTCTTCCTCTTTGTTTGTAGTTTAGCTATGTTATTCACCATTCAACTCCTGGTTATGAACAATAGCTTTGTGTCAATCGATGTGTATCTGTATTTATCTATCTAATGGTCTGTCTGTCTATGTATGTATGTATGTATGTATGTATGTACGTATCTATGTATCTGTCTATCTTCCTATCATCTTTCTATGATGTCTAACATCTATCAATCTATGTACCTATCTATCTATCCTTCATCTGTCATCTGTGTACTTATCTATCTATGAATCAATCATCAATTTGTCTGACCATCTATCCTTCTGTACAGAACAGTTAACAACATAGCCTATGTCTCTTCCCTACATTATGCTTCCAGAAATCTTGCAAGGTAACTAAGCCATAAGGAGAGTACTGTGTTCACCGAAACACTTTCATGTAGAGTCATCCGCGTGTGCTTACAAAACCAGTAAATGGAGGTGAAAGGACTTGAACCTGCATCTCGGTCCTCTGTCCTCTTATACTTCCTGCTCGCTTGGTGACTTTATTTAGCCACATTCAGTGAGTAAGTGATCCCTGAAGACCACAAGTATCCTTCGTCTGGTCCGGTTGTCGAAAGAAATGTGTACTTGGTTCTTTGCACACCACCATGTTTGAGGGACATCGGCGTGATCACTGCTGATAGGTGCAGGGACAAATATAAAGGAACACCTATTTCTGGACAGGAGCAGTTGGGAACAAAGAGTGTGTTGTGGAGTGAAGTGTTTATTTGAGGGTCCAAACTTCCCTCCATAGGTGGTTATTACTTCTTTACATTCGTGAACATCATAAAAAGCAATGATTTTAAAAGCCCAGACGCATATTATTACAGCAATTCATTTGTTGAGGTGAGAGGAAATGAGAAGGAACTTGCTGCACCACTAAATCTATGCCTGGGCACTGCTGAAATCAAACAAAAAGAATTCACGGTGGCTAGATAGGGCTATTTTCTACTGACTCTCTCTGGGGACTCAAACAGAATTCATTTGTTTGTTTGTTTCGTATTTTCACTTGTATAGATAATCTGTCCCCGCCCCTTCAGCTTGTAGTTTGTCTGTGTCCTTGGATCTCAAGGGAGTCTCCAGTAAGGGAGCACGTAGGAGGTCTTGAGTTTTCATCAGTTCTTCTAACACTGGGTCTTTTGATTGGAGCACTCAAAGCCTGTACTTTTATTCTGATATTTGAGAGCTGTGCTCTTACTGCACTTTGAAATTCTTTTACTTCTCATTAATATTCAATCACATGCAGAACATTATGTTTTCCAGTCTACACCTTTCACCAAGTCCCCGGCAAAAGCCAGTTACAGTCGCTGTCCGTCAGCGTGTACTAAGATGCTGTAGAATCACTACATGTCTTCTCTGTGTTATGCGGCCGTACAAATGACCCCCCAAGTTACACACTATACATGCTAATCCTAATGCCCCCATTCTTTTTCCCCGCCCTTATTACTCCCTTCCCACAAACCCTCCCCAGTCCCTTTCTTTTTGGTAACTGTTAGACCACTCTCAGGTTCTGTGAGTCTGCTGCTGTCTTTTCCTTCAGTTTTTCTTTGTTATCATACTCCACACAAGAGTGAAATCATTTGGTACATGTATTTCTCCTCCTTGAATATTTGACTGTGCATAATACCCTCTAGCTCCATCCACGTTATTGCAAATTATAGGATTTGTTTTCTTCTTATGGCTGCCTACTGCACTTTTTAAACTGGATTTCATTCTTCTTTTTTGTTTGTAGTTTCGCTATGTGCTTTCACCATTGCTCTCCTGGTTATGAGCAGTAGCTTTGTGTTAATCAATATGTACCTATGTCTATCTATATGTCTGTCTATCTATTTATCAATCAATCATTCAATCAATCATCTTTTTGTCTGTCCATCTGTCCTTGTGTACAGAACAGTTAACCATATATCCTATATCACTTTCCTACACTATGCTTCCAAAAATCCTGCAAAGTATCTAGGCTGTAGAGAGAGCACTGGGTTCACCGAGACACTTGCAGGTCGAGTCGGCCACGTGTACCTACAAAACCAGGAAATGGTTGTGCCGGGACTTGAACCCGTGTCTCTATCCTCTGTCCCCTTTCATCTCCTTCTAACTTACTGTCTGTATTTAGCCACATTCTTTGATTAAGTGCTCCCTGAAGACCACAAGTATCATTCCTCTGGGCCTGTTGTCGCGAGAAAAGTTAACTTGTTCTTTGCTTACCACCATGTTTGAAGGACATCAGCGTGATCACCGCCGATAGGACAGAGGGTCAAATAAAAAGGAACACCAATTTCTAGACAGGAGCAGTTGGGAGATAAGAGTGTATTGTGGGGTGACGTGTTTATTTGAGTGTCCAAACTTCCCACTTTAGGTATTTATTCGATCTTCACATTCGTGTACATCATAAAACCCACTGATTTCAAAGTCCCAGAAGCTTATTATTACAGCAACTCAGTTGTTGATGTGAGAGAAAATGAGAAGTATGTTGCTGCACCACTAAATCAATGGCTGGGAACGGCTGAAACCAAACAAAAAGAATTCACGTTGGCCAGATAGGGCTATTTTCTTCTGACTGTCCCAGGGGACTCAAACAGAATCCATTTGTTTGATTGTTTGTTTTTCAGTTTCACTCGTGTAGAGTACTTGTCCACGCACTTTCGGCTTGTAGTTTGTCTGTGTCCTTGGATCTCTAGTGAGTCTCCTGTAAGTAAGCACGTAGGTGTCTTGAGTTTTCATCCCTTCTTTTAACCCTGTCTTTTGTTTGCTGCACTCGTTGCCTGAACTATTATTCTGAAGATTCAGAGCTGTGCACTTATTGCACTTAAAGAATGTTTTTTATCATTAAGCTAAAATCACTTGAAGAACATTATGTTTACTATGCTCCCCCCTTCACCAATTACCCCTGAAAAACCTCTTCAGTCGCTGTCGGTCTGCGTAGTTGGATGCTGTAGACCCCTACACCATGTCCCTCCCAACAGACCCCGTTACAGTCGCTGTCCATCAGTGAGTAGTAAGATGCTATATGATCTCTACTAGCCTTCTCTGTATTGTACAGCACTCCCCATGCCCCCTCGACCCCAAGCATTATACATGCTAAAACTAATGCCCCCATTCTTTCTCCTCACACTTATCCCTCCCTTCAGACCCACCCTGCCCAGTCATTTTCCCTTTGGTATCTTTTAGTCAACTCTCGGGTTCTGTGAGTCTGCTGCTGTTTTTTTCCTTCAGTTTTTCTTTGTTGTTATACTCCACACATGAGTGAAAACACTTGGTACTTGTCTTTCTCCGCCTGGCCTATTTCTCTGAACATACTACCGTCTAGCTCCATCCAGGTCATTGCAAATGGTAGGATTTGTTTTCTTCTTAAGGCTGCTTACTGCACTTTTTAAACTGGATTTAATTCTTCCTTTTTGTTTGTAGTTTAGCTATGTTATTCACCATTCAACTCCTGGTTATGAACAATAGCTTTGTGTCAATCGATATGTATCTGTACCTATCTATCTAATGGTCCGTCTGTCTCTCTATGTATCTATGTATGTATGTATGTAGGTATCTATGTATCTTTCTATCTATCTATCTATCTTCCTATCAACTTTCTATGATGTCTATCATCTATCAATCTATGTACCTATCTATCTAACTTTCATCTGTCATCTGTGTACCTATCTATCTATGAATCAATCATCTTTTTGTCTGCCTATCTATCCTTCTGTACAGAAGAGTTAACAACATAGCCTATGTCACTTCCCTACTTTATGCTTCCAGAAATCTTGCAAGGTAACTAAGACATAAGGAGAGCACTGTGTTCACCGATACACTTTCAGGTAGAGTCAGCCGCGTGTGCTTACAAAACCAGTAAATGGAGGTGAAAGGACTTGAACCTGTATCTCGGTCCTCTGTCCTCTTATACTTCCTGCTCGCTTGGTGACTTTATTTAGCCACATTCAGTGAGTAAGTGATCCCTGAAGACCACAAGTATCCTTCGTCTGGTCCGGTTGTCGAAAGAAAAGTGTACTTGGTTCTTTGCACACCACCATGTTTGAGGGACATCGGCGTGATCACTGCTGATAGGTTCAGGGACAAATATAAAGGAACACCTATTTCTGGACAGGAGCAGTTGGGAACAAAGAGTGTGTTGTGGAGTGAAGTGTTTATTTGAGGGTCCAAACTTCCCTCCATAGGTGGTTATTACTTCTTTCCATTCGTGAACATCATAAAAAGCAATGATTTTAAAAGCCCAGACGCATATTATTACAGCAATTCATTTGTTGAGGTGAGAGGAAATGAGAAGGAACTTGCTGCACCACTAAATCTATGCCTGAGCACTGCTGAAATCAAACAAAAAGAATTCACGGTGGCTAGATAGCGCTATTTTCTACTGACTCTCTCTGGGGACTCAAACAGAATTCATTTGTTTGTTTGTTTCGTATTTTCACTTGTATAGATAATCTGTCCCCGCCCCTTCAGCTTGTAGTTTGTCTGTGTCCTTGGATCTCAAGGGAGTCTCCAGTAAGGGAGCACGTAGGAGGTCTTGAGTTTTCATCAGTTCTTCTAACACTGGGTCTTTTGATTGGAGCACTCAAAGCCTGTACTTTTATTCTGATATTTGAGAGCTGTGCTCTTACTGCACTTTGAAACTCTTTTACTTCTCATTAATATTCAATCACATGCAGAACATTATGTTTTCCAGTCTACACCCTTCACCAAGTCCCCGGCAAAAGCCAGTTACAGTCGCTGTCCGTCAGCGTGTACTAAGATGCTGTAGAATCACTACATGTCTTCTCTGTGTTATGCGGCCGTACAAATGACCCCCCAAGTTACACACTATACATGCTAATCCTAATGCCCCCATTCTTTTTCCCCGCCCTTATTACTCCCTTCCCACAAACCCTCCCCAGTCCCTTTCTTTTTGGTAACTGTTAGACCACTCTCAGGTTCTGTGAGTCTGCTGCTGTCTTTTCCTTCAGTTTTTCTTTGTTATCATACTCCACACAAGAGTGAAATCATTTGGTACATGTATTTCTCCTCCTTGAATATTTGACTGAGCATAATACCCTCTAGCTCCATCCACGTTATTGCAAATGATAGGATTTGTTTTCTTCTTATGGTTGCCTACTGCACTTTTTAAACTGGATTTCATTCTTCTTTTTTGTTTGTAGTTTCGCTATGTGCTTTCAACATTGCTCTCCTGGTTGTGAGCAGTAGCTTTCTGTTAATCGATATGTACCTATATCTATCTATCTGTCTGTCTATCTATTTATCCATCAATCATCTTTTTGTCTGCCCATCTGTCCTTGTGTACAGAACAGTTAACCATATATACTATATCACTTTCCTACATTATGCTTCCAAAAATCCTGCAAAGTATCTAGGCTGTAGAGAAAGCACTGGGTTCACCGAGACACTTGCAGGTCGAGACGGCCACGTGTACCTACAAAACCAGGAAATGGTTGTGCCGGGACTTGAACGCGTGTCTCTATCCTCTGTCCTCTTTCATCTCCTTCTAACTTACTGTTTGTATTTAGCCACATTCTTTGACTAAGTGCTCCCTGAAGACCACAAGTATCATTCCTCTGGGATTGTTGTCGCGAGAAAAGTAAACTTGTTCTTCGCTCACCACCATGTTTGAAGGACATCAGCGTGATCACCGCCGATAGGACGGTAGGTCAAATAAAAAGGAACACCAATTTCTAGACAGGAGCAGTTGGGAGATAAGAGTGTATTGTGGGGTGACGTGTTTATTTGAGTGTCCAAACTTCCCACTTTAGGTATTTATTCAATCTTCACATTCGTGTACATCATAAAACCCACTGATTTCAAAGGCCCAGATGCTTATTATTACAGCAACTCAGTTGTTGATGTGAGAGAAAATGAGAAGTATGTTGCTGCACCACTAAATCAATGGCTGGGAACGGCTGAAACCAAACAAAAAGAATTCACGTTGGCCAGATAGGGCTATTTTCTTCTGACTGTCCCAGGGGACTCAAACAGAATCCATTTGTTTGATTGTTTGTTTTTCAGTTTCACTCGTGTAGAGTACTTGTCCACGCACTTTCGGCTTGTAGTTTGTCTGTGTCCTTGGATCTCTAGTGAGTCTCCTGTAAGTAAGCACGTAGGTGTCTTGAGTTTTCATCCCTTCTTTTAACCCTGTCTTTTGTTTGCTGCACTCGTTGCCTGAACTATTATTCTGAAGATTCAGAGCTGTGCACTTATTGCACTTAAAGAATGTTTTTTATCATTAAGCTAAAATCACTTGAAGAACATTATGTTTACTATGCTCCCCCCTTCACCAATTACCCCTGAAAAACCTCTTCAGTCGCTGTCGGTCTGCGTAGTTGGATGCTGTAGACCCCTACACCATGTCCCTCCCAACAGACCCCGTTACAGTCGCTGTCCATCAGTGAGTAGTAAGATGCTATATGATCTCTACTAGCCTTCTCTGTGTTGTACAGCACTCCCCATGCCCCCTCGACCCCAAGCATTATACATGCTAAAACTAATGCCCCCATTCTTTCTCCTCACACTTATCCCTCCCTTCAGACCCACCCTGCCCAGTCATTTTCCCTTTGGTATCTTTTAGTCAACTCTCGGGTTCTGTGAGTCTGCTGCTGTTTTTTTCCTTCAGTTTTTCTTTGTTGTTATACTCCACACATGAGTGAAAACACTTGGTACTTGTCTTTCTCTGCCTGGCCTATTTCTCTGAACATACTACCGTCTAGCTCCATCCAGGTCATTGCAAATGGTAGGATTTGTTTTCTTCTTAAGGCTGCTTACTGCACTTTTTAAACTGGATTTCATTCTTCCTCTTTGTTTGTAGTTTAGCTATGTTATTCACCATTCAACTCCTGGTTATGAACAATAGCTTTGTGTCAATCGATGTGTATCTGTATTTATCTATCTAATGGTCTGTCTGTCTATGTATGTATGTATGTATGTATGTATGTACGTATCTATGTATCTGTCTATCTTCCTATCATCTTTCTATGATGTCTAACATCTATCAATCTATGTACCTATCTATCTATCCTTCATCTGTCATCTGTGTACTTATCTATCTATGAATCAATCATCAATTTGTCTGACCATCTATCCTTCTGTACAGAACAGTTAACAACATAGCCTATGTCTCTTCCCTACATTATGCTTCCAGAAATCTTGCAAGGTAACTAAGCCATAAGGAGAGTACTGTGTTCACCGAAACACTTTCATGTAGAGTCATCCGCGTGTGCTTACAAAACCAGTAAATGGAGGTGAAAGGACTTGAACCTGCATCTCGGTCCTCTGTCCTCTTATACTTCCTGCTCGCTTGGTGACTTTATTTAGCCACATTCAGTGAGTAAGTGATCCCTGAAGACCACAAGTATCCTTCGTCTGGTCCGGTTGTCGAAAGAAATGTGTACTTGGTTCTTTGCACACCACCATGTTTGAGGGACATCGGCGTGATCACTGCTGATAGGTGCAGGGACAAATATAAAGGAACACCTATTTCTGGACAGGAGCAGTTGGGAACAAAGAGTGTGTTGTGGAGTGAAGTGTTTATTTGAGGGTCCAAACTTCCCTCCATAGGTGGTTATTACTTCTTTACATTCGTGAACATCATAAAAAGCAATGATTTTAAAAGCCCAGACGCATATTATTACAGCAATTCATTTGTTGAGGTGAGAGGAAATGAGAAGGAACTTGCTGCACCACTAAATCTATGCCTGGGCACTGCTGAAATCAAACAAAAAGAATTCACGGTGGCTAGATAGGGCTATTTTCTACTGACTCTCTCTGGGGACTCAAACAGAATTCATTTGTTTGTTTGTTTCGTATTTTCACTTGTATAGATAATCTGTCCCCGCCCCTTCAGCTTGTAGTTTGTCTGTGTCCTTGGATCTCAAGGGAGTCTCCAGTAAGGGAGCACGTAGGAGGTCTTGAGTTTTCATCAGTTCTTCTAACACTGGGTCTTTTGATTGGAGCACTCAAAGCCTGTACTTTTATTCTGATATTTGAGAGCTGTGCTCTTACTGCACTTTGAAATTCTTTTACTTCTCATTAATATTCAATCACATGCAGAACATTATGTTTTCCAGTCTACACCTTTCACCAAGTCCCCGGCAAAAGCCAGTTACAGTCGCTGTCCGTCAGCGTGTACTAAGATGCTGTAGAATCACTACATGTCTTCTCTGTGTTATGCGGCCGTACAAATGACCCCCCAAGTTACACACTATACATGCTAATCCTAATGCCCCCATTCTTTTTCCCCACCCTTATTACTCCCTTCCCACAAACCCTCCCCAGTCCCTTTCTTTTTGGTAACTGTTAGACCACTCTCAGGTTCTGTGAGTCTGCTGCTGTCTTTTCCTTCAGTTTTTCTTTGTTATCATACTCCACACAAGAGTGAAATCATTTGGTACATGTATTTCTCCTCCTTGAATATTTGACTGTGCATAATACCCTCTAGCTCCATCCACGTTATTGCAAATTATAGGATTTGTTTTCTTCTTATGGCTGCCTACTGCACTTTTTAAACTGGATTTCATTCTTCTTTTTTGTTTGTAGTTTCGCTATGTGCTTTCACCATTGCTCTCCTGGTTATGAGCAGTAGCTTTGTGTTAATCAATATGTACCTATGTCTATCTATATGTCTGTCTATCTATTTATCAATCAATCATTCAATCAATCATCTTTTTGTCTGTCCATCTGTCCTTGTGTACAGAACAGTTAACCATATATCCTATATCACTTTCCTACACTATGCTTCCAAAAATCCTGCAAAGTATCTAGGCTGTAGAGAGAGCACTGGGTTCACCGAGACACTTGCAGGTCGAGACGGCCACGTGTACCTACAAAACCAGGAAATGGTTGTGCCGGGACTTGAACCCGTGTCTCTATCCTCTGTCCCCTTTCATCTCCTTCTAACTTACTGTCTGTATTTAGCCACATTCTTTGATTAAGTGCTCCCTGAAGACCACAAGTATCATTCCTCTGGGCCTGTTGTCGCGAGAAAAGTTAACTTGTTCTTTGCTTACCACCATGTTTGAAGGACATCAGCGTGATCACCGCCGATAGGACAGAGGGTCAAATAAAAAGGAACACCAATTTCTAGACAGGAGCAGTTGGGAGATAAGAGTGTATTGTGGGGTGACGTGTTTATTTGAGTGTCCAAACTTCCCACTTTAGGTATTTATTCGATCTTCACATTCGTGTACATCATAAAACCCACTGATTTCAAAGTCCCAGAAGCTTATTATTACAGCAACTCAGTTGTTGATGTGAGAGAAAATGAGAAGTATGTTGCTGCACCACTAAATCAATGGCTGGGAACGGCTGAAACCAAACAAAAAGAATTCACGTTGGCCAGATAGGGCTATTTTCTTCTGACTGTCCCAGGGGACTCAAACAGAATCCATTTGTTTGATTGTTTGTTTTTCAGTTTCACTCGTGTAGAGTACTTGTCCACGCACTTTCGGCTTGTAGTTTGTCTGTGTCCTTGGATCTCTAGTGAGTCTCCTGTAAGTAAGCACGTAGGTGTCTTGAGTTTTCATCCCTTCTTTTAACCCTGTCTTTTGTTTGCTGCACTCGTTGCCTGAACTATTATTCTGAAGATTCAGAGCTGTGCACTTATTGCACTTAAAGAATGTTTTTTATCATTAAGCTAAAATCACTTGAAGAACATTATGTTTACTATGCTCCCCCCTTCACCAATTACCCCTGAAAAACCTCTTCAGTCGCTGTCGGTCTGCATAGTTGGATGCTGTAGACCCCTACACCATGTCCCTCCCAACAGACCCCGTTACAGTCGCTGTCCATCAGTGAGTAGTAAGATGCTATATGATCTCTACTAGCCTTCTCTGTGTTGTACAGCACTCCCCATGCCCCCTCGACCCCAAGCATTATACATGCTAAAACTAATGCCCCCATTCTTTCTCCTCACACTTATCCCTCCCTTCAGACCCACCCTGCCCAGTCATTTTCCCTTTGGTATCTTTTAGTCAACTCTCGGGTTCTGTGAGTCTGCTGCTGTTTTTTTCCTTCAGTTTTTCTTTGTTGTTATACTCCACACATGAGTGAAAACACTTGGTACTTGTCTTTCTCCGCCTGGCCTATTTCTCTGAACATACTACCGTCTAGCTCCATCCAGGTCATTGCAAATGGTAGGATTTGTTTTCTTCTTAAGGCTGCTTACTGCACTTTTTAAACTGGATTTCATTCTTCCTTTTTGTTTGTAGTTTAGCTATGTTATTCACCATTCAACTCCTGGTTATGAACAATAGCTTTGTGTCAATCGATATGTATCTGTACCTATCTATCTAATGGTCCGTCTGTCTCTCTATGTATCTATGTATGTATGTATGTAGGTATCTATGTATCTTTCTATCTATCTATCTATCTTCCTATCAACTTTCTATGATGTCTATCATCTATCAATCTATGTACCTATCTATCTAACTTTCATCTGTCATCTGTGTACCTATCTATCTATGAATCAATCATCTTTTTGTCTGCCTATCTATCCTTCTGTACAGAAGAGTTAACAACATAGCCTATGTCACTTCCCTACTTTATGCTTCCAGAAATCTTGCAAGGTAACTAAGACATAAGGAGAGCACTGTGTTCACCGATACACTTTCAGGTAGAGTCAGCCGCGTGTGCTTACAAAACCAGTAAATGGAGGTGAAAGGACTTGAACCTGTATCTCGGTCCTCTGTCCTCTTATACTTCCTGCTCGCTTGGTGACTTTATTTAGCCACATTCAGTGAGTAAGTGATCCCTGAAGACCACAAGTATCCTTCGTCTGGTCCGGTTGTCGAAAGAAAAGTGTACTTGGTTCTTTGCACACCACCATGTTTGAGGGACATCGGCGTGATCACTGCTGATAGGTTCAGGGACAAATATAAAGGAACACCTATTTCTGGACAGGAGCAGTTGGGAACAAAGAGTGTGTTGTGGAGTGAAGTGTTTATTTGAGGGTCCAAACTTCCCTCCATAGGTGGTTATTACTTCTTTCCATTCGTGAACATCATAAAAAGCAATGATTTTAAAAGCCCAGACGCATATTATTACAGCAATTCATTTGTTGAGGTGAGAGGAAATGAGAAGGAACTTGCTGCACCACTAAATCTATGCCTGAGCACTGCTGAAATCAAACAAAAAGAATTCACGGTGGCTAGATAGCGCTATTTTCTACTGACTCTCTCTGGGGACTCAAACAGAATTCATTTGTTTGTTTGTTTCGTATTTTCACTTGTATAGATAATCTGTCCCCGCCCCTTCAGCTTGTAGTTTGTCTGTGTCCTTGGATCTCAAGGGAGTCTCCAGTAAGGGAGCACGTAGGAGGTCTTGAGTTTTCATCAGTTCTTCTAACACTGGGTCTTTTGATTGGAGCACTCAAAGCCTGTACTTTTATTCTGATATTTGAGAGCTGTGCTCTTACTGCACTTTGAAACTCTTTTACTTCTCATTAATATTCAATCACATGCAGAACATTATGTTTTCCAGTCTACACCCTTCACCAAGTCCCCGGCAAAAGCCAGTTACAGTCGCTGTCCGTCAGCGTGTACTAAGATGCTGTAGAATCACTACATGTCTTCTCTGTGTTATGCGGCCGTACAAATGACCCCCCAAGTTACACACTATACATGCTAATCCTAATGCCCCCATTCTTTTTCCCCGCCCTTATTACTCCCTTCCCACAAACCCTCCCCAGTCCCTTTCTTTTTGGTAACTGTTAGACCACTCTCGGGTTCTGTGAGTCTGCTGCTGTCTTTTCCTTCAGTTTTTCTTTGTTATCATACTCCACACAAGAGTGAAATCATTTGGTACATGTATTTCTCCTCCTTGAATATTTGACTGAGCATAATACCCTCTAGCTCCATCCACGTTATTGCAAATGATAGGATTTGTTTTCTTCTTATGGTTGCCTACTGCACTTTTTAAACTGGATTTCATTCTTCTTTTTTGTTTGTAGTTTCGCTATGTGCTTTCAACATTGCTCTCCTGGTTGTGAGCAGTAGCTTTCTGTTAATCGATATGTACCTATATCTATCTATCTGTCTGTCTATCTATTTATCCATCAATCATCTTTTTGTCTGCCCATCTGTCCTTGTGTACAGAACAGTTAACCATATATACTATATCACTTTCCTACATTATGCTTCCAAAAATCCTGCAAAGTATCTAGGCTGTAGAGAAAGCACTGGGTTCACCGAGACACTTGCAGGTCGAGACGGCCACGTGTACCTACAAAACCAGGAAATGGTTGTGCCGGGACTTGAACGCGTGTCTCTATCCTCTGTCCTCTTTCATCTCCTTCTAACTTACTGTTTGTATTTAGCCACATTCTTTGACTAAGTGCTCCCTGAAGACCACAAGTATCATTCCTCTGGGATTGTTGTCGCGAGAAAAGTAAACTTGTTCTTCGCTCACCACCATGTTTGAAGGACATCAGCGTGATCACCGCCGATAGGACGGTAGGTCAAATAAAAAGGAACACCAATTTCTAGACAGGAGCAGTTGGGAGATAAGAGTGTATTGTGGGGTGACGTGTTTATTTGAGTGTCCAAACTTCCCACTTTAGGTATTTATTCAATCTTCACATTCGTGTACATCATAAAACCCACTGATTTCAAAGGCCCAGATGCTTATTATTACAGCAACTCAGTTGTTGATGTGAGAGAAAATGAGAAGTATGTTGCTGCACCACTAAATCAATGGCTGGGAACGGCTGAAACCAAACAAAAAGAATTCACGTTGGCCAGATAGGGCTATTTTCTTCTGACTGTCCCAGGGGACTCAAACAGAATCCATTTGTTTGATTGTTTGTTTTTCAGTTTCACTCGTGTAGAGTACTTGTCCACGCACTTTCGGCTTGTAGTTTGTCTGTGTCCTTGGATCTCTAGTGAGTCTCCTGTAAGTAAGCACGTAGGTGTCTTGAGTTTTCATCCCTTCTTTTAACCCTGTCTTTTGTTTGCTGCACTCGTTGCCTGAACTATTATTCTGAAGATTCAGAGCTGTGCACTTATTGCACTTAAAGAATGTTTTTTATCATTAAGCTAAAATCACTTGAAGAACATTATGTTTACTATGCTCCCCCCTTCACCAATTACCCCTGAAAAACCTCTTCAGTCGCTGTCGGTCTGCGTAGTTGGATGCTGTAGACCCCTACACCATGTCCCTCCCAACAGACCCCGTTACAGTCGCTGTCCATCAGTGAGTAGTAAGATGCTATATGATCTCTACTAGCCTTCTCTGTGTTGTACAGCACTCCCCATGCCCCCTCGACCCCAAGCATTATACATGCTAAAACTAATGCCCCCATTCTTTCTCCTCACACTTATCCCTCCCTTCAGACCCACCCTGCCCAGTCATTTTCCCTTTGGTATCTTTTAGTCAACTCTCGGGTTCTGTGAGTCTGCTGCTGTTTTTTTCCTTCAGTTTTTCTTTGTTGTTATACTCCACACATGAGTGAAAACACTTGGTACTTGTCTTTCTCTGCCTGGCCTATTTCTCTGAACATACTACCGTCTAGCTCCATCCAGGTCATTGCAAATGGTAGGATTTGTTTTCTTCTTAAGGCTGCTTACTGCACTTTTTAAACTGGATTTCATTCTTCCTCTTTGTTTGTAGTTTAGCTATGTTATTCACCATTCAACTCCTGGTTATGAACAATAGCTTTGTGTCAATCGATGTGTATCTGTATTTATCTATCTAATGGTCTGTCTGTCTATGTATGTATGTATGTATGTATGTATGTACGTATCTATGTATCTGTCTATCTTCCTATCATCTTTCTATGATGTCTAACATCTATCAATCTATGTACCTATCTATCTATCCTTCATCTGTCATCTGTGTACTTATCTATCTATGAATCAATCATCAATTTGTCTGACCATCTATCCTTCTGTACAGAACAGTTAACAACATAGCCTATGTCTCTTCCCTACATTATGCTTCCAGAAATCTTGCAAGGTAACTAAGCCATAAGGAGAGTACTGTGTTCACCGAAACACTTTCATGTAGAGTCATCCGCGTGTGCTTACAAAACCAGTAAATGGAGGTGAAAGGACTTGAACCTGCATCTCGGTCCTCTGTCCTCTTATACTTCCTGCTCGCTTGGTGACTTTATTTAGCCACATTCAGTGAGTAAGTGATCCCTGAAGACCACAAGTATCCTTCGTCTGGTCCGGTTGTCGAAAGAAATGTGTACTTGGTTCTTTGCACACCACCATGTTTGAGGGACATCGGCGTGATCACTGCTGATAGGTGCAGGGACAAATATAAAGGAACACCTATTTCTGGACAGGAGCAGTTGGGAACAAAGAGTGTGTTGTGGAGTGAAGTGTTTATTTGAGGGTCCAAACTTCCCTCCATAGGTGGTTATTACTTCTTTACATTCGTGAACATCATAAAAAGCAATGATTTTAAAAGCCCAGACGCATATTATTACAGCAATTCATTTGTTGAGGTGAGAGGAAATGAGAAGGAACTTGCTGCACCACTAAATCTATGCCTGGGCACTGCTGAAATCAAACAAAAAGAATTCACGGTGGCTAGATAGGGCTATTTTCTACTGACTCTCTCTGGGGACTCAAACAGAATTCATTTGTTTGTTTGTTTCGTATTTTCACTTGTATAGATAATCTGTCCCCGCCCCTTCAGCTTGTAGTTTGTCTGTGTCCTTGGATCTCAAGGGAGTCTCCAGTAAGGGAGCACGTAGGAGGTCTTGAGTTTTCATCAGTTCTTCTAACACTGGGTCTTTTGATTGGAGCACTCAAAGCCTGTACTTTTATTCTGATATTTGAGAGCTGTGCTCTTACTGCACTTTGAAATTCTTTTACTTCTCATTAATATTCAATCACATGCAGAACATTATGTTTTCCAGTCTACACCTTTCACCAAGTCCCCGGCAAAAGCCAGTTACAGTCGCTGTCCGTCAGCGTGTACTAAGATGCTGTAGAATCACTACATGTCTTCTCTGTGTTATGCGGCCGTACAAATGACCCCCCAAGTTACACACTATACATGCTAATCCTAATGCCCCCATTCTTTTTCCCCACCCTTATTACTCCCTTCCCACAAACCCTCCCCAGTCCCTTTCTTTTTGGTAACTGTTAGACCACTCTCAGGTTCTGTGAGTCTGCTGCTGTCTTTTCCTTCAGTTTTTCTTTGTTATCATACTCCACACAAGAGTGAAATCATTTGGTACATGTATTTCTCCTCCTTGAATATTTGACTGTGCATAATACCCTCTAGCTCCATCCACGTTATTGCAAATTATAGGATTTGTTTTCTTCTTATGGCTGCCTACTGCACTTTTTAAACTGGATTTCATTCTTCTTTTTTGTTTGTAGTTTCGCTATGTGCTTTCACCATTGCTCTCCTGGTTATGAGCAGTAGCTTTGTGTTAATCAATATGTACCTATGTCTATCTATATGTCTGTCTATCTATTTATCAATCAATCATTCAATCAATCATCTTTTTGTCTGTCCATCTGTCCTTGTGTACAGAACAGTTAACCATATATCCTATATCACTTTCCTACACTATGCTTCCAAAAATCCTGCAAAGTATCTAGGCTGTAGAGAGAGCACTGGGTTCACCGAGACACTTGCAGGTCGAGACGGCCACGTGTACCTACAAAACCAGGAAATGGTTGTGCCGGGACTTGAACCCGTGTCTCTATCCTCTGTCCCCTTTCATCTCCTTCTAACTTACTGTCTGTATTTAGCCACATTCTTTGATTAAGTGCTCCCTGAAGACCACAAGTATCATTCCTCTGGGCCTGTTGTCGCGAGAAAAGTTAACTTGTTCTTTGCTTACCACCATGTTTGAAGGACATCAGCGTGATCACCGCCGATAGGACAGAGGGTCAAATAAAAAGGAACACCAATTTCTAGACAGGAGCAGTTGGGAGATAAGAGTGTATTGTGGGGTGACGTGTTTATTTGAGTGTCCAAACTTCCCACTTTAGGTATTTATTCGATCTTCACATTCGTGTACATCATAAAACCCACTGATTTCAAAGTCCCAGAAGCTTATTATTACAGCAACTCAGTTGTTGATGTGAGAGAAAATGAGAAGTATGTTGCTGCACCACTAAATCAATGGCTGGGAACGGCTGAAACCAAACAAAAAGAATTCACGTTGGCCAGATAGGGCTATTTTCTTCTGACTGTCCCAGGGGACTCAAACAGAATCCATTTGTTTGATTGTTTGTTTTTCAGTTTCACTCGTGTAGAGTACTTGTCCACGCACTTTCGGCTTGTAGTTTGTCTGTGTCCTTGGATCTCTAGTGAGTCTCCTGTAAGTAAGCACGTAGGTGTCTTGAGTTTTCATCCCTTCTTTTAACCCTGTCTTTTGTTTGCTGCACTCGTTGCCTGAACTATTATTCTGAAGATTCAGAGCTGTGCACTTATTGCACTTAAAGAATGTTTTTTATCATTAAGCTAAAATCACTTGAAGAACATTATGTTTACTATGCTCCCCCCTTCACCAATTACCCCTGAAAAACCTCTTCAGTCGCTGTCGGTCTGCATAGTTGGATGCTGTAGACCCCTACACCATGTCCCTCCCAACAGACCCCGTTACAGTCGCTGTCCATCAGTGAGTAGTAAGATGCTATATGATCTCTACTAGCCTTCTCTGTGTTGTACAGCACTCCCCATGCCCCCTCGACCCCAAGCATTATACATGCTAAAACTAATGCCCCCATTCTTTCTCCTCACACTTATCCCTCCCTTCAGACCCACCCTGCCCAGTCATTTTCCCTTTGGTATCTTTTAGTCAACTCTCGGGTTCTGTGAGTCTGCTGCTGTTTTTTTCCTTCAGTTTTTCTTTGTTGTTATACTCCACACATGAGTGAAAACACTTGGTACTTGTCTTTCTCCGCCTGGCCTATTTCTCTGAACATACTACCGTCTAGCTCCATCCAGGTCATTGCAAATGGTAGGATTTGTTTTCTTCTTAAGGCTGCTTACTGCACTTTTTAAACTGGATTTCATTCTTCCTTTTTGTTTGTAGTTTAGCTATGTTATTCACCATTCAACTCCTGGTTATGAACAATAGCTTTGTGTCAATCGATATGTATCTGTACCTATCTATCTAATGGTCCGTCTGTCTCTCTATGTATCTATGTATGTATGTATGTAGGTATCTATGTATCTTTCTATCTATCTATCTATCTTCCTATCATCTTTCTATGATGTCTATCATCTATCAATCTATGTACCTATCTATCTAACTTTCATCTGTCATCTGTGTACCTATCTATCTATGAATCAATCATCTTTTTGTCTGCCTATCTATCCTTCTGTACAGAAGAGTTAACAACATAGCCTATGTCACTTCCCTACTTTATGCTTCCAGAAATCTTGCAAGGTAACTAAGACATAAGGAGAGCACTGTGTTCACCGATACACTTTCAGGTAGAGTCAGCCGCGTGTGCTTACAAAACCAGTAAATGGAGGTGAAAGGACTTGAACCTGTATCTCGGTCCTCTGTCCTCTTATACTTCCTGCTCGCTTGGTGACTTTATTTAGCCACATTCAGTGAGTAAGTGATCCCTGAAGACCACAAGTATCCTTCGTCTGGTCCGGTTGTCGAAAGAAAAGTGTACTTGGTTATTTGCACACCACCATGTTTGAGGGACATCGGCGTGATCACTGCTGATAGGTGCAGGGACAAATATAAAGGAACACCTATTTCTGGACAGGAGCAGTTGGGAACAAAGAGTGTGTTGTGGAGTGAAGTGTTTATTTGAGGGTCCAAACTTCCCTCCATAGGTGGTTATTACTTCTTTCCATTCGTGAACATCATAAAAAGCAATGATTTTAAAAGCCCAGACGCATATTATTACAGCAATTCATTTGTTGAGGTGAGAGGAAATGAGAAGGAACTTGCTGCACCACTAAATCTATGCCTGAGCACTGCTGAAATCAAACAAAAAGAATTCACGGTGGCTAGATAGCGCTATTTTCTACTGACTCTCTCTGGGGACTCAAACAGAATTCATTTGTTTGTTTGTTTCGTATTTTCACTTGTATAGATAATCTGTCCCCGCCCCTTCAGTTTGTAGTTTGTCTGTGTCCTTGGATCTCAAGGGAGTCTCCAGTAAGGGAGCACGTAGGAGGTCTTGAGTTTTCATCAGTTCTTCTAACACTGGGTCTTTTGATTGGAGCACTCAAAGCCTGTACTTTTATTCTGATATTTGAGAGCTGTGCTCTTACTGCACTTTGAAACTCTTTTACTTCTCATTAATATTCAATCACATGCAGAACATTATGTTTTCCAGTCTACACCCTTCACCAAGTCCCCGGCAAAAGCCAGTTACAGTCGCTGTCCGTCAGCGTGTACTAAGATGCTGTAGAATCACTACATGTCTTCTCTGTGTTATGCGGCCGTACAAATGACCCCCCAAGTTACACACTATACATGCTAATCCTAATGCCCCCATTCTTTTTCCCCGCCCTTATTACTCCCTTCCCACAAACCCTCCCCAGTCCCTTTCTTTTTGGTAACTGTTAGACCACTCTCGGGTTCTGTGAGTCTGCTGCTGTCTTTTCCTTCAGTTTTTCTTTGTTATCATACTCCACACAAGAGTGAAATCATTTGGTACATGTATTTCTTCTCCTTGAATATTTGACTGAGCATAATACCCTCTAGCTCCATCCACGTTATTGCAAATGATAGGATTTGTTTTCTTCTTATGGCTGCCTACTGCACTTTTTAAACTGGATTTCATTCTTCTTTTTTGTTTGTAGTTTCGCTATGTGCTTTCACCATTGCTCTCCTGGTTGTGAGCAGTAGCTTTCTGTTAATCGATATGTACCTATATCTATCTATCTGTCTGTCTATCTATTTATCAATCAATCATCTTTTTGTCTGCCCATCTGTCCTTGTGTACAGAACAGTTAACCATATATACTATATCACTTTCCTACATTATGCTTCCAAAAATCCTGCAAAGTATCTAGGCTGTAGAGAAAGCACTGGGTTCACCGAGACACTTGCAGGTCGAGACGGCCACGTGTACCTACAAAACCAGGAAATGGTTGTGCCGGGACTTGACCCCGTGTCTCTATCCTCTGTCCTCTTTCATCTCCTTCTAACTTACTGTTTGTATTTAGCCACATTCTTTGACTAAGTGCTCCCTGAAGACCATAAGTATCATTCCTCTGGGATTGTTGTCGCGAGAAAAGTAAACTTGTTCTTCGCTCACCACCATGTTTGAAGGACATCAGCGTGATCACCGCCGATAGGACGGTAGGTCAAATAAAAAGGAACACCAATTTCTAGACAGGAGCAGTTGGGAGATAAGAGTGTATTGTGGGGTGACGTGTTTATTTGAGTGTCCAAACTTCCCACTTTAGGTATTTATTCAATCTTCACATTCGTGTACATCATAAAACCCACTGATTTCAAAGGCCCAGATGCTTATTATTACAGCAACTCAGTTGTTGATGTGAGAGAAAATGAGAAGTATGTTGCTGCACCACTAAATCAATGGCTGGGAACGGCTGAAACCAAACAAAAAGAATTCACGGAGGCCTGATAGGGCTATTTTCTTCTGACTGTCCCAGGGGACTCAAACAGAATCCATTTGTTTGATTGTTTGTTTTTCAGTTTCACTCGTGTAGAGTACTTGTCCACACACCTTCGGCTTGTAGTTTGTCTGTGTCCTTGGATCTCTAGTGAGTCTCCTGTAAGTAAGCACGTAGGTGTCTTGAGTTTTCATCCCTTCTTTTAACCCTGTCTTTTGTTTGCTGCACTCGTTGCCTGAACTTTTATTCTGAAGATTCAGAGCTGTGCACTTATTGCACTTAAAGAATGTTTTTTATCATTAAGCTAAAATCACTTGAAGAACATTATGTTTACTATGCTCCCCCCTTCACCAAGTACCCCTGAAAAACCTCTTCAGTCGCTGTCGATCTGCGTAGTTGGATGCTGTAGACCCATTCACCATGTCCCTCCCAACAGACCCCGTTGCAGTCGCTGTCCATCCGTGAGTAGTAAGATGCTATATGATCTCTACTAGCCTTCTGTGTATCGTACAGCACTCCCCATGCCCCCTCGACCCCAAGCATTATACATGCTAAAACTAATGCCCCCATTCTTTCTCCTCACACTTATCCCTCCCTTCAGACCCACCCTGCCCAGTCCTTTTCCCTTTGGTAACTTTTAGTCAACTCTCGGGTTCTGTGAGTCTGCTGCTGTTTTTTTCCTTCAGTTTTTCTTTGTTGTTATACTCCACACATGAGTGAAAACACTTGGTACTTGTCTTTCTCCGCCTGGCCTATTTCTCTGAACATACTACCGTCTAGCTCCATCAAGGTCATTGCAAATGATAGGATTTGTTTTCTTCTTAAGGCTGCTTACTGCACTTTTTAAACTGGATTTCATTCTTCCTTTTTGTTTGTAGTTTAGCTATGTTATTCACCATTCAACTCCTGGTTATGAGCAATAGCTTTGTGTCAATCGATATGTATCTGTACCTATCTATCTAATGGTCTGTCTGTCTCTCTATGTATCTATGTATGTATGTATGTATGTATCTATGTATCTATCTATCTATCTATCTATCTTCCTATCATCTATCTATGATGCCTATCATCTATCAATCTATGTACCTATATATCTATCTTTCATCTGTCATCTGTGTACCTATCTATCTATGAATCAATCATCTTTTTGTCTGCCCATCTATCCTTCTGTACAGAAGAGTTAACAACATAGTCTATGTCTCTTCCCTACATTATGCTTCCAGCAATCTTGCAAGGTATCTAAGCCATAAGGAGAGCACTGTGTTTACCGAAACACTTTCATGTAGAGTCAGCTGCGTGTGCTTACAAAACCAGTAAATGGAGGTGAAAGGACTTGAACTTGCATCTCTGTCCTCTGTCCTCTTATACTTCCTGCTCGCTTGGTGACTTTATTTAGCCACATTCAGTGAGTAAGTGATCCATGAAGACCACAAGTATCCTTCGTCTGGTCCGGTTGTCGAAAGAAAAGTATACTTGGTTCTTTGCACACCACCATGTTTGAGGGACATCGGCGTGATCACTGCTGATAGGTGCACGGACAAATATAAAGGAACACCTATTTCTGGACAGGAGCAGTTGGGAACAAAGAGTGTGTTGTGGAGTGAAGTGTTTATTTGAGGTTCCATACTTCCCTCCATAGGTGGTTATTACTTCTTTACATTCGTGAACATCATAAAAAGCAGTGATTTTAAAAGCCCAGACGCCTATTATTACAGCAATTCATTTGTTGAGGTGAGAGGAAATGAGAAGGAACTTGCTGCACCACTAAATCTATGCCTGAGCACTGCTGAAATCAAACAAAAAGAATTCACGGTGGCTAGATAGGGCTATTTTCTACTGACTCTCTCTGTTGACTCAAACAGAATATATTTGTTTGTTTGTTTCTTATTGTCACTTGTATAGGTAATCTGTCCCTGCCCCTTCAGCTTGTAGTTTGTCTGTGTCCTTGGATCTCAAGTGAGTCTCCAGTAAGGGAGCACGTAGGAGGTCTTGAGTTTTCATCAGTTCTTCTAACACTGGGTCTTTTGATTGGAGCACTCAAAGCCTGTGCTTTTATTCTTATATTTGAGAGCTGTGCTCTTACTGCACTTTGAAATTCTTTTTGTTCTCATCAATATACAATCACATGCAGAACATTATGTTTTAGAGTCTACACCCTTCACCAAGTCCCCGGCAAAAGCCAGTTACAGTCGCTGTCCGTCAGCGTGTACTAAGATGCTGTAGAATCACTACATGTCTTCTCTGTTATGCAGCCGTACAAATGAACCCCCAAGTTACACACTATACATGCTAATCCTAATGCCCCCATTCTTTTTCCCCGCCCTTATTACTCCCTTCCCACAAACCCTCCCCAGTCCCTTTCTTTTTGGTAACTGTTAGACCACTCTCGGGTTCTGTGAGTCTGCTGCTGTCTTTTCCTTCAGTTTTTCTTTGTTATCATACTCCACACAAGAGTGAAATCATTTGGTACATGTATTTCTCCTCCTTGAATATTTGACTGAGCATAATACCCTCTAGCTCCATCCACGTTTTTGCAAATGATAGGATTTGTTTTCTTCTTATGGCTGCCTACTGCACTTTTTAAACTGGATTTCATTCTTCTTTTTTGTTTGTAGTTTCGCTATGTGCTTTCACCATTGCTCTCCTGGTTATGAGCAGTAGCTTTGTGTTAATCGATATGTACCTATGTCTATCTATCTGTCTGTCTATCTATTTATCAATCAATCAATCAATCAATCATCTTTTTGTCTGGCCGTCTGTCCTTGTGTACAGAACAGTTATCCATATATCCTATATCACTTTCCTACACTATGCTTCCAAAAATCCTGCAAAGTATCTAGGCTGTAGAGAGAGCACTGGGTTCACCGAGACACTTGCAGGTCGAGTCGGCCGCGTGTACCTACAAAACCAGGAAATGGTTGTGCCGGGACTTGAACCCGTGTCTCTATCCTCTGTCCTCTTTCATCTCCTTCTAACTTACTGTTTGTATTTAGCCACATTCTTTGACTAAGTGCTCCCTGAAGACCACAAGTATCATTCCTCTGGGCCTGTTGTCGCGAGAAAAGTAAAGTTGTTCTTCGCTCACCACCATGTTTGAAGGACATCAGCGTGATCACCGCCGATAGGATGGAGGGTCAAATAAAAAGGAACACCAATTTCTATACAGGAGCAGTTGGGAGATAAGAGTGTATTGTGGGGTGACGTGTTTATTTGAGTGTCCAAACTTCCCACTTTAGGTATTTATTCAATCTTCACATTCGTGTACATCATAAAACCCACTGATTTCAAAGGCCCAGATGCTTATTATTACAGCAACTCAGTTGTTGATGTGAGAGAAAATGAGAAGTATGTTGCTGCACCACTAAATCAATGGCTGGGAACGGCTGAAACCAAACAAAAAGAATTCACGGAGGCCAGATAGGGCTATTTTCTTCTGACTGTCCCAGGGGACTCAAACAGAATCCATTTGTTTGATTGTTTGTTTTTCAGTTTCACTGGTGTAGAGTACTTGTCCACACACCTTCGGCTTGTAGTTTGTCTGTGTCCTTGGATGTCTAGTGAGTCTCCTGTAAGTAAGCACGTAGGTGTCTTGAGTTTTCATCCCTTCTTTTAACCCTGCCTTTTGTTTGCTGCACTCGTTGCCTGAACTATTATTCTGAAGATTCAGAGCTGTGCACTTATTGCACTTAAAGAATGTTTTTTATCATTAAGCTAAAATCACTTGAAGAACATTATGTTTACTATGCTACCCCCTTCACCAATTACCCCTGAAAAACCTCTTCAGTCGCTGTCGGTCTGCGTAGTTGGATGCTGTAGACCCCTTCACCATGTCCCTCCCAACAGACCCCGTTACAGTCGCTGTCCATCCGTGAGTAGTAAGATGCTATATGATCTCTACTAGCCTTCTCTGTGTTGTACAGCACTCCCCATGCCCCCTCGACCCCAAGCATTATACATGCTAAAACTAATGCCCCCATTCTTTCTCCTCACACTTATCCCTCCCTTCAGACCCACCCTGCCCAGTCCTTTTCCCTTTGGTAACTTTTAGTCAACTCTCGGGTTCTGTGAGTCTGCTGCTGTTTTTTTCCTTCAGTTTTTCTTTGTTGTTATACTCCACACATGAGTGAAAACACTTGGTACTTGTCTTTCTCCGCCTGGCCTATTTCTCTGAACATACTACCGTCTAGCTCCATCAAGGTCATTGCAAATGATAGGATTTGTTTTCTTCTTAAGGCTGCTTACTGCACTTTTTAAACTGGATTTCATTCTTCCTTTTTGTTTGTAGTTTAGCTATGTTATTCACCATTCAACTCCTGGTTATGAGCAATAGCTTTGTGTCAATCGATATGTATCTGTATCTATCTATCTAATGGTCTGTCTGTCTCTCTATGTATCTATGTATGTATGTATGTAGGTATCTATGTATCTATCTATCTATCTATCTATCTATCTTCCTATCATCTATCTATGATGCCTATCATCTATCAATCTATGTACCTATATATCTATCTTTCATCTGTCATCTGTGTACCTATCTATCTATGAATCAATCATCTTTTTGTCTGCCCATCTATCCTTCTGTACAGAACAGTTAACAACATAGCCTATGTCTCTTCCCTACATTATGCTTCCAGAAATCTTGCAAGGTAACTAAGCCATAAGGAGAGCACTGTGTTTACCGAAACACTTTCATGTAGTGTCAGCTGCGTGTGCTTACAAAACCAGTAAATGGAGGTGAAAGGACTTGAACCTGCATCTCTGTCCTCTGTCCTCTTATACTTCCTACTCGCTTGGTGACTTTATTTAGCCACATTCAGTGAGTAAGTGATCCATGAAGACCACAAGTATCCTTCATCTGGTCCGGTTGTCGAAAGAAAAGTGTACTTGGTTCTTTGCACACCACCATGTTTGAGGGACATCGGCGTGATCACTGCTGATAGGTGCACGGACAAATATAAAGGAACACCTATTTCTGGACAGGAGCAGTTGGGAACAAAGAGTGTGTTGTGGAGTGAAGTGTTTATTTGAGGGTCCAAACTTCCCTCCTTAGGTGGTTATTACTTCTTTACATTCGTGAACATCATAAAAAGCAGTGATTTTAAAAGCCCAGACGCCTATTATTACAGCAATTCATTTGTTGAGGTGAGAGGAAATGAGAAGGAACTTGCTGCACCACTAAATCTATGCCTGAGCACTGCTGAAATCAAACAAAAAGAATTCACGGTGGCTAGATAGGGCTATTTTCTACTGACTCTCTCTGTTGACTCAAACAGAATATATTTGTTTGTTTGTTTCTTATTGTCACTTGTATAGGTAATCTGTCCCTGCCCCTTCAGCTTGTAGTTTGTCTGTGTCCTTGGATCTCAAGTGAGTCTCCAGTAAGGGAGCACGTAGGAGGTCTTGAGTTTTCATCAGTTCTTCTAACACTGGGTCTTTTGATTGGAGCACTCAAAGCCTGTGCTTTTATTCTTATATTTGAGAGCTGTGCTCTTACTGCACTTTGAAATTCTTTTTGTTCTCATCAATATACAATCACATGCAGAACATTATGTTTTAGAGTCTACACCCTTCACCAAGTCCCCGGCAAAAGCCAGTTACAGTCGCTGTCCGTCAGCGTGTACTAAGATGCTGTAGAATCACTACATGTCTTCTCTGTTATGCAGCCGTACAAATGAACCCCCAAGTTACACACTATACATGCTAATCCTAATGCCCCCATTCTTTTTCCCCGCCCTTATTACTCCCTTCCCACAAACCCTCCCCAGTCCCTTTCTTTTTGGTAACTGTTAGACCACTCTCGGGTTCTGTGAGTCTGCTGCTGTCTTTTCCTTCAGTTTTTCTTTGTTATCATACTCCACACAAGAGTGAAATCATTTGGTACATGTATTTCTCCTCCTTGAATATTTGACTGAGCATAATACCCTCTAGCTCCATCCACGTTTTTGCAAATGATAGGATTTGTTTTCTTCTTATGGCTGCCTACTGCACTTTTTAAACTGGATTTCATTCTTCTTTTTTGTTTGTAGTTTCGCTATGTGCTTTCACCATTGCTCTCCTGGTTATGAGCAGTAGCTTTGTGTTAATCGATATGTACCTATGTCTATCTATCTGTCTGTCTATCTATTTATCAATCAATCAATCAATCAATCATCTTTTTGTCTGGCCGTCTGTCCTTGTGTACAGAACAGTTATCCATATATCCTATATCACTTTCCTACACTATGCTTCCAAAAATCCTGCAAAGTATCTAGGCTGTAGAGAGAGCACTGGGTTCACCGAGACACTTGCAGGTCGAGTCGGCCGCGTGTACCTACAAAACCAGGAAATGGTTGTGCCGGGACTTGAACCCGTGTCTCTATCCTCTGTCCTCTTTCATCTCCTTCTAACTTACTGTTTGTATTTAGCCACATTCTTTGACTAAGTGCTCCCTGAAGACCACAAGTATCATTCCTCTGGGCCTGTTGTCGCGAGAAAAGTAAAGTTGTTCTTCGCTCACCACCATGTTTGAAGGACATCAGCGTGATCACCGCCGATAGGATGGAGGGTCAAATAAAAAGGAACACCAATTTCTATACAGGAGCAGTTGGGAGATAAGAGTGTATTGTGGGGTGACGTGTTTATTTGAGTGTCCAAACTTCCCACTTTAGGTATTTATTCAATCTTCACATTCGTGTACATCATAAAACCCACTGATTTCAAAGGCCCAGATGCTTATTATTACAGCAACTCAGTTGTTGATGTGAGAGAAAATGAGAAGTATGTTGCTGCACCACTAAATCAATGGCTGGGAACGGCTGAAACCAAACAAAAAGAATTCACGGAGGCCAGATAGGGCTATTTTCTTCTGACTGTCCCAGGGGACTCAAACAGAATCCATTTGTTTGATTGTTTGTTTTTCAGTTTCACTGGTGTAGAGTACTTGTCCACACACCTTCGGCTTGTAGTTTGTCTGTGTCCTTGGATGTCTAGTGAGTCTCCTGTAAGTAAGCACGTAGGTGTCTTGAGTTTTCATCCCTTCGTTTAACCCTCTGTCTTTTGTTTGCTGCACTCAGTGCCTGACCTTTTATTCTGATGATTCAGAGCTGTGCACTTATTGCCCTTAAAGAATTTTTTTTATCATTAAGCTAAAATCACTTGAAGAACATTATGTTTACTATGCTCACCCCTTCACCAATTACCCCTGAAAAACCTCTTCAGTCGCTGTCGGTCTGCGTAGTTGGATGCTGTAGACCCCGTCACCATGTCCCTCCCAACAGACACCGTTACAGTCGCTGTCCATCAGTGAGTAGTAAGATGCTATATGATCTCTACTAGACTTCTCTGTGTTGTACAGCACTCACCATGCCCCCTCGACCCCAAGCATTATACATGCTAAAAATAATGCCCCCATTCTTTCTCCTCACACTTATCCCTCCCTTCAGACTCACCCTGCCCAGTCGTTTTTCCTTTGGTTACTTTTAGTCAACTCTCGGGTTCTGTGAGTCTGCTGCTGTTTTTTTACTTCAGTTTTTCTTTGTTGTTATACTCCACACATGAGTGAAATCACTTGGTAATTGCCTTTATCCGCCTGCCCTATTTTTCTGAACATACTACCGTCTTGCTCCATCCACGTCATTGCAAATGGTAGTATTTGTTTTCTTCTAAAGGCTGCTTACTGCACTTTTTAAACTGGATTTCATTCTTCCTTTTTGTTTGTAGTTTAGCTATGTTATTCACCATTCAACTCCTGGTTATGAACAATAGCTTTGTGTCAATCGACATGTATCTGTATCTATCTATCTAAAGGTCTGTCTGTCTATCTATGTATCTATGTATGTATATATCTATGTATCTATGTATCTATCTATGTATCTATCTATCTATCTTCCTATCATCTATCTATGATGTCTATCATCTATTAATCTATATACCTATCTATCTATCTTTCACCTGTCGTCTGTCTACCTATCTATCTATGAAACAATCAAATTTTTGTCTGCACATCTATCCTTATGTACAGAACAGTTAACAACATAGCCTATATCTCTTCCCTACATTATGCTTCCAGAAATCTTGCAAGGTAACTAAGCTATAAGGAGAGCACTGTGTTCACCGATACGCTTTCAGGTAGAGTCAGCAGAGTGTGCTTACAAAACCAGTAAATGGAGGTGAAAGGACTTGAACCCGTATCTTTGTCCTCTGTCCTCTTATACTTCCTGCTCGCTTGTTGACTTTATTTAGCCACATTCAGTGAGTAAGTGATCCGTGAAGACCACAAGTATCCTTCGTCTGGGCCTGTTGTCGACAGAAAAGTGTACTTGCCCCTTTGCACACCACCATGTTTGAGGGACATTGGCGTGATCACTGCTGATAGGTGTAGGGACAAATATGAATTAACACCTATTTCTGGACAGGAGCAGTTGGGAACAAAGAGTGTGTTGTGGAGTGAAGTGTTTATTTGAGTGTCCAAACTTCCCTCTTTAGGTGGTTATTACTTCTTTACATTCGTGAACATCATAAAAAGCAATGATTATAAATGCCCAGACGCACATTATTACAGCAATTCATTTGTTGAGGTGAGAGGAAATGAGAAGGAAGTTGCTGCACCACTAAATCTATGCCTGAGCACTGCTGAAACCAAACAAAAAGAATTCACGGTGGCTAGATAGGGCAATTTTCTACTGACTCTCTCTGGGGTCCAAAACAGAATCCATTTCTTTCTTTGTTTCTCAGTTTCACTTGTGTAGTGTACCTGTCCCCGCCCCTTCAGCTTGTAGTTTGTCTGTGTCCTTGGATCTCAAGTGAGTCTCCAGTAAGGGAGCACGTAGGTGGTCTTGAGTTTTCATCAGTTCTTCTAACCCTGTGTCTTTTGATTGGAGCACTCAAAGGCTGTACTTTTATTCTGATATTTGAGAGCTGTGCTCTTACTGCACTTTGAAATTCTTTTTGTTCTCATTAATATACAATCACATGCAGAAAATTATGTTATTCTGTCTACCCTCTTCACCAAGTCAACCCAAATCCCAGTTACAGCCGCTCTCCGTCAGCATGTACTAAGATGCTGTGGAATCACTACATGTCTTCTCTATGTTGTGCAGCCCTACCCATGACACCCCACCCTACACATTATACATGCTAATCCTAATGCCCCAATTCTTTTTCCACGCACTTATTACTCCCTTCCCACAAACCCTAACCAGTCCCTTTCTCTTTGGTAACTGTTAGTCCACTCTCGGGTTCTGTGAGTCTGCTGCTGTCTTTTCCTTCAGTTTTTCTTTGTTATCATACTCCACACATGATTGAAATCATTTGGTACATGTATTTCTCCGCCTGGCCTATTTGACTGAGCATAATACCCTCTAGCTCCATCCACGTTATTGCAAATGATAGGATTTGTTTTCTTCTTATGGCTGCTTACTGCACTTTTTAAACTGGATTTCATTCTTCTTTTTTGTTTGTAGTTTTGCTATGTGCTTTCACCATTGCTCTCCTTCTTATGAGCAGTAGCTTTGTGCTAATCGATATGTACCTATATCTATCTATCTGTCTGTCTATCTATTTATCAATCACTCAATCAATCATCTTTTTGTCTGTCCATCTGTCCATGTGTACAGAACAGTTAACCATATACCCTATAACACTTTCCTGCACTATGCTCCCAAAAATCCTGCAAAGTATCTAGGCTGTAGAGGGAGCACTGGGTTCACCGAGACACTTGCAGTTCGAGTCGCCTGCTTGTACCTACAAAACCAGGAAATGGTTGTGTTGGGACTTGAACCCGTGTCTCTATCCTCTGTCCTCTTTCATCTCCTTCTAACTTGCTGTCTGTATTTAGCCACATTCATTGACTAAGGGCTCCCTGAAGATCTCAAGTATCATTCCTCTGGGCCTGTTGTCGACAGAAAAGTAAACTTGTTGCTTTGCTCACCACCATGTTTGAAGGACATCAGCGTGATCACCGCCGATAGGACGGAGTATCAAATAAAAAGGAACACCAATTTCTAGACAGGAGCAATTGGGAGCTAACAGTGTATTGTGGAGTGACGTGTTTGTTTGAGTGTCCAAACTTCCCTCTTTAGGTGGTTATTAGATTTTCACATTCATGAACATCATAAAATCCACTAATTTCAAAGGCCCAGATGCTTATTATTACAGCAACTCAGTTGTTGAGGTGAGAGAAAACGAGAAGTATGTTGCTGCACCACTAAATCTATGGCTGGGTACTGTTGAAACCAAACAAAAAGAATTCACGGTGGCCAGACAGGGCTATTTTCTGCTGACTGTCTCTGGGGACTCAAACAGAATCCATTTGCTTGATTGTTTGATTTTCCATTTCACTCGTGTAGGGTACTTGTCCACACACCTTCGGCTTGTAGTTTGTCTGTGTCCATGGATCTCAATGAGTCTCCTGTAAGTAAGCACATAGGTGTCTTGAGTTTTCATCCCTTCTTTTATCCCTGTGTCTTTTGTTTGCAGCATTCAGTGCCTGGCCTTTTATTCTGATGATTCAGAGCTGTGCACTTATTGCACTTAAAGAATATTTTTTATCATTAATCTACAATCACGTGAAGAACATTATGTTTACTATGCTCCCCCCTTCACCAAGTCCCCCCGAAAAACCTCTTCAGTCACTGTCGAACAGCATAGTTGGATGCTGTAGACCCCTTCATCATGTCCCCCCCAAAAGTCCCCGTTACATTCACTCTCCATCAGTGAGTAGTAAGATGCTATATGATCTCTACTAGTCTTCTCTGTGTTGTACAGTACTCCCCATGCACACCCGACCCCGCGCATTATACATGCTAAACTTAATGCCCCCATTCTTTCTCCCCACACTTATCCCTCCCTTCAGACTCACCCTGCCCAGTCCTTTTTCCTTTGGTTACTTTTAGACAACTCTCGGGTTCTTTGAGTCTGCTGCTGTTTTTTTACTTCAGTTTTTCTTTGTTGTTATACTACACACATGAGTGAAATCACTTGGTACTTGCCTTTATCCGCCTGCCCTATTTTTCTGAACATACTACCGTCTTGCTCCATCCACGTCATTGCAAATGGTAGTATTTGTTTTCTTCTAAAGGCTGCTTACTGCACTTTTTAAACTGGATTTCATTCTTCCTTTTTGTTTGTAGTTTAGCTATGTTATTCACCATTCAACTCCTGGTTATGAACAATAGCTTTGTGTCAATCGACATGTATCTGTATCTATCTATGTAAAGGTCTGCCTGTCTATCTATGTATCTATGTATGTATATATCTATGTATCTATGTATCTATCTATGTATCTATCTATCTATCTTCCTATCAACAATCTGTGATGTCTATCATCTATTAATCTATATACCTATCTATCTGTCTTTCACCTGTCGTCTGTCTACCTATCTATCTATGAAACAATCATCTTTTTGTCTCCCTATCTATCCTTATGTACAGAACAGTTAACAACATAGCCTATTTCTCTTCCCTACATTATGCTTCCAGAAATCTTGCAAGGTAACTAAGCCATAAGGAGAGCACTGTGTTCACCGATACGCTTTCAGGTAGAGTCAGCAGAGTGTGCTTACAAAACCAGTAAATGGAGGTGAAAGGACTTGAACCCGTATCTTTGTCCTCTGTCCTCTTATACTTCCTGCTCGCTTGTTGACTTTATTTAGCCACATTCAGTGAATAAGTGATCCCTGAAGACCACAAGTATCCTTCGTCTGGGCCTGTTGTCGACAGAAAAGTGTACTTGGCCCTTTGCACACCACCATGTTTGAGGGACATTGGCGTGATCACTGCTGATAGGTGGAGCGACAAATATGAATTAACACCTATTTCTGGACAGGAGCAGTTGGGAACAAAGAGTGTGTTGTGGAGTGAAGTGTTTATTTGAGTGTCCAAACTTCCCTCTTTAGTTGGTTATTACTTCTTTACATTCGTGAACATCATAAAAAGGAATGATTAATAATGCACAGATGCATATTATTACAGCAATTCATTTGTTGAGGTGACAGGAAATGAGAAGGAAGTTGCTGCACCACTAAATCTATGCCTGAGCACTGCTGAAACCAAACAAAAAGAATTCACGGTGGCTAGATAGGGCAATTTTCTACTGACTCTCTCTGGGGTCCAAAACAGAATCCATTTCTATCTTTGTTTCTCTGTTTCACTTGTGTAGGGTACCTGACCCGCCCCTTCAGCTTGTAGTTTGTCTGTGTCCTTGGATCTCAAGTGAGTCTCCAGAAAGGGAGCACGTAGGTGGTCTTGAGTTTTCATCAGTTCTTCTAACTCTGTGTCTTTGATTGGAGAACTCAAAGAATGTACTTTTATTCTGATATTTGAGAGCTGTGCTCTTACTGCACTTTGAAATTCTTTTTGTTCTCATTAATATACAATCACATGCAGAAAATTATGTTATTCTGTCTACCCTCTTCACCAAGTCACCCCAAATCCCAGTTACAGCCGCTCTCCGTCAGCATGTACTAAGATGCTGTAGAATCACTACATGTCTTCTCTGTGTTGTACAGCCCTACCCATGACACCCCACCCTACACATTATACATGCTAATCCTAATGCCCCCATTCTTTTTCCCCGCACTTATTACTACCTTCCCACAAACCCTACCCAGTCCCTTTCTCTTTGGTTACTGTTAGTCCACTCTCGGGTTCTGTGAGTCTGCTGCTGTCTTTAACTTCAGTTTTTCTTTGTTATCATACTCCACACATGAGTGAAATCATTTGGTACATGTATTTCTCCGCCTGGCCTATTTGACTGAGCATAATACCTTCTAGCTCCATCCACGTTATTGCAAATGGTAGGATTTGTTTTCTTCTTATGGCTTCTTATTGCACTTTTTAATCTGTATTTTATTCTTCTTTTTTGTTTGTAGTTTTGCTATGTGCTTTCACCATTGCTCTCCTTGTTATGAGCAGTAGCTTTGTGTTAATCAATATGTACCTATATCTATCTATCTGTCTATCTATCAACCAGTCAATCAATCAGTCATTCAACTGTTTGTCTGCCCATCTGCTCTTGTGTACTGAACACTTATCGAAATAGCCTATATCACTTTCCTACATTGTGCTTCCAAAAATCCTGCAAGGTATCTAGGCTGTAGGGAGAGCACTGGATTCACAGAGACACTTGCAGGTCGTGTCGGCCGAGTGTACCTACAAAACCAGGAAATGGTTGTGCTGGGACTTGAACCCGTGTCTCTTCCCACTGTCCTCTTTCATGTCCTTCTCACTTGCTGTCTGTATTTAGCCACATTCATTGACTAAGTGCTCCCTGAAGAGCTCAAGTATCCTTCCTCTGGGCCTGTAGTCGACAGAAAAGTAAACTTGTTTCTTTGATCACCACCATGTTGAAAGACATCGGCATGATCACTGAGGATATGATGGAGGGTCAAATAAAAAGGAACACAAATTTCTAGACAGGAGCAGTTAGGAGCTAAGAGTGTATTGTGGAGTGACATGTTTATTTGAGTGTCCAAACTTCCCTCTTTAGGTGGTTATTACTTCACCTTCGTGAAGATCATAAAACCCACAGATTTCAAAGGCCCAGATGCTTTTTATTTCAGCAACTCAGTTGTTGAGGTGAGAGAAAATGAGAAGTACGTTGTTGCACCACTAAATCTATGGTTGGTCCCTGCTGAAAACAAACAAAAAAATTCACGGTGGCCAGATAGGGCTATTTTCTACTGACTGTCTCTGGGGGCTCAAACAGAATCCATTTGTTTCATTGTTTGAGTTCAGTTTCACTCGTGTAGGGTACTTTTCCCCATACCTTCAGCTTGTAGTTTGTCTGTGTCCTTGGATCTCAAGTGAGTCTCCTGTAAGGAAGCACGTAGTTTTCTTACGTTTTCATCCGTTCATTTAACCCTGTGTCTTTTGTTTGCAGCACTCAGTGCCTGACATTTTTTTCTGAAGATTCATGGCTGCGCCCTTATTGCACTTAAAAAATTTTTTTTGCCATCATTAATCTACAATCACGTGAAGAACATTATGTTTTCTATGCTCCCCCTTCACCAAGTCCACCCCAAAAATCCTCTTACAGTCCTGTCCATCAGCATAGTTGGATGCTATAGACAAATTCAATATGTACGCCTTCACAGGCACCATTATAATCGCTGTCAATCAGCGAGTAGTAAAATGCTATATAATCTCTACTGGTCTTCTGTGTGTTGACAGCACTCCCCATTTCCCCCGACCCCACGCAATATAAATGCTAATCCTAATGCTCCCATTCTTTTTCCCCGCAGTTATCCCTCCCTTCAGAATCACCATGCCCATTTTTTTCCCTTTGGCAACTTTTAGTCAACTCTCGGTTCTGTGAGTCTGCTGCTGTTTTTTTCCTTCACTTTTTCTTTGTTGTTATACTCCGCACTTGAGTGAAATCATTTTATACTTGTCTTTCTCCGCCTGACTGCTTACTGCACTTTGTAAACTAGATTTCATTCTTCCTTTTTGTTTGTAGTTTAACTATGTGATTTCACCATTCATCTCCTGTTTATGAGCAACAGCTTTGTGTCAATCGATGTGTATCTCTATCTATCTATCGCTCTGTCTCTATATCTATCTTTCTATGTATCCTTCTATCTATCTCTCTATCCTTCTCTCTATTTGTCTATCCATCTATCTAGCTTCCTATCTTCTATCTATCATGTGTATCATCAATCTATCTTCTGTCATATCTCTGTCTATCTATGAATCAATCATCTTTATCTCTGCCCATCTACATTATGTACATAACAGTTAACAACATCACCTATGTCACTTCCCAACATTATGCTTCCAAAAATATTGAAAGGTCACTAGGCAGTAGGGAGAGCACTTGGCTCACTGAGACAATTGCAGATCGAGTCAGCCGCATGTGCTTACAAAACCAGTAAATGGATGTGCAGGGACTTGAACCCGTATCTCTGTCCTCTGACCTCTTAAACCTCCTTCTCGCTTGCTAAATGTATTTGGCCACACTCATGGACTAAGTCCTCACTGAAGACCACAAGTACACTTCCTCTTGGCCTGTTGAAGACAGAAAAGTATACTTGGTGCTTTACTCGCCACCATATTTGAGGAACATTGGCGTGTTCACCACTGATACGAGTAGGGACAAATAAAAAGGAACACCTATTTCTATACAGGAGCATTTGGTAGCAAAGTGTGTGTTGTGGAGAGACGTGTTTGGTTGAGTATCCAAACTTCCCTCTTTATGTGGTTATTACATCTTTACAGTCATGAACATCATAAAACCCAGTGATTTCAAAAGCCCGAACACATATTATTACAGCAATTCATTGGTTGATGTGAGAAAAAATGAGAAGGACATTGCAGTACCACTAAATCTATACCTGGTCACTGCTGAAACCAAACAAAAAGAATTCACGGTGGCTAGGTAGGACTATTTTCTAGTGACTGTCTCTGGGGACTCAAACAGAATCCATTTGTTTCTCTTTTTCTCAGATTCAGTTGTATAGGTTACCTGTCTCCGCCCCTTCAGTTTGTAGTTTGAATGTGTCCTTGGATCTCCAGTGAGTCTAGAGTAAAGGTGCACGCAGGTGCTCTTGAGTTTTCATCAGTACTTCTAACCATGTGTCTTTTGATTGGAGCAGTCAAAGCCTGTACTTTTATTCTGTAATTTGAGAGCTATGCTCTTACTGGACTTTGAAAATTTTTTTTATTCTCATTAATATACAATGATATACAGAACAATATGTTTGCTAGTCTACCCCCTTCACCAAGTCCTCGCCAAATCACAGTTTAGGTCGATATCCATTAGCATGTAGTAAGATGCTCTAGAATCACTACTTGTCTTCTCTGTGTTGTATAGCCCTCCCAAAGACCCTTCACCCTACACATTATTCATGCTAATCCTAATGCCCCCATTCTTTTTCCACGCCCTTATCAATCCCTTCCCACAAACACAACCCAGTCCCTTTCTCTTTTTTAACTCTTAGTCCACTCTCGGGTACTGTGTATATGCTGCTGTTTCTTCCTTCAGTTTTTCTTTGTTATCGTACTCCACACATGAGTTAAATCATTTGGTACATGTATTTCTCCGACTGGCCTATTTGACTGAGCATAATAACCTCTAGCTCCATCCAAGTTATTGCCAATGATAGGATTTGTTTTCTTCTTATGGCTGCTTACTGCACTTTTTAAAATGGATTTTATTCTTCTTTTTCGTTTGTAGTTTCGCTATGTGGTTCAACCATTGCTCTCATGGTTATGAGTAATAGTTTTGTGTTAATCGATATGAACCTATATCTATCTATCTGTCTGTCTATCAATCAATCAATCAATCAATCAATCATCTTTCTGTCTGAACATCTGTCCTTGTGTACAGAACAGTTAACCACATATCCTATGTCACTTTCCTACATTATGCTTCCAAAAATCCTGCAAGGTAACTAGGCTGTAGGGAGAGCACTGGGTTCACCGAGACACTTGCAGGTCGTGTCGTCCGAGTGTACCTACAAAACCAGGAAATGGTTGTGCAGGGACTTGAACCCGTGTCTCTATCCTCTGTCCTCTTTCATCTCCTTTTCACTTCCTGTCTGTATATAGCCACATTCATTCACTAAGTGCTCTCTGAAGACCACAAGTATCCTTCCTCTGGGCCTGAGGTCGCAGAAACATAAACTTGTTGCTTTGCTCACCACCGTGTTTGAAGGATATCTATGTGAAAACCACTGATAGGATGGAGGGTCAAATAAAAAGATACACCAATTTCTAGACAGGAGCAGTTGGGAGCTAAGAGTGTATTTTGGAGTGACATGTTTACTTGAGTGTCCAAACTTCCCTCTTTACTTGGTTATTACTTCTAATTAGTGAAGATCATAAAACCCACAGATTTCAAAGGCCCAGGTTCTTATTATTTCAGCAACTCAGTTGTTGAGGTGAGAGAAAATAAGAAGGACGTTGCTCCACCACTAAATCTATGGCTGGGACTTGCTGAAAACAAACAAAAAGAATTCACGGTGGCCAGATAGGGCTATTTTCTACTGACTGTCTCTGGGGGCTCAAACAGAATCCATTTGTTTGATTGTTTGTTTTTCAGTTTCACTCGTGTAGGGTACTTGTCCCCACACCTTCAGCTTGTAGTTTGTCTGTGTCCTTGGATCTCAAGTGAGTCTCCTGTAAGGAAGCACGTAGGTTTCTTGAGTTTTCATCCGTTCTTTTATCCGTGTGTCTTTTGTTTGCTGCACTCACTGCCTGACCTTTTATTCTGATGATTCAGAGCAGTGCACTTATTGCAATTAAAGTATTTATTTATCATTAATCTACAATCACGTGAAGAACATTATGTTTACTGTGCTCCCCCCTTCACCAAGTCCCGCCGAAAAACCTCTTCAGTCACTGTCGATCAGCGCATTTCGATGCTGTAGAACCCTTCAAAATGTCCCCCCAACAGACCCCGTTACAGTCGCTGTCCATCAGTGAGTAGTAATATACTATATGATCTCTACTAGTCTTCTCTGTGTTGTACAGTACTCCCCATGCACACCCAACCCCACGCATTATACATGCTAATCCTAATGCCCCCATTCTTTCTCCCCACACTTATCCCTCCCTTGAGAACCACCCTGCCCAGTATTTTCCCTTTGGCAACTTTTAGTCAACTCTCGGTTCTGTGAGTGTGCTTCTTTTTTTTTCCTTCAGTTTTTCTTTGTTGTTATACTCCGCACATGAGTGAAATCATTTGATACTTGTCTTTCTCTGCCTGACCAATTTCTCTGAACATACTACCGTCTAGCTCCATCCACGTCATTGCAAACGATAGGATTTGTTTTCTTCTTATGGCTGCTTACTGCAGTTTGTAAACTGGATTTCATACTTCCTATTTGTTTGTAGTTTTGCTATTTGATTTCACCTTTCATCTCCTGGTTATGAGCAACAGCTTTGTGTCATTCGATATGTATCTGTATCTACCGATCACTCTGTCTCTCTCTATATCTATTAATCTTTCTTTATATTTTTCTATCTATGACTCTATTCTTCTCTCTATTTATCTATCCATCTATCTAGCTTCCTGTCTTCTATCTATTATGTGTATCGTCTATCTCTCATCTGTCATCTATCTATCTGTCTATCTATGAATCAATCATCTTTCTGTCTGCCCAACTGTACTTATGTAGAGAACAATTAACAGCATCACCTATGTCACTTTAATACATTATGCTTCCAAAAACATTCCAAGGTCACTAGGCCGTAGGGAGTGCACTGGGCTCACTGAGACAATTGTAGATCTAGTCAGCCGCGTGTGCTTTGTAAACCAGTAAATGGTTGTGCAGGGACTTGAACCCGTGTCTCTATCCTCTGTCCTCTTTCATCTCCTTCTCACTTCCTGTCTGTATATAGCCACATTCATTCACTAAGTGCTCACTGAAGACCACAAGTATACTTCCGCTGGGCCTGTTGTAGACAGAAAAGTATACTTGATGCTTTACTCACCACCATGTTTGAGGGACATTGGCGTGTTCACCGCTGATAGGAGGAGGGACAAAATAAAAGGAACACCTATTTCAATACAGGAGCATTTGGGAGCAAAGTGTGTGTTGTGGAGAGACGTGTTTGATTGAGTATCCAAACTTCCCTCTTTATGTGGTTATTACTTCTTTACAATCGTGAACCTCATAAAACTCAGTGATTTCAAAAGCCCAGACACATATTATTACAGCAATTCATTTGTTGTTTTGAGAAAAAATGAGAAGAACATTGCAGTACCACTAAATCTATACCTGGGCAGTGCTGAAACCAAACGAAAAGAATTCATGGTGGCTAGGTAGGACTATTTTCTAGTGACTGTCTCTGGGGTCTCAAACAGAATCCATTTGTTTCTTTGTTTCTCAGATACACTTGTATAGGGTACCTGTCCCTGCCCCTTCAGCTTGTAGTTTGTCTGCGTCCTTGGATCTCAAGTGAGTCTAAAGTAATGGAGCACTTAGGTGATCTTGAGTTTTCATCAGTTCTTCTAACCCTGTGTCATTTGTTTGGAGCAGTGAAAGCCTGTACCTTTATTCTGATATTTGACAGCTATGCTCTTACTGCACTTTGACAATTTTTATTTTTCTCATTAATATACAATCACATGCAGAACATTATGTTTACTAGTCTACCCCCTTCACCAAGTCCTCACCAAATCACAGTTATAGTCGCTGTCCGTCAGCGTTTAGTAAGATGCTGTAGAATCACTACTTGTCTTCTCTGTGTTGTATAGACCTCCCCTTGCCCGTACACCCAACACATTATTCATGCTAATCCTAATGCCCCCATTCCTTTTCCCCGTCCTTATTACTCCCTTCCCACAAATCCTAAGCAGTCCCTTTCTCTTTGGTAACTGTTACTCCACTCTCGGGTACTGTGTGTCTGCTGCTGTTTTTACCATCAGTTTTTCTTTGTTATCATACTCCACAAATGAGTGAAATCATTTGGTACATGTATATATCCGACTGGCCTATTTGACTGGGCATAATACCCTCTATCTCCATCCACGTTATTGCCAATGATAGGATTTGTTTTCTTCTTATGGCTGCTTACTGCACTTTTTAAACTGGATTTTATTATTCTTTTTTCTTTGTATTTTTTCGCTATGTGCTTCAAACATTGCTCTCAAGGTTATGAGCAATATCTTTGTGTTAATCAATATGTACCTTTATCTATCTATCTGTCTGTCGATCTATCTATCTATCTATCAAAAAATCAATCAATCTATCAGCTTTATGTCTGCCCATCTGTCCTTGTGTACAGAACAGTTAACGACATAGCCTATGTCACTTTCCTCCATTATGCTTCCAAAAATCCTGCAATGTAACTAATATTTAGGGAGAGCACAGGGTTCACTGAGACACTTGCAGATCGAGTCGGCCATGTGTACCTAGAAAAGCAGGAAATGGTTGTGCAGGGACTTGCAACCATGTCTCTACCCACTGTCCTCTTTCATCCCCTTCTCATTTGCTGTCTGTATTTAGCCACATTCATTGACTAAGTGCTCCCTGAAGACCACAAGTATCCTTCCTCTGGGCCTGTTGTCGACAGAAAAGTAACCTTGTTGCTTTCCACACCACCATGTTTGAAGGACATCGGCGTGATCACTGCTGATAGGACGGATGGTCAAATAAAAAGGAATACCAATATCTAGACAGGAGCAGTTGGGAGCTAAGAGTGTATTGTGGAGTGACATGTTTATTTGAGTGTCCAAACTTCCCTCTTTAGGTGGTTATTACTTCACATTCGTGAAGATCATAAAATCCACCGATTTCAAAGGCCCAGATGCTTATTATTACAGCAACTCAGTTGTTGAGGTGAGAGAAAACGAGAAGGACATTGCTGCACCACTAAATCTGTGGCTGGGAACTGCTGAAAACAAACAAAAAGAATTCACGGTGGCCAGATAGGGCTATTTTCTACTGAATGTCTCTTGGGGCTCAAAGAGAATAAATTTGTTTCATTGTTTGTTTTTCAGTTTCACTCGTGTAGGGTACTTGTCCCCACACCTTCAGTTTGCAGTTTGTCTGTGTCCTTGGATCTCAAGTGAGCCTCCTGTAAGGAAGCACATAGGTTTCTTGAGTTTTCATCCGTTCGTTTAACCCTGTGTCTTTTGTTTGCAGCACTCAGTGCCTGATCTTTTATTCTGATGATTCAGTGCTGTGCCCTTTTTGCACGTAAAAAAATTTTTTTGTTATCATTAGTCTACCATTACGTGACGAACATTATGTTTACTATGCTCCCCCTTCACCAAGTTCCCCGAAAATCCTCTTCAGTCGCTGTCCATCAGCGAGTAGTAAGATGCTATATAATCTCTAATAGACTTCTCTGTGTTGTACAGCACTCCCCATGCCGTCCCGACCCCATGCAATATACATGCTAATCCTAATGTCCCCATTCTTTCTCCCTAAACTTATCCCTCCCTTCAGAACCTCCCTGCTCAGTCCTTTTCCCTTTGGCAACTTTCAGTCAACTCTCGGGTTCTGTGAGTGTGCTGCTGTTTTTTTCCTTCAGTTTTTCTTTGTTGTTATACTCCACACATGAGTGAAATCATTTGACACTTGTCTTTCTCCGCCTGACCTATTTCTCTGAACATAATACCGTCTAGCTCCATCCACGTCATTGAAAATATTAGGATTTGTTTTCTTCTTATGGCTGCTTACTGCACTTTGTAAACTGGATTTCATTCTTCCTTTTTGTTTGTAGTTTAGCTATGTGATTTCACCATTCATCTCCTGGTTATGAGCAACAGCTTTGTGTCAATCGATGTGTATCTGTATCTATTTATTGCTCTGTCTGTCTGTATATCTATCTTTCTATATATCCTTCTATCTCTCTGTCCTTCTCTCTATATATCTATCCATATATCTAGCTTCCTATCATCTATCATGTTTATCATCGATCTATCTCTCATCTGTCATCTATCTATCTGTTTATCTATGAATCAATCATCTTCCTGTCTGCCCATCTATCCTTATGTACAGAACATTTAAAACATCACCTATGTCACTTCCCTACATTATGCTTCCAAAAACATTGCAAGGTCACTAGGCCGCAGGGAGAGCACTGGGCTCACTGAAACAGTTGCAGATCGAGTCAGCCGCGTGTTCATACAAAACCAGTAAATGGTGGTGCAGGGACTTGAACCCGTATCTCTGTCCTCTGTCCTCTTATAGCTCCATCTCGTTTGCTAACTGTATTTAGCCACATTCATTGACTAAGTGCTCTCTGAAGACCCCAAGTGTACTTCCTCTCTGCCTGTTGTAGACAGAAAAGTATATTTGGTGCATTACTCACCACCATGTTTGAGGGACATTGGCGTGTTCACCATAGATAGGAGGAGGGACAAATAAAAAGGAACACCTATTTCAAGACAGGAGCATTTGGTAACAAATTTTTTGTTGTGGAAAGACGTGTTTGGTTGAGTGCCCAAACTTCCCTCTTTATGTGGTTTTTACTTCTTTACCGTCATGAACATCATAAAACACAGTGATTTCAAAAGCCAAGACAAATATTATTACAGCAATTCATCTGTTGATGTGAGAAAAAATGAGAAGGACATTGCAGTACTACTAAATCTATACCTGGGCACTGCTGAAACCAAACAAAAAGATTTCACGGTTGCTAGATAGGACTATTTTCTAGTGACTGTCTCTGGGGACTCAAACAGAATCTATTTGTTTCTCTGTTTCTCAGATTCACTTGTATAGGGTAACTCTCCGCGCCGCTTCAGCTTGTAGTTTGTCTGTGTCCTTGGATGTCCAGTGAGTCTAAAGTAAGGGAGCACATAGGTGATCTTGAGTTTTCATCAGTACTTCTAACCCTGTGTCTTTTGATTGGAGCAGTCAAAACCTGTACTTTTATTCTGATATTTGAGAGTTATGCTCTTACAGCACTTTAAAATTTTTTTGTTCTCATTAATATACAATCACATGCAGAACAATATGTTAACTAGTCTAACCCCTTCACCAAGTCCTCGCCAAATCCCAGTTTCAGTCGCTGTCCGTCAGCGTGTCGTAAGATGCTCTAGAATCACTACTTGTCTTCTCTGTGTTGTATAGCCCTCCCCATGACCCTATACCCTACACAGTATTCATGCTAATCCTAATGCCCCCATTCTTTTTCCCCTCCCTTATTACTCCATTCCCTCAAACCCTACCCAGTCACTTTCTCTTTGGTAACTTTTAGACCACTCTCGGGTACTGTGTGTCTGCTGCTGTTTCTTCCTTCAGTTTTTCTTTGTTATCGTACTCCACACATGAGTTAAATCATTTGGTACATGTATTTCTCCGAATGGCCTATTTGACTGAGCATAATACCCTCTAGCTCCATCCACGTTATTGCCAATGATAGGATTTGTTTTCTTCTTATGGCTGCTTACTGCACTTTTTAAACTGTATTTCATTCTTCTTTTTCGTTTGTAGTTTCGCTATGTGCTCCAACCGTTGCTCCCATTGCTATGAGCAGTAGCTTTGTGTTAATCGATATGAACCTATATCTATCTATCTGTCTATCTATCAATCAATCTATCAATCAATCATCTTTTTGTCTGCTCATCTGTCCTTGTGTGCAGATCAGTTAACCACATAGCCTATGTCACTTTCCTGCATTTTGCTTCCAAAAATCCTGCAAGGTAACTAGGCTGTAGGGAGAGCACTGGGTTCACTGAGACACTTGCAGGTTGTGTCTTCTGAGTATACCTACATAACCATTAAATGGCTGTGCAGGTACTTGAACCCATGTCTCTATCCTCTGTCCTCTTTCATCTCCTTCTCACTTGCTGTCTGTATTTAGCCACATTCATTGTCTAAGTGCTCCCTGAATACCACAAGTATACTTCCTCTGTGCCTGTTGTCGACAGAAAAGTCATCTTGTTTTTTTGCTCACCACCATGTTTGAAGTACATCTGCATGATCACTGCGGATAGGATGGAGGGTCAAATAAAAAGGAACAACAATTTCTAGACAGTAGCAGTTGGGAGCTAAGAGTGTATTGTGGAGTGACATGTTTATTTGAGTGTCCAAACTTCCCTCTTTAGGTGATTACTACTTCACATTCGTGAAGATCATAAATCCACCGATTTCATAGGCCCAGATGTTTATTATTACAGCAACTCAGTTGTTGAGGTGAGAGAAAATGAGAAGGACGTTGCTGCACCACTAAATCTATGGCTGGGCCCCTTGCTGACAACAAACAAAAGAATTCACGGTGACCAGTTAGGTCTATTTTCTGCTGACTGTCTCTGGGGACTCAAACAGAATCCATTAGTCTCATTGTTTGTTTCTCAGTTTCACTCATGAAGGGTACTTGTCGCCACACCTTCAGCTTGTAGTTTGTCTGTGTCCTTGGATCTCAAGTGAGTCTCTTGTTCGGAAGCACGTAGGTTTCTTGAGTTTTCAACTGTTCTTTTAACCCTGTGTCTTTTGTTTGCAGCACTCAGAGCCTGACCTTTTATTCTGATGATTCATTCCTGTGCCGTTATTGCACATGAAAAATTTTTTTTGTTATCATTAATCTACATTCACGTGAAGAACATTATGTTTACTCTGCTCCCTCTTCACCAAGACCACCCCCAAAAACCTCTTAGAGTCGCTGTCCATCAGCATAGTTGGGTGCTATAGACCCCTTCACCATGTACCCCTTCACAGACTCCGTTACAGTCGCTGTCAATCAGTGAGTAGTAAGATGCAGTATAATCTCTACTAGTCTTCTCTGTGTTGTGCAGCACTCCCCATGCCCCCTCCGAACCCACGCAATATACATCCTAATCCTAATGCCCCCATTCTTTCTCCCCGCACTTATCCCTCCCTTCAGAACCACCCTGCCAAGTCCTTTTCCCTTTGGCATCTTTTACTCAACTCTCGGGTTCTGTGAGTCTGCTGCTGTTTTTTTCCTTCAGTTTTTCTTTGTTGTTATACTCCACAAATGAGTGAAATCATTTGGTACTTTTCTTTCTCCGCCTGACCTATTTCTCTGAACATACTACCGTCTAGCTCCATTCATGTCATTGCAAATGGTAGGATTTGTTTTCTTCTTATGGCTGCTTTCTGCACTTTGTGAACTGGATTTCATTCATCCTTTTTGTTTGTGGTTTAGCTATGTGATTTCACCGTTCATCGCTTGGTTATGAGTAACAGCTTTGTGTCAATCGATATGTATCTGTATCTATCTTTCGCTCTGTCTGTCTGCATATCTATATTTCTATATATCCTTCTATCTCTCTATCCTTCCTCGAGCTGTGAGCCCTCGTCCCCTATCACATAAATCTTAGAAATAAGTGGGTGTACTCCGCCCACTGTGGCCCTCAGGCGACAGCTTTGCCCTGTCTGTGGACCTGCGTGGCGCATGCGCGGTCAGGCCCCAGGACATCCTTCTGGCTCTGGCGGCAGCCGGGATTCCTAAGGCTCCCGTGCGGCACCGTCCAGGACACTGCCGTGTGCGGCCGCCGTGAAAGCTCGGTTTTCTGAGGAGCCACGGGACGGAAAGGTGAGGAGAGTCTCCCCGTGCGTCGCCTGCAGAGCACTCCCCTTTACGGTCCTGGGGAGGAAAGCCTGCGGAAGGGAAAGGGGTCTCAGTTGATCTTGGGGGAGCGGCTGACGCGACGGGTGGAGTTGAGGGGGCGGGAGAGTCCGGGACACAGCTGAGTCCGTGCCGGGGCGAGTGAGCCTTGCCCAGCGCGTCCCCGGGAGCCCGTGCGGTTGGTGGATTGGCCGCACCTGCGGTAGGCCCTCCAAGCTCCAGGCGTCCTTCCTGACAAGGCTCTGAGACGGTAATGGAGCAGTGGGGACTTGGTTGCTGAATGACCTGCTTACCTGGGTTTCAGGTCTTGCGGTGTGCCGAGCACATAGGGTGGGTTCCTGAGAAGAGTCCCCTGTGTGGGGTCGGCCTGGGAGGCTCCCCCCAGGCTCAGCATGGCACTGACACATCCCGGCTTCCCAAGGGCTGCCCCCAATCCGTGGCCTGTGCCCGGGCCTCGTGTGCTACCTCCAAGGGAAGAGCCGGATTGGTGAATCAGTGGGTGCCCCGTGTTCTGTTACCACACCCGCTTCTTCTTGGGTGCTACACGGGGTCTCATTTGCTGCAGCACTGCATTGTAATGGGATGAAAGGGCGCCATGCTCCTGCTCCACTTTCCCAGGATGGCTGTGTGTTTGGGGTCCCGTGCAGTTCAACCAAGCCTGCAGGGTGTTTGCTTGATTTCTGTGAGAAGTGCGATGGAATTTTGGTGAGGGTCGCAGGGGTTGTGCACATTGCTGTGTGTGGAGGGACTTGTAACAACCTAACTCTTCCCGTCCACGTCTGCAGGGTCCACAATTTTCAGGTCTCCCACCTCCTCGGTTAAGTTTGTTCTTTGGTACCTGTAACTTCTGGAGAAAATTCCTGAACTAAATACATTTGAGCCGAAATCAGTCAAAGGGAGAAATAAAGTGGGAGAAACCCGTTTGTTACTTACTACTAGTCATCCACTTCAGCTTGCCCGTGTCTGTCACAACCAGGCTTCAGAAGAAGGGGCCCCACAGAACTTCTCCAGTCCAAATATGCCCTCTCTCGCCCTCGTAATTACCTGTTGATAGAGAGATGGACTAATTCTCTCCACTTCTTAGAAGCACCTACTGATGTGGAGATGCACGAAGGCTAGGTGAGATACTTTGGAAATACTACAGTTTTTTCCACAGCACTTTAGTCTTATTTATTTATTTCTTTGGTATCATTAATCTACAATGACATGAGCAACATTATGGTTACTAGTTTCCTCCCAACATCAAATCCTCAGCACACACCCCATTACAGTCACTGACCATCAGTGTAGTAAGATGCTGTAGAATCACTAGTCTTCTCTGTGTTGGACATCCCTCCCCATACCTCTCCTGGCACATTATGTGTGCTAATCATAATGCCTTTCCCCGCTTACCCTCCTTTCCCACCCTCCCTCCCCAGGGCCTTTCTCTTTGGTAACTGTTAGTCCATTCTTGTGTTCTGTGAATCTGCTGCTGGTTTGTTTCTTCCGTTTTTTTTTCTTTATTCTTACATTGAACTTATGAGTGAAATCATTTGGTACTTGACTTTTTCCGTCTGGCTTATTTCACTGAGCATAATACCTTCTAGCTCCATCCAAATTGTTGCAAATGGTAGGAATTGTGTTATTCTTACACAACACTTTCTTCTTTATGATGTACTTGTAATGGGCATTATTTTCTTAATCTCTGATGGTTCGTTATTAGTGAATACAAGCAAACGACTTTTATAAGTTGGTTTGGTATCTTACAAGTTTACTGAATTCATTTTTAGTTCTAACAGGTCTTTGGTTAATTAGGGCGTGAAATTGGAATTCCAAAATTCCACTTTTTGTACCCCAGGTCTTCCCAACATCCAAGGTCAAGTGGCTGCAGGGAAACCTCCCACAGGCCTTCTAATGAGCCCTGGACCCCTGCAAGGTGCCATTTGTTTGAACTGGGTGGAAGGGCTTGGCCTCTCTTGACAGGGTGTTATGTCTGCTGTGCTTTTCTTATGGTTATTTTGCAAACTAATTTACTTTCCAGCAATTTAAAACCTACAGAAAACTTGTAGTGTCAGTACAGATTCACTTTATACTGAATTTCCTAGCATCTCACTTTGCCACAGTTTCCACTTCACACAAAATTTCTGTGGTGTCTACCCCAAACATTGACACGCTTCCAGGGAAACAACATCTGACTGCAAATGTGGGAAGTATTAGGGTCTCCACATGATAATCCAATGCACAGAACCACCACAGCTGTCACCATCCGCTCCAGCTTTGTGCACATGTCTTACTATCCTGATGCAGTTTCCTTTTTCTGGAACTGTTCCCGAGACTTTACCTCAGTTGGTTTCTCTGGGACCTTGAATAAGCAGGATCACATAATATTTGTCCTTCTTGGAGGGGCGCATTTCCATGAGCATAATGGCTTTGTGGGTCCATCTGTGCAGCAGGTTCTAGGACTCCTTGTTTACCCCACTGTGTAGACACCACATTGCTTTCATCTGTCTGTGGACACCCGGGTCGTCTCCACATTTTGGCTGTTGTGACTCATGCAGCTGTAAACAGAGGTGTGCAATATCTACGTCCCTGCTTTCCTGTCATTTGCGCAAATGCCCTGAAATGGAATTGCTAATTATATGTTAACTATGCTCGAGTTTTGGGGGACACTGTTCACACACAGTGTTTTCAAATCAGCTTTGGACCATTTTTCTTTATTTCTATATTTGGCAGAATAATGTAGTTTATGGATCAACCCTGTTTTGTTCATCTGTTCATCCCTTGATGGGCATTTGAGTTGTGTCTACCTTTTTACTGTGGTGAGCAGTGCTGCTAAGAATTCTTGGGCCAGTTTCTGTTTGAACAGCATTTTCATTTCTTTGTGGTATTTATCTAGGATCGGTTCTTTACCCACAATTAGGTAACTGTATTATATATTATGAGGAAATGCCAAGCTGTTGTATACAAGCTGCATGTTTTATATTTCCACAAGCCAATGTTAGGGGCTCTAATTCCTATGCATCCTTGGTAACATGTGATTTTGAATTTTCCTGAGTATGGCCAATGCCATGTGCTTGCATTGGGTGGGGGTCTCTGTGGTCTAATTTGCATTTCCATAGCAACTAATGCTGTGTGAGACCTCTTCATGTGCTTGTTGAACATTTGTTTGTCTTACCTGGAATCTTAATCCACTTTAAACATTTGTCTTGTCTTGTTGCCTTGTACTAGTTTGTGGTGTTTCCTGGGTTACAGGCTCTTTTTAGATGTACAACGTGGAGATATTTCCTTTCATTCTGTGACTGTTTTTCACTTTCTGGTTGGTGACTTTTAACGCAGAAATGTTTTTAATTTTATGCTCTCTTCTGTAGCTTGTCCTTTGGTGTCAGATCTGAGAAATCATGGCTAAATCCAAGGTCATGAACGTTTATCCTCATGTTTTCTTCTAGACTCTGTTGTTTTTTACATATTATGTAACCCTTTGTCTGTTCTGAGTTAATTTTTGTATGTGATATGTGTTAAGGGTTCAGTTTCATTCATCTGCATATGGACAGCTATTTGCCCAGCACCGTTTGCAAGGAAGACAATTCTTTCCCTAATTAAATTTTGTCCACCCATGTCAGAAAGCAAGTGACTGTATATGGTTTGGGTCACTTCTGGGCTTTCTACTCAGTTCTGTTGATCTGTGCATACAGTTGAACCTTGAACAAAATGGGGGGTTGTGTAGCTGACATCCCACAGAATCAGAATACACATAAAACATCTCACTCCCCCCAAACTTAAGTATTATCCTAATCATTGCTTATTTTTACTGGAAGACTTACCAATAATATAAACAGTTAACACACACTTTGTACATTACACATGTTTTGTGCTGTATTATAACTGTAAGGTAAGCTAGAAAAATCAAGTGTTTCTAATTGTCTTAAGTCTTATGTGAGAGGTACCCTCCCTATACGAAGAGGAAAGGAAAATCCTTTTCTTTGAAGACAAAGGGACAGAAAGAGGAATCTTAATGAGCAGGCCTTGATAAGTTCCCCCTATTTACAACACTATCTCATACTCCTGAACCTGTCATATTTCTCCACAAATGTCCACTCCTTATCAAACCCAGCACAAATTGCTCAGGGCCAACTGCTTCTCTGGGTCTTCACTTCCTTGTGAAGTCTCCCATATCACATAAAACCTATTAATAAATGGGTGTGCTTTTCTCTAGTTAATCTTTTTCAGTTTCATTTTCAGACCCAGCAACCCTAAGAGGGTCAAGAACAACTCCCCCAGCCCTTGCAGTGTTCCCAGTTGATACTAAGCACAGCACTCTACAGTGGGCATTATTCTATCTCTCAGATGAGTAAATTGAAGCTCCAAGCATTTAGATGACTGGCCTAAGATAGGGCTGCCAGTCTTGGGGTAAAAACACAGGATATAGTTCAGATGATATCAAGAATTATGTTAATATAAGTATGTCCAAAAAATTATTTGTTCTCTGAAATTCAAATTTAACTTGTGTTTTTATGGCAACTTTAGACCAAAGTCCCAGTTCTTTGGTAAGATAGACTTTTTCTCTGAGCCCAGGGTTCTTTCTCCTACTACATGGGAGGGGCCTACACTCCCCACCCAGACCTGCGAATGGACAGTCATAGAAACTGCCTCGGTCAGACCCTCAAACAGCTGTGGAAGCTAATACTTGTCACTACAGCCATATTAGCCTTTTAGTTGGAATCTAATCCATACACGTTGGGGTAAAACATTATAACATTTTAAAGAAGTAAACAGTTTTTGTTGTAAATCCTCCTTATCCTAGGATAGCAGAAGCAGAACTTCCTGACCCTCTTCCTTGGATGTGCCACTGTGAACACAGAAATACAACAGAAAACATATTCTGGTCTTTGCCTCATTCCTGATCCTGGGCTCCTAAATCCCTGGGAAATTCCTGGGTAAGAGATTCTTTAATACTAAGTAAGTGGTTCTGGGTGGGTTCTGCTCAGGTGTCTGACAGGCATAAAGCCATGCCATGATTAGAAACTTGGAATTATCAGCCTCAACCCTCCATTCTCCAGAGAAAGGGGAAGAGATAAAAATGGAGTTAATAATACATCATTCAAGTGTCTCAAAATACAGATTTTCGGGAGCTTCCAGGTTGGCAAACACATCCATGTCGTGTACTGGGAGGGCGATGTGTTCCAACCCCACAGGGAAGAATGAAGCCTTCTCCTGGCCCAAGGCCAAAGCCTTCATAATTACAAAGAAGCTGTAAGAAACCATTTCTCATTTGCGGTACACCTGTGAGCACCAGTGATCAAGGCACCCGCTTCACTGGGCAAATAACTGTACATTTCACTGTACAAATTGTAGTGAAATGTAATGGATGTACCCCAATTTGCCAAAGCATTCATCTGCTGAAACACATCCTGATTTCTTTAAGTTTTTAGCCTTTATGAATAGAGCTATTATGTAAAACTGCATGGTGGCTTTTGTTGGGACATAGTTTATCAAAGCAGTTGTATAAATACTGGTGATGTAATTCTTGAATGTCATGGTGAGACCTTTTTTAATTGTAAAATATTTTTAATGGCTCATTTTTGTTTTATGTATCTTTGTATATCTTGAGTACAAATCCTTTATCAAAAATGTATTTTGCAAATATTTTCTTTTAGTTTTTGTCTTGTGTTTGGGTTCTCTGAGCAAGGTCTTTTAGAGTAGAAATTATAACTCTATAAAGCACATGTGATTATTTTTCTTTTGTGGATAGGCCTTTGGTGTTGGGTTCAGCAAGGTTTGTAGATTTTCTTGCTTTACCTACAAATTTTATAATTTTGCATCTAAAATTTGACTATGAAAATTTTTTTATGTGTGAACCACTAAAAATTTTTTAAAATTAAAGTATTATTGACATACACTCTTATGAAGGTTTCACATGAAACAACACTTCGGTCACTACTTCCACCCATATTATCAAGTCCCCTCCATGCCTCATTGCAGTCACTGTCCATCAGTGTAGTAAGATGCCGCAGAGTCACTTCTTGTCTTCTCTGTTCTACACTGTCTTCTCTGTGGTCCCCCACACCATGTGTGCCAATCATAATACCCCTCAATCCCCTTCTCCCTCCATTCTCACCTGCCCTCCCACACCCCTCCCCTTTGGTAACTGCTAGTCCCTTCTTGGAGTCTGTGAGTCCACTGCTGTTTTGGTCCTTCATTTTTACTTTGCCTTTATTTTCCAGAAATGAGGGAAATCATTTGGCATTTGTCTTTCTCCACATTGCTTATTTCACTGAGCATAATATCTTCCAGCTCCAGCTCCAACTATGTTGTTGCCTATGGTAGGATATGTTTTTTCTTATGACTAAGAAGTATTCCATTGTGTTTATGTACCACACCTTCTTTATTCATTGATCTCCTGATGGACACTTAGGTTGCTTCCATATCTTGGCTCTTGGAAAAAGTGCTGCAACAAATATAGTGGTGCATATGTCTTTTGGAATCTGAGAAACTATATTCTTTGGGTAAATTCCAAAGAGTGGAATTACCGGGTCAAATGGTATTTCTATTTTTAGTTTTCTAAGGAACATGCCTATAGGGAATTTTGAGTTAATTTTTGTGTAACTTGTAAAGCCTTTGCCTACTTCATTTCATTCATTTCACTCTCAATCAAAGTGGAGAAAACACAAGAAATTTGTGCCCATTGCGGCTTGAATTTCCAAAGATTTGTGGTTCATCAGTTTAGCCACAAGGGGGCACCACCTTCCCTGAACTGTAAGCACGCATCCTGCAATGCTCACCGTGAACCGGAAGCGGCGCCTCTGCCCTCTTTGTGGACCAGCAGGGCTCATGCGCGGTCAGGACGCAGGCCTTTTCTCCCAGCTCTGACTGGTGCCGGTATTGCTCCGGATCCCCTGCAGTTCCGTGCCACCACGGGCCGCGTCCACAGGGGCACTTCGGTTTCCTGAGGAGCTGCAGTACGGAAAGGTAAGGAGAAGCTTTCCGTGCATCTCGTACTGAGCAATACTCTTCAGGGGCCGGGAGAGGAAGGCCTGCGATGGTTAACTTAGTATTTGCGGGGTCTGGGCCACGACGGGTGCAGCTGAGTTCAGGGTGTGGCGGACGGCACTCAGGGAGAGTTCGGGCCCAGGCTGAGACCGGGCTGGGGCGGGTATGTGGTGTCCAGCACTTCCCCGGCAGCCTGTGTCTCCACGCTGCGTGCCTCGGGCCCCTTGCAGTGGGTGGATTATGCACACCTGCGGGACACCTTCCATTCTGCAGGCATCCTTCCTAACAAGGCTCTGAAATGGTAATGGGGGTGGAGGGGAGTTGGCTGCTTAAGGGGCTCGCTTACCTGTGCTTCAGCCTTTACTGAGAGCCCAGCACACAGGGTGGTTTCTTTCGAAGGGTCCCCGAAGTGGGGTCAACCTGGGAGGCCCCCCTGGGCACAGCATTGCGCTGACCCAGCCTGGCTCCCTGAGGGTGGCCAACACCCACTGCCTGCGACCAGTGCCTCGTGAGCCGGTTCATCATGCCGAGCATGTTGGGGGATGAAGGGCACTTGGTGTTCTGTTTAGACTCCCGCTTCTGCTTGGGCGAAACATGGGGTCTCCATTGCTACAGGTCCACAGTGTAGTGGGAGGTTAGGGCACGATGCCTGGGCTCTGCTTTCTCATGACGGCTGTGGGGATGGGGGTCCTGTGTGGTTCTATCCAGCCTGTTTGGTGTTTGCTTCTTTGTGAAGTGTGGTGGAATTTCGATGGGTGGATCCCACGGAGTCTGAAGGTTCCTGTTGGTGGACAAGACTTGTAATAACCTAACCCACCCACTCCCCATCCTGGACTGCAGTGTCCACAGTGTTCAGGCCTCAAGCTACAAGCCTCCCGCCTCATTGGTTAGGCTTCTCCTTAGGTACTTTATTCTTTATGATGCAGTTGTAAAGGGCATTGTTTTCTTAATGTCTCTTCCTGACGGTTGGTTATTGGTGAACAGAAGCAAACAACTTATGTATGTTGATTTTGTATCCTGCAAGATTATTGAATTTATTTTTAGCTGTAACAGGTTTTTGGTGGAGCAGTGTGGAAATTGGAATTTAAAAATCCCAGTGTTCCACTCCAGGTCGTCCCAACACCCAAGCCCAGTGTCTGCAAGGGAATTTTACCACGTTCCTTGTAGTGACTCCCGCAGGCTAAGTAGTGGTCGACTTCGGGTGAACTGAATGGGGAGGGCTTGGCCTCTGTGACAGGGTGTGATGTCTGCTCTGCTTTTCTGGTGCAGGACTGACATGGTTGTTCTGTAAAGTAATTTACTTTCCAGCAATTTCAAGCACACAGAAAACTTGCAGTGTCAGTACAAACACTCTTTACACTAAATGTCCCATGGTCCCACTTTGCCACACCTGCCACTTCACACAAAATTCTCTTGGCCTCTACCCTAAATAGTGACAAGTTTATAGGGAGCCACCACCTGACCCTAAATGAGGGATTATGGTCTCCACATGATAATCCAGTGCACAGACCCAGCACAGCTGTTTCCATCTACCCCAGCTGTGTGCAAATGTCTTTCTATTCTGATCACATTTCCTTTTTCTGGAACTCTTCCAGGGACATTAGCTCAGATGGGCTCCACCAGATCTCACGTAAGTGGGATCACATAGTATTCATCCTTCTGTGACTGGCGCATTTCACTGAGAAAATTGGCTTTAGGATCCATCCATGCAGCAGGTGCCAGGATGCCCTTATTCACTCCACTGTGTGGAGACGACACTTTGTTCATCCATTTGTCTGTGGACACGTGGGTCTTCTCCACCTTTTAACCATTGTGAGTCGTGCAGATGTGAGCGTAGGTGTCCAAATATCTAAGTCCCTGCTTTTGGCAGATTCCCTGTGGTTTGGGCAGATGCCCTGAAATGGAATTGCTGCTCATATATTAACTGTATCTTCAAGTTTCTGGGGACACCTTCCCCACGCTCCACACCGTTTTCCAGGAGGCTGTGGACCATTTTCCTTTCTTTCTGTATATGGCAGAAAAATGCAGTTTATGGATCAACGCGTTTTTATCCATCCATTCACCCCTTGATGGGCATTTGAGTTGTTTCTGACTTTTTGCTGTGGTGATCAATGCTGCCAAGAACTCGTGGGCCAGTTTCTGTTTGAACATCATAGTCATTTCTTTGCTGTATTATCTAGGAGTGGATGTAGAACCACAATTAAGTAATTGTATTTTATCTTTATGAGGAAACACCAAGTTGTTGTACACAGGCTGCACGTTTTACGTTTCCACAAGCAAAGGTTAGGGGCTCCAGTTCTTCTGCATCCTTGGCAATGTGTGATTTTCAGTTTTCCTGAATATAGCCATTCCCATGTGTGTGCAGGGAATTCTATGGGACAACTTTCCATGTGCTTGTTGGAGCATTTGTATGTCTTGGAGTCTCTCATCCATTTAAAAAGTTGGGATGTTGCCTTGTTGCACTGTACAAGTTCATGGTGTATTCTGGATAACAGGCTCTTGTCAGATGTACAGTGTGCAGATATTTTCTTCTATTCCGTGACTTTTCACATCTTGGTTGGAATCTTTTGATGCAGAAAAGATTTTAATTGGGAGGAAATTAATTTATTCTTTCTCTTGTTGCTTGTACTTTGGTTTCAGATCTGAGAAACCATAGCTAAATCCAAGGTCATGAAGACTTATCCCCATGTTTTACCTATTATATGTAAGCCGTTATGTATTTTGAGTTAATTTTTGTATGTGATATAAGTTAGGATTCATTTTCATTCTTCTGCATGTGGACAGGAGGTTGCCAAGCACCATTTACTGGAAAGACACTTTCTCTCCATAAGTTAATGTTGTCCACCCTTGTCAGAAATCAAATGGATATTTCCATTCAGGTACGTTGATCTTTATATACAGTCGTCCCTTGAAAAAAATGGGGGCTAGTGGTGCTGACTCCCCCACAGAATCACAATCTACTTAAAACATGTGACTCTGCCAAACCTTTGTTATCCTAAAACTGATTGTCTATTTTGACTGGAAGCCTTACCAATAATATAAACACTCAATTAACAATATTTTGTACATTATACCTATTATGTGCTGTATTCTTACAGTAAAGTAAGCTAGAGAAAAGGTAACGTTTCAAATTGTTGACTTAACATTTTCCCAGTATACTTGTGGGGGAAAATCAGTTTAAGTTGACCTGTGGAGTTCACATGCCTACTGTCCAAGGGTCAACTGTGTATCTTTATGACAGTGTCACAGTGTTTCATTTACTGCTCACTTTGTACTAAGATTAGACTTTGGGAAGCCTGTGCCTCCAGCTTTGATTTTCTTTTTCAAGATTCTGCTCAAGGGCTCATTGTGGTCCCTTGCAATTTAATATGTGACAGGATCAGCAGGAGCAATTCTTCCCAAAAAGCTTTGGGAATTTTCATAGGAACCACATTGAGTCTGTAGGGTGCATTTGTGCCATTGCCATCTTAGAGATATTAAGTCTGCCATCACCACAGCAGGACCTTACATTTATTTTGCTTTTCTTTATTTTTCCTATTATCAATGTTTTATAATTTTAAATGCATAATACTTGCACTTAAATTAAGTCTGTTCCCATGTATATTATTAATGTTGACATTATTTAGTAGAGAATTTAAAAATTCCTTTTTTGATTATTCATCGATAATGTATACAAGGAAAACATGTTTGTGTAATGTCCTTTTTTCTTGTAACTTCGCTTAGTTAATTTAGAAGCTTACATTTGGAATTTAAGGGTTCAGAGCGTTGGGATTTAATAATTTAGATATTTAGGATTAAAATAATACTGCCTAATATTTAATAAATGGAGGATTGGAACACAGTGAAGAATAGGGTTTGTCGTAGGGGTTTTGTTTGAAATAAGACAATAGGAAGAGAAGGGGTTAGAACTATGGATAGGGTACAGGAACGGGTTAGGGTACGGGAATGGGTTAGTGTTAGGGTTAGGGTATTGTGATAGAGTGAGGCTATCAAATACAGCTAGGAGGCTTCAAACAAAATCCAGCCTTTTTCGACATCTTCCTCAGACTTTGCAGGCATGAAAGTGGTCTCAGGCTGCCTGGTAGTTCTGCTGGGTTCAGAACCCTAGGTGGGAAATCTTTCTGGCCACCCAGATTTATTATCATCTGCTCTCCAGTGCTGCAGTGGAGAAGTCTGAGGTCGTTTTCCTTGATCTTTTGCATGTTTTTGTCATTTTCTTCTGTGCTAGTTTTTTAGGTCTCTTACTCATGTTTATCCTAGAAATTGTTGTTGAATTAACCACAATGTAAACTATTTTTCCTTCATTGAGTTGAGTGCTCAGTGGGTCCTTACAACCTAATAATTATGTTTCTGAGTTATTTAATATGTTCTTATAGTATTTCCTTTGAAGATTTTCTCCTTTTTCCCTTTTTTTGACTGCATATTAATTTTGGTATAAAACTTTTTAACATTGATTTTCTAGTGTTCTTACCTTTTTTTTTGTATTGTCACCTTCTCTAAATTTTTGTTCTCCGTTCTGTGAGATTTCTTTAACCTCTGAATCCTTTCCTTGATTTTTTTGTTTCTTTTCCATTCTTTCTGATTTTTTCCTTTTTAATAATAGGCTCTTATGAGATGAATGCAGCATCTTAGCTCAATGGAGATACTAAATATGATTTCTTTGAAGTTTTCCTCTTTTACCAGTATTGTCTCTTTCCACTATTATACTTTTTTTCACGTTATTTTGGTCTGTTCTCCTAATTATTGTGGGCTTACTCAGATGTCTGGTGATCCTTCTCTTTCGCTTATTTAAGAGGTGAGGCACTGGAGATCTATCAAGAAATGGAGTGTGCCCATTTGTGGCACCTGCGCCTATATGTCTGTGGGCTTGTTTTCTGCCAGACTTTGTAGGGTGACTGGGTCCCCAGGTGGCATTCTCACTGCAGATACTGATAGTTTATCTGTAAGTCTTTTGAGTAGATGGGTTAATTTTCCCAGAGGATGGCCCCTTAGTCTCTTGTTTTGGGAATATCAGTCCAGATACTGGAGTTCTTGACCTGTGTGGATAGAGTTCCTGTAGGCCTGGAGGATCTCGTGCTCTGACATGCACATGTGTACTTTCTAACCTGGTTTTCACCCCTATTTTCTTCACTGCCGGTGTTAAGACATTGTTGCTCTACAAAAAAGGGGAAAGTGGAGTAGACTTGGAGTCTTACTGCTCCTTGCACAGGCTTTCAAATGGTCTCCTGTTTCTGCCTTTGCCCACAAGCCACCTTCACAGGTGGTCCTGAAGCCTGTTTATGTTGATGCTGCCTCCTCAGACACTGAGGTTTGGCCATCCTCTGTGTCTCACATTCATCACCATTTCAACATACATTTTGCATATGTTGTGGTGCAGGTATCTAGATGTCTCCTACTTTTACTTTAAAAAATGGATTTCAGTTTTTTCTAAAGGCTTGTTCTGTTGACTTTTCAAGAAAATAAAGGTGGTAGAGACATCTTTGCTCTATCATCATAGAAGTAGAAGCCCTTTGAACAGAGGAATTTCAAAGGATTTTGAGTAGAGAAATGTATTGAATGAAAAGAGAATGTAATGTTATGAAAGTCCTCTGTCCTTACTTTCACCTCTTTGTGACTTTCTAAATCTCTGTGCATCTTTGCCCTACAGTATCTGTGGGAGTTTGTTCATATAGCCTGGAAGCTGGTTAGAGGCTTTCATATTGACCAAACTGTGCCAGATAAATGGCATATTTTCTGCTTGGGTATTGTTAGCCCCATAATGCTGGGGTGTACACTCTGTCCTTACTCTGTTCTGGCATGAGTTTGGAAGGCAGTGTCTGCTCTCATCAAGGTCAAGCAGGTTTGACAGACAAAAGCAAAAGGCTTAGAGGGCAACTAACCATGGCCTCATTCATTCCACCTGCTTTTGTGCAGCTTGCTTAACCCATGATGGTCTACGACTAGTCTTATCTGGTGATAATGTGTGGAAACCTACCGCATCGCAAGTGGCAGGATCCAGTCAGCATGAAGATTCTGTTTCCTGGAACTCGCTGGAAACTTACTTATTTTAAACGGAATGAGCTAGACCTGCAGTCATAAATGGCTACTAAGCTCCTTGGTATCCACTGTGGAAAATTGCCTTCTCTCTGTCCTCAGCATTTTAATATGCTGTCTATTGGGAGGAATTCTCCACTGAAAAGAAGCTCCCTGGTATGCCCATTCGGTTCTTCCCACCCCAGAAACTGAACACTGAGGGAACAGTACAGAAACACAGGACCAGTTGGACGTGGTAGTAAGTGCACAGGGGTGATGGGCTGATCCTGGGTTAAGGCCAGGTGTGTTCTTGGGTACAGTCATGGAAATTCCTTCTAAGTAAACTGGTCCTCTGCCTTTAGTGTGAATTCTGAGACCTCCTACTGTACCGCCACAGTTTCCTTTCCCTTTTAAGTTGCCAGTGTTCATTTCTGTTGTTTGTAGTTAAGAACGGGATTTGCACAGACTGGTTGATCTTGCTATTTCCTTCTGGTGACACACAGTGAGATAGATTTCTCTCTTGAAATGGTGTCCCAACACCTAGTCTTTTCTGAGGAGCTTTAGTGACTGATTCGGACTTTAGGAAGCTCAGGTAATCATGTTCAAGGTTTTTATACTTTGTTGTTTCTCTGTGGAACTCGCATGTGTGGAATGCACCAGAAATGAAAACACACACATCTTCTACACAAAAGGAGAATATTTGATCCCCTTTCTTTTCTTGTCTTACCTTTTCAGGGAAAAACTGATGTGGGTTTCATTAAATTTTTTTTAAATTTTGTGTTTCATTAAAAATATTTCTTGTGGTAAAAACATATTACGGAATTTACTATCTTAACTGCTTTTAATTGTACGTTTCAGTAATGTTAAGTTTATTCACATTGTAAAACACAGTTCCAGAATTTTTTCACGTAAGTCTTGTATGATTATAAAGAGAAGATGGCTCAGTTGAGAGAAAGAAGACTGTTTTTATAGAATAATAACTTTTTTGCCATTTTACATAAAGCAAGTTCAAAGATTATTTAGCTTTAAAAACTTTTGAATTTTTGTAATTTTAGATGATACTTGTGGAGTATTAACTTTGTACCTAAGCATTAGTTATATTGGTAACCAAATAAGTTTATATAAAAGTTTCCTTGTGTAAGTAATGATTTGGGGTCAACTGTGACAGCATTTCCCCATTTTACTTTGTTAATTGGAGCCTGAAGTAGACTCTAGATGGTTGCAGCTGGTCTTGAGGAGGTGCAGAAAGTCTCATTACCCAGCAGTGTTTCATTGTGGCATCTCTTCTCCTTTTCTTTTCCATGAATAGAGACAAGATGTATTGGCATCTTGTAACCACTGGTGGAGGCTCAGAAGTGCACCACAAAATCTCCTACGTTTTATGAAGCTGTGTTGTTCCCAAGTGACGTGTTTATGTAAGACTTTTGGGAAGATCATTCTGAGGGATATATTTAGTGTATTTGGGGTTGTCTTTTGAAGCATGAGGAAACAACTCTTAATTAGCAGATTTTCAAATCCCTGATTCACACATATATTATTCAAAAGAAAGAGTTATTCATACGTATGTGTGTCACACACACACATACCCACACATAAATATATGAAATGCTGTTTAGACAACGGTCTCACAGGAAGTTGTTAGAAACGGTTATTTAAAGTTTTCAAACTGAACTGGTTACTCAGTGGTCTTTTTGTCATTATTTCTTTTTCCCAGCACTAAAATGAATATGAAAGCAGAGAATATTAGAAAAATGAGAATGATAAAGAAGAGTGGGAGTAATCAGTTTTATCTTTCAAGGAAGACAGCAAACATTTGGTCTATGTGTTTTTTAAATATTAAGATATTACTGATATACAGTCTTATGAAGGTTTCACATGAAAAACAGTGTGTTTACTACAATCACCCATATTATTGAGTCCCCCCATACATCTTTTTTTTGGATCATTCTGTATTTACCATTTTGTGCCCTCCTTTGTTGTCTAACAAAAATAGTTTCCAAATACAGGTAACTTATTTTTAGATACATGTCATTCCTTTAAAGGATTATTATCGTTAATGTAATCATTTCTCTGCTATAGGCTATTTAGTTTGTTACTAGCCATATTAGTTTGCAACTGGCAAGCTATTCCAAAGAGTTTGTTAAATTGAATGTTATTTTAGAAAGTACTTTTTCATATTAGACTATTTCACTATTTGTTTTAGTAATCTGAAACAAAAAAAAAGTACTTTGGGGCATACTGTTGTCAGGCTATGATGGGTTATGTTGGTGGCCCCGGATGAGTTTAAGGTCAAGAAATAGTCACTTGGTGAAATGGAAACTAGGAAAAGTTAAGATGATTATTATCTGTGTTGCTGGCAAAACCATAATTGTTTTTCTCAGGGCCTAGGACTTCCCAAAGTCACAGAATAAAGACAGCTCTCTGCCCAGAGCATCCATTTGACTTGAGGATTTTGAATACATTGTGAAACATAACAAGTTTTAGTAGCAAGACAAACACTGATATATTGTGGGGCAGGACGCCTTGACTGATTTCCCTGAATTTTTTAAGATTAAAATGCCATATTCAATTTAAGAAATTTAAGATTTAAGAAGTTTTACATTAGCAAGGGCTATTTCAAAGTATATCCTCCAATCCCCTATATCATGAGTTGGGCCATTTGGTGAATACTTTAGACTTTGTGTGCCACATAGTTCTCTCCTGCATATTCTGTTTGGTTGTTTTGTTTTGGTTTCTAACCCTTTAAAAATGACAAAAGCACACTTGCTCACAGGCTCCTCCATTGCTAACACCTGCTGTAGACATTCCATTCACATTTCCTGCTACCTCCTTGGGCTCCTGAGTGATCACACATGAGAAACACAGTCTTGGCTCTTCCCAAACTCTCCTTCATTAAAATTAAGCATATATTTAGGCAGAATGGAAAAGAATGTAGTGATGGACAGAAATTTTGACCTATGTTGAAGCCCAACTGGGTGCAGCAGTTATGTGCTAATAGAACTCTTCAGAGACAAAAAGGGAAGCTAAAGTTCCAAATTTCATTGTTGTTCACAGGAGATTTTGCTCTGTCTTTAAAATGAGGACATTATTAACATAGGGTTAATGGCTACATCTACAGAGTGAAGCCCTGCAAGTAGCCCCACCCCATTTGCGTCACCTCATTACCCAGTTGGTTGCCAAATCCTGTCTTTTCACCTCCTGCATAAGTCGGCACTGTTTCTGTCTCAAAACCCAATTTGAGCAGGCCTTTTTGTTGATCTTCCTCTAATTGACCAGGACTCTCATTATTTCTCTCTCCCCCGTGCCCAGAAAACCTTATTACTCTTAGGACATTTATTAACTTGGAGTGTTTTTTTTTTCGTGTCTTTGCCTACAGCTAGGCTCTGAGTGCCTTGTGCTTGTCCTCAGCTAGCTCTTTGGTGTCTTTACTGTAGTGTCTGTCACCTGTTGTGATGCTAGGAACACAGAATGTACTCAACAAAAATTGTTATGTGAAGGGTCAATAGCTACAGGTGTTTTCAGCTGAGTGTGTGTAACCAGTTCTTTTGAGTCTCGCCTCATCCAGCATTTTCACACTTGTTCTAATAGTAGTCAGAGCCAAGTGTCTCCAAAGCAAGCTTACTGAACCTTCTGGTTTTTATGATGAAACCTGTTTGTGAAATTGCCTCAATTAGAAGCTCGCATATCCTGCAGTTAACATTTACTTAGGAAATTTGATCTGAATTTAAAAATCAGTATTATTCTGTCTAAAACATCACTTACCTAATCTAGGAGGTCTTCACTTCTCTTACCTTCTGTCCGAATGTTTAGTCTTCCATTTTCACTTTACTTTGATGTCTGCCACAGTGTTCTACAGTGATGAGGCCCTGGGGCATGTCTTTCTTTAGAACAAGCCTTGTGCTGTTAATATTGAAAGGCCACCCCGTTGTGATTCCAGCCATTTATCTTGTGTAATCCAAACTGGTGATTTTCTTTCCATTAAAATTTTTCTCTCATTCTTAGCCTTATGCAGCAAAGAATGAAAAGGAAAGAGAACGCTTAAAATACTAGGGCCATGTTAATGCCAATGTTCACCCAGTAAAGCCTGTTGACAGGAGGGTCAAAGGTAACGAGTAAGTTTTCCTCTGCCCCTATTTTCATGTGACCTCTCCCAGGTCCCCAAGATGTATCTTCTTTATAAGGTTCTGCTTGCAGTTTTATGATCACCCTGTCCCTCATACTAGTGTCTATTATCCTTGATTTTCAATTTGGACAGTATTTACTTCTTTCTTTAAAAGATGACAAATTTGCATTCTGAGAACTTCTCTCATCTCACCCATTTGATTTATACACGGAAAATTGTTAGTTTTTAAGTCTCATTCTCTTCTGTAACTAATAACTATTATAACGTAAAAATTCAATACATGTTATATTTGTATTGTTTTAGACAGGTAAATACTGTTCTCTACAGAGCTGTTCAGTTGTGTGAGCAGTGAGAGGAGGGCAAATAATCCTATTTTACTAAATTACTGTGGTTTAAGAAGGACATAAATGTCAATAGCCAAGAGATTATCTTTCTTAATTGATTTTGTTCTTTCCACTTACTCCTCTGATATTTCTTAAAATTTTATTACTGTTTTCTTTTCCTTTAGAGCACAAGAAAACTTTTCCCATGCAATTTCAGTTGGTGCTTGTAGACACACCTGCTTGCTCTTCCATCTTGTACCAGTAATGTTTGAATTGGGAATTTAAAATCCTCAGCAGCATATTCTTTTTTTTTGTATTTGGCATAAAAATTGCTGAATGAAGCTGTTTCAGACAACTGCATCGCACATATCCTACCAGGATTAGAACTGCCAACTGTGCTTTCCTTCTATACTCAGATTCCATAAAATGGAGTATAGCATTAATGGTCCTTATCCACTAAATGAGGAAACTGCCCAGAGGCTACCCTCATGCTTAACAGACATTTTTAGAAGGAGCCTGTGGTCATTTTCCACAGCTGCAGCAACTCATAGTCTTAGAAAGAATGTCTTTAAAAATTCTGTGGGAAACCAGGTTTGCTGTGGCTCAATGAGAACCCGTGGTTGCCACTGTTCACTAGGGCCTCATCCTTTTCTTGCTCCTTTTACCATCCTATCAGTGAAGTGTCACAAGAGAGCATGGGAAGTGGGACAGCCTTCCAGTGAGCCTGCTGTGGGCCTTCCTCACTGCTCCTGGGGCACTGGGTGAATGGAGCACATCCCTGTCTCTGTCTGAGATGGTTGTTGAGCCCATGACCATCCCATTGTAGAACCGGTGAGTTCCTTAGAGAGCCCTGAAGAAAGGCTCTTGTGGGCTCTGCCAGTTGTAGATTTTATCAGGAGCTTATGAATGTCTCTCCCACTGGTTCTCACTGGAACACAAACAAGTACAGGTGAAGTAAGCTTTTTTCTTTTCCTTTTAAACAGCTGTTTAGCTTGCTTTATTCTTAAAATTGTAGTGTTTCGTAAATGTGCCATTAAGAAAAGTGTCAGTTATGCTGATATCTATATAATTCAGAAATTTTCTTTTCATAGGCAGTTGGCACTACAAACAAAGTGAATTTATCATCCCATTTCCTAAATGAAATAAAAATGTGTTGTCATCTGAAATGGGGCAAATTTATCTTGAATACACTTTGTGTGTCTGTGCCTTCTCAAAAGACATATTACCTGATCATTGTTTTTATAGTTACAGAGGTTGATTGTCCAGAATGTGCAATTTGCAGGTGTGCATTTACAAGCACTTCAGAGACACTATCTTTGACCATAAGAAATTCAGCAAGTTTATCTAGAGACAATAGTGAGTTTTTAAAATACTGTATTTTTAATTTCCATAGTATGAACTCTAATATATATATTTAAAAATAGATGCCTGATAAGTGAAGTGAATATAAGAAAACAGATCTTCCTCTTTTATTGGGGAATGCCTCAGGACAAAATATAAGAATGTATATCTTAAAAAGATGTGATTTTTAAATTTCTATTTTAAGCTATTTCACATCATACTGTATATTATTATCTCTGAAAAGAGGTATTAACTATTAATAAATCCTAGATTTTAGATTATCACTCCCCTACTCTGCATAAATGTGACAAAGAAAACAATTTAACCTCTTATTTCAGATTCATCTGGACACTCAAAAACTTTTGAATGTCAGAAAGTATTTTTTTTACACAATTCTTTAAAACCTGTAGTTAATAGAGTAGAAATCGGATTTACTCAAATTATGTTACTAGCATGAGGTTAATCTAAAGCATGGCACATTGGAGAGGGGCGGAAGATGGTGACATGAGTAGAGCAGTGGAAATCCCCTCCCAAAACCACATATATCAATGAAAATATAACAAAGACAACACCTCCTAGAATAAAGACAACAGGACACAGGACAATATTCTGAGCACATCCGCACCAGAGAGAACCTAGCACTTCACGAAGGTGGTAAGAAACAAGCCACGGCCCAGTGGGAGCCGAGCGCCCATCCCCCCAACTCCTGGCGAGAGAAGAATAGGCAGAGCGGGAGGGAGACGGAGCGCAGGACTGCCAAACACCCAGCCCCAGCCATCCGGGCCAGAGTGCAGGGCCCTGGATACTAGGAAAACAGTGCAGCAAGAATAGTGAGCGGGCACCGGAGGCTGGGCCCCGGAGGACATAAGAAATTTTTTTTTCCTTTTTTGTTTTGGCTAGCGCTTTTTGGATGTCATAAAGGGATAGCGACATCAATGCTAGTGAAAGAGGGCAGCAAGAAAGGTGAGCAGATGCCTGAGGCTGGCACCAGAGAATAAAGAAAAACGAGCAGCCACATTTTTTTTTTAATTAAAATTTTTTTTTTTCGTTGTTTGGTATTTAATCCCATCAGCACATCATTTTTTTTTTTCAGTTTCACTTATCTAGTGTACTGGTCCCCATCCCCTCAACTTGTAGTTTGTCTTCGTCCTTGGATCTCAAGTGCGTCTCCTGTAAGGGAGCACGTCGGTGGCCTTGAGTCCTCATCCCTTCTTTTAACCCTGTGTCTTTTGATTGGAGCACTCAGAGCCTGTCTTTTTATTCTGACAATTGAGAGCTGTGACCTTATTGCACTTAAAAATTATTTTTTGTTATCATGAACCTACAATCACATAAAGAACATTAAGATCACCAAGTACATCAATTCCCGCCCTTAAAACCCTTTACAGTCGCTGTCCATCAGGGTGTAGTAAGATGCTGTAGAATCACTACTGACTTCTCTGTGATGTACAGCCCTGCCCATGACCCCCCCACCCTACGAATTATTCATGTTAATCCTAATACCCCCTTTCTTTCTCCAAGCCCTGATCCCACCCTTCCCACACTCCCTGGCCAGTCCCTTTCCCTTAGGTAACTATTAGTCCACTCTCGGGTTCTGTGAGTCTGCTGCTGTTTTTTTCCTTCAGTTTTTCTTTGTTGTTATACTCCACACATGAGTGAAATCATTTGGTACTTGTATTTCTCCGCCTGGCATATTTCACTGAGCATAATACCCTCTGGCTCGATCCACATCATTGCAAATGGTAGGATTTGTTTTCTTCTTATGGCTGCTTACTGTACTTTTTAAACTGGATTTCATTCTTCTTTTTGTTTGTAGTTTTACTGTGTGCTTTCACCCTTGCTCTACTTGTTAAGAGCAACAGCTTTGTCTTAATCGATATGTACCTATATCTATCTGTCGGTCTATCAATCCACCATCTATCATCTATCTATCTTTCCATCTATATATCTATGAATCAATCATCTTTTTGTCTCCCCATTTATCCTTGTGTACAGAAGAGATAACAACATAGCCTATGTCACTTTCCTACATTATGCTTCCAAAAATCTTACAGGGTAACTAGGCCATAGGGAGAGCACAGGGTTCACTGAGACACTTGCAGGTCGAGTCAGAAGCGTGTGCCTACAAAACCAAAAAATGGTGGTGCAGGGACTTGAACCTGTATATCTGTCCTCTGTCATCTTTTACCTCCTTCTCACTTACTGACTGTATTTAGCAAAGTTCATTGACTAAGTGCTCTCTGAAGACCACATGTATCCTTCCTCTGGGACTGTTGTCAACAGAGAAGTGAAGATGGTACTTTGCTCACCACGATGTTTGAGGGACATCTGCATGATCACCGGTGATAGGACGAGGGACATATAAAAAGATAAACCAATTTATACACAGGAGCATTTCAGAGCAAAGAGTGAGTTGTGGAGTGACGTGTTTATTTGAGTGTCTGAACTTCCCTCTTTATTTGGTTATTACTCCTTTACATTCATAAACATCATAAAGCTCACTGATTTCAAAGGCCCAAATGCATATCATTACAGCAATTCAGTTGTTGAGGTGAGAGAAAATGAGAAGGACACTGCTGCACCACTTAATCTATGGCTGGGCACTGCTGAAACCAAACAAAAAGAATTCACGGTGGTCAGATAGGGCTACTTTTTAGTGAAAATGTCTGGGGACTCAAACAGAATCCATTTGTTTGATTGATTCTCAGTTTCACTTGTGTAGGGTTCCTGTACCCACACCTTCGGCTTGTAGTTTGTCTGTGTCCTTGGATCTCAGGTGAGTCTCCTGTAAGGAAGCACGTAGGTGTCTTGAGTATCCATCCCTTCTTGTAACCCTGTGTCTTTTTTATGGAGCACTCAAAGCCTGTTATTTTATTCTGATGAATTACAGCATTGCCCTTATTGCACTTAAAAAAATTTTTTAGTTATCATTAATCTACAATGACGTGAAGAACATTATGTTTACTAGGCTCCCCTATTCACCAAGTCCCCCCAAAAAACCTCTTACAGTTGATTTCAATCAGCAGAGTTGGATGCTGGAGACCCCTTCACCATGAACCCCCACACACACCACGTTACAGTCGCTATCAGCGTGTAGTAAGATGCTTTCGAATCTCTACTTGTCTTCTCTGTGTTGTACAGCCCTCCTTATGCCCCCCCGACCCCACGCATTATACATGCTAATCCAGTTGTCCACTTTCTTTCTCCCCGCCCTTATCCCTCCCTTCCCACCCACCCTGCCTAGACCCTTTCCCTTTGTTAACTGTTAGTTCACTTTCGGGTTCTGTGAGTCTGCTGCTGTTTTTTTCCTTCAGTGTTTTTTGTTGTTATACTCTACACATGAGTGAAATCATTTGCTACTTGTCTTTGTCCGCTTGCCATATTTCACGGAGCATACTACCGTCTAGCTAAATGCACGTCATTGCAAATGGTAGGATTTGTTTCCTTCTTATGGAAGCTTAGTTCACTTTTTAAACTGGACTTCATTCTTCCTTTTTGTTTGTAGTTTTGCTATGTGCTTTCACCATTGATCTCCTTTTTATGAGCAATAGCTTTCTGTTAATCAATATGTATCTGTATCTATCTATCTGTCTGTCTATCTATCTATCCATCTATCTATCTGTCTATCTATCTTCCTATGATTTATCTATGATGTCTATCATCTATCAATCTATGTACCTATCTATCTATCATTTGTCATCTATCTATCTATCTATCTATGAATCAATCATCTTTTTGTCCGCCCATCTATTCTTAGGTACAGAACAGTTAACAACATTGCCTGTGTCACTTCCCTACATTATGCTTCCAGAAATCTTCCAAGGTATCTAGGCTGTACGGAGAGCACTGCGTTCACTGGACACTTCCAGGTCGAGTCAGCTGCATGTGCTTATAAAACCAGTAAATGGAGGTGCAGGGACTTGAACCCGTATATCTGTTCTCTGTCCTCTTATACTTTCTACTCGCTTGGTGACTGTATTTAGCCACATTCACTGACTAAGTGCTCCATGAAGACCACAAGTATCCTTCCTCTGGGCCTGTTGTAGACAGAAAAGTATACATGGTGGTCTGCTCACCCCCATGTTTGAGGGACATTGGTGTGATCACTGCTGATAGGAGGGACAAATAAAAAGGAACACCTATTTCTAGACAGGAGAAGTTGGGAACAAAGAGTGTATTGTGGAGTGACGTGTATATTTGAGTGCCCAAACTTCCCTCTTTATCTGGTTATTACAACTTTACATTCGTGAACATCATAAAACCCACTGATTTCAAAAGCCCAGACGCATATTACTACACCAATTCATTTGTTGAGGTGAGAGAAAATGAGAAGAAAGTTGCTTCCTCACTAAATCTATGCCTGGGCACTGCTGAAACCAAACAAAAAGAATTCTTGGTGGCTAGATAGCGCTATTTTCTACTGACCATCTCTGTGAACTCAAACAGAATCCATTTGTTTCTTTGTTTGTTTTTCAGCTTCACTTGTGTAGGGTACCTGTCACCGCCCCTTTGGCTTGTAGTATGTCTTTGTCTTTGGATCTCAAGTGAGTCTCCTGTAAGGGAGCACGTAGATGGTCTTGAGTGAAATATAGCTTTGTTTAGTATGATGCTTTCCTACCTACCTACCTACCTATATCTTTATCTCTCTATATAATGTATTTACCTATCTATCTCTCTGTCTTCTATCTATCTATGATCTATCATCTATCTAATATCATCTGTGTATTTATCTAATTAATCTATCATCTATATGTATGTATATCAGTCCAATCTATGTATCAATCATCTGTCTGTCTATGTATCTGTTTTCTCACGTTTGTCAACATTATGTCACTAGGTGCACTTTGATTCATCTGTGTCTTTCTGAGTCTAAGTTCTTGTGTTTGTTTATGTGAGTTAGCTGTGTTTTTGGATCTTGGGAGAAGTGTCCTTGGGTGGGAACTTCTCTTGCATAGGTGGCACGTGTCTGCTGGGTGTGAATGGTGTGGTTGGCATTCTGGGCTCTTGATCCTGTGTGGGAAAGGGCCTCCGGCTGTTCTGCCCCTGGGCCGTTAGTGCTGTGGTGGCTGCATGAGCTTCCGGGCATATCAGAGGCCCCACACAGGGAGAAACCTGGGATTCCTGCGGGGTCCGAGGCAGGTGCATGCCCAGTAGTAGGACTTTTTGCCTGTGCACCAATGTCACCTCGGCGTATCTTCTTGGTGGCCCATCTCCAGAGATCATTCCTGTAGTCACTGGTTAAGGGAACTGCATTTTGGTGACATGCAGGGTACCTGTGGGCTGGTGGCCCATGGGCTTGCTGAGGTGGCAGGCCAGCTAGCTTGTGGGGAAACTACTCCCCTCTGCTGTCAAGGTGTAGGTGGAGTTTCAGTGCACTTAGGCATTTAGATGTGAGTGAGGTCTATCTGAAATGGGATAGTAGTGTTGAGAGCTATGTTTCCGTTCGTATGAAAAGGGCACTTTGCATAAAGTGTTCCGTGATGATGGCAGGAATTCTAGGAATGTTTATGTCCCCACACTTATTTATTTTCTCTTAAGGGAGGTGTTTCTGAAGTAACTTTTTACTCACAGATGAAGGTGTTGCATAAGGTCATCCCACGTCAGCCATGGTGAGATGAAGTGGTGTAGTGGAATTAAAGTCTGTACACCTTGGCCTGATACGTAGGAGACACACCGTGGGTGCTCTTTGCTGCTCTCCTGTCCTGGCTTATTACCTTAAATAACTTGATTTTTCAGAGTGTTTCCAGCAACATTTCCAGCAAGATCTTCCTAAAAATGCCTAGAAACACTTGTCAAAGATATACCCAGAGGCTAGTGGAAAATTTTTCTCTTTCTGGTCATATTTTGCAAGATGTTTGCCCTATCCTGCGTTTCCTTGTTACTTTTGCATCTCCTGTGATTGTAGACCGATAGGGGCAGTGGTGGACACACGCACATGCACATGTGCACGTGCACACACACACACACACATGGCTGAGAGTTATCGGAGACCCTAGTTATCGGAAACTGCAGCCCACACTTTAAAAAAGAAACGTGCATAATTTGTGTTCCTAGTGTTCCCCCCATAGGGAGCAGACTTCAAACTGCAGAGGTGGTTGGACAGAGATACCTACGCATTCACCTAAGCACCGATATCTATGCATAGACTCTCTCCATCCATCATCTAAGTGCATCTCTGTTTACCTATATATCTGTGTTAGTGTATTGAAGCTCATAACCAGAGTGTCATTGAGTTGGGTCTTAATCCATGGACACTGATTTCTCACCATTCTGGAACCAGAAGTCCAAGACCAAGGCATGTTTAGTTCCTGGTGAGGTCCCTTCCTCTGGCTTGCATATGGCCACATCCATGCTCTGTACTCACTGGGCCGAAGGAGAAAGCTCTCTCCTCTGTTCCTCTTAATAGCACTGATTGCATAATTTCAGCTCCACCCACACCCTCATGATATCTTCCAAACCTAATTACCTCCAATGGCTCCACCTCTCAATACCATGACAGTGGGTTTAGGGCTTCAACCCTGACTCATTTCAAACATGAACTTGTGTGTGTGTGTGTTTGTGTGTGTGTGTGTGTGTATGTGTGTGTGTGGTGTCGGCGGGGGTTTAGGAGGAGCGGAAGATGGTGAGGAGAGGGCCCAAAAATTCATTCCAAAACTTTGTACCTGTCATCTATCTATTGTTTATGAAATCTATCAATATCTATCATCTATCTGTCTAATCTAAACTACCTATGTCATTTATCCTATCTTGTCTATCATCTGTCATCTATATATTTCTTATCTATCATCACTGTCAATCTATTCATCTAATCTATGAATATCTTTCATCTATCTAATGTATCTATTTCTCATCTATCACCTATCACCTGTCATCTGTCTGTCATCATCTTTTTGTCTTCACATTTATCCTTATGTACAGAACAGTGTAAAATAAATTCTAGCTGAAATAAGCAGGTGAAGAGAGGCAACAAAGGGCCCGGTAATTTATTTGAATGTAAATACACGGCAAAATTTCCCCAGTCTACAGAAATGGAGGCTGGGGAATTCACACTAAGTGGACAGGCAGCAAGATTTTAAAGAAGGTAGGGGGAGGCAGAGCTTAGATTTACAGCAGTGCGAGGATTGGCTTGCCCAAGGCACATTTTTCAGGTTGGGAGGGGGCACCAGCCAAGAACTTTGGCACATCATCAGTGTCCAATGTGGGACTGGGCAGCAGCTGGAGACTTTGCACATCATCAGTGTCCAATGTGCTCACTTCTCCCATCAGTGCCCCCAGACTTACAAACAGTTAACAGCACTGCTATCTAACATGGCTATCTATCTATCGATCTGTCTATCTATCTGTTTTTCTATCTATCTATCTATCTATCTATCTATCTATCTATCTATCTATCTATCTATCTATCTATCTATCTATCTATCTATCTGTCTATCTGTCTGTCTGTCTGTCTGTCTGTCTGTCTGTCTGTCTGTCTGTCTGTCTATCTATCTATCTGTCTGTCTGTCTGTCTGTCTATCTATCTATCTATCTATCTATCTATCTATCTATCTATCTATCTGTCTGTCTGTCTGTCTGTCTATCTATCTATCTATCTATCAATCATCTACCTACCTATCACCTATCTATTCTATCTATCCATACCTATCATCTATCCTGTCTAATCTGTCATCAATTTATCTGTCTATCTCTCCTTTCATCATCTTTTTCTCTACCCATCTATCCTTATAAACAGAACAGTTCACATGATGGCTTATATGTCATTTCCCTACTTATGTTTCCAAAAGCCTGCAAGGTAACTAGGTCCTAGAGACAGACAGCACCAGGTACACTGAGACATTTGCACATCGAGTCAACAGCGTGTGACTACAAAACTTGTAAATGGTGGTGTGGGGACTTCAAACCATATCTCTCTCCCCTGTCCTCTTTGCCCTTCTTACTGACAGTATTCTAGCCACATTTGTTGACTGGCTGCTCCCTGAAGACCACAAGCATCCTTCCTCTTGGCTTTATCAGTAATTTATCCCACTGCATGGAATGCTTTTCCTTCAGATACCTGGTTCTCTCAGCTCCTGCTAGACTCTTCAAGTCCCACCTCCCTGGTGAGGCTTACCCTGTCCACTGTTTATTTTGAAATCCCTGCTTTTCTCTGCCTATAATCTCAGTCCTCCATATCCTGCTTTTTATTCTCCATAGTGTTTGTTAATGGCTAAGTTACCAGAAAACTTACAGATGTTCATTGCCTCTTTCCTACCCTCCAACTAGAACGTGGTCTCCACAGGTTATGAATTCTGCATGTATTAATTCTGCTGGACACCGTGCAGGCTCTAGGGTCAGCAAGAAGTGGGCACAGTTGTAACTCAACATGGTTTGACATGTTAGCAGTTTAGGTTAGAGTCAAGCCAGGCAGTCATTAAAGAGGACCTTTTCTGATATTACTAAGCTACTTGATAAATTCTAAGTAAGCTTAAATTTCACTAGTCACACAGCAGGCAGAAGCACTTCCTTCTGTCCTTCCTTCAGAATCGAGGAACTTAATGCCAAATCCGTTCTCTCGTGAGGAAGTGGGAATGTGTGAGGATGATCAGCCAGAGTCTTAAGTCACACAAGGCACACACGTGCAGAAATAAACATGTTTAAAAACCAATATGATGAGTGTTTTCCTGTGTCACAGCAGGGATTCCCTAGCCTCCAGTGAGCTCAGAACAGTGGGAGAGGAGAGGGAAGCAGCCACAAATGCTAACCCGGTCTCCTTCCTCTGGATTTGCCTCCCCCTGGGTTGTCATCCATTAATCACTCAGCGCGCAGACCTCACAGTGAGCATGCAGTCATAAAACGCGGCTACTTCCACATCCCAGTCACTGGGGCATGGAACACGTTGCATAGTTAAGTGTGGCTTAGAACATTATCACTCATGTATGTGTGTTCTTCCTCTGTCGCCGAGTCAAAGAGTAAACAGAGCAGAGGCATACTAGCAAGAGCAGGATGTAGTGTGAATATATAATATACACACATATTGTGGGAAAGATTTTGTTAAATGGATACGTGGACATAGGCCTTGTCTGGAGCTGGGAGAGACCTGTAGGTGCCGTTGGCAAGGGCTGTGGGCTGTCCACCGGGTCAGAGGCCAAGTTAGGTGTAGGGCCGAGGCCATTGGCTGTGCCTCCTGCAGCATCATATGGGACCAGGGGAGAACAGACAATCACTGCCTATACGGTGGTTGTCTGAGGTGCACAGGAGGCCGGTGGTGGTGCTGCCCATCTCCTCGTGTGGGGCCTGGGGAGACTGCAAATTCACAGATAGAAAGGGTGGCGTTATTTCCATTGATGTGTATTGAGCATCAGCGTCGGCCTTAAGGCCGGCTCTTGTACTGCCCATGTCCTTGTCTGGGGCCGGGCGTCATTTGTAGGTGCCATTCCCAAGGTTTGTGCATGCCCATCTGGTCATCGTCCGACTTGGGGGTAGGGCCGAGGCCGTCGCTGTGCCTCCCACGGCATCTTGTGGGTCCATGGGAGACCAGACGTTGACCGCCTGTGCGGTGGGTATCTGTGATGCACAGGAGGCCAGTGGTGGTGATGCCCACGGCTTGTTGTGCATCCTGCTGGGGACCGGAAGATGACAACTAGCGCCGGTTTTGTCGTGTAGATTGGCTCATCCTGAGAGTCAGAGTGAGCCTTTGGGCCGGTGCTTGTGATGCCCACTGCATGTAATGGGGCCCGGGGAGATGAATAGGTGCCTTTCCCGATGGCGGTGGCATGAACATCAGGCCCTAGTCTGACTTGCGTGTAGGTCCGAGGCCGTCATCTGTGCCTCCCACGGCATTGTGTGGCCAGGGGAGATAGGACGATGATCAGCCACATGGTGGGTTTCTGAGGTGTGCATGAGGACAGCGATGGTGCTGACCTTGACCTCGTGTTGGGCCCTGGGATGCTAGTAGGTGCGTTTCCCGAGGGCGGGGCGTGCCCATCAAGTCATCGTCCGACTTGCAGGTAGGTCCTAGGCCGTCGCCTATGCCTCCCACGGCATCGTGTGGGTCCAGGGTAATCCGGAGGATGACTTCCCACACATTGGGTGGCTGAGGTGTGCAGGAGGCAGGCGGTGCTGCTTCCCACGGCCTCGTGTGGGGCTGGGGTTGACCGGAAGATGATGGCCATAGAGGGGTGTGTCGTGTCACATCGGCTCGTCTTGAGCGTCAGCGTCAGCCTTTGGGCCAGCGCTTGGGCTGTCCTGTGCCTTGTCTGGCGCCGGAGGGCAGGTGTAGGTGCCTTTCCCTAGGGTGGTGGAGTGCCCATCGGTTCCAAGGCTGACTTACGGGTAGGGCCGAGGCCGTCGCCTGTGCCTCCCACTGCATCGTAAGGGGCCAGGGGAGATCAGACGACGACCGCCTGCGCGGTGGTTGTCTGAGGTGCACAGGAGGCCAGCAGTTGTGCTGTGCATGGCCCCGTGTGGGGCCAGGGTCCACCGGAAGATGATGGCCATCGAGGAAGGTGTCGTGTCCATGGGCTCATCTTGAGTGTCATTGCCGGCCCTCGGACCGAAGGTGGAGCTGCCCACAGCCTCGTGGAGGGCTGGGGGCAAATGGAAGATAACAGCCATTGAGGGTGGTGCGTGTCCATCGGCTCGTCTTGAGCATAAGCATTCAGGCTGGCGCCTGTGCAGGACACGGACTTCTCTGTGGCCAGGGGGCAGTTGTACGTGCCTTACCCTGAGGTGGTGGTGGGCCCTTCAGGTCATCGTCCGCCTTGCAGTTAGGGCCGATGCCGTCGTCTGTGCCTCCCACGGCATCGTATGGGGCCAGGGAAGACCAGACAACGACTGCCCGTGCAGTGGTTTTCTGAGGTGCACAGGAGGCTGGCGGTGGTGCTGCCCACGGCATCATGTGGGGCCGGTGGAGACCAGAAGATGATGGCGAGCTTTGGTGGCGTCGTGTCCATCGGCTCGTCCCGAGCGTCAGAACAGGTCATCGGATCAGCGCTTGTGCTGACCAAGGCCTTGTCTGTTGGCTGACCCTGGATGTCGGTTTTGCAGAGGCAGGACATTTCGAGGTGGCTGGTAGTGGTGCCCGTGTGCACTGAAGAAGAGGAGCTCGTCTGGGTGGTCTCTCTCCAGCCATCTGCTGGGAGCCTAGGATGGTCCAGAGCCTAGGAGGTTCCCCGTGTAAGTGGGAACTCTGCAGGGAAAAGTGTATAAAGCCAGCCGCTAAAGGCAGAGGAGCCAGGTGGAACAGCCTGTGTCCAGGGGAGCAGGCAGGGGCAGGGTGCTCCCAGGCAGGAGGGATAGGGGGCTGTGTCCCGGGGACAGGAAAGACTGGCGGGCGATGTAGTTGGGGCTGGGGAGGTGGCGGGTGGAGTGGGGCACGATCCTTAGTAAGGAGGAAACTGTCCACATGGATAAATGTGTTGTGGTGTGTGCCAAACGATCTGAGAAATGGGTCTGAAGCTAGGGAGAGGGTCTCCTTTGCCACTAACTCCTTCTCAGGCCAACCACGGGTTGAGCTGCCCAGCAAGGGCCAGCCTGGTATGTATGTCAGCCAGCGGACACATCACAAATTGACCAGGGATGCTGTGATGTCACCTAGGGGCCGCATCACCGAGCCCCCACTGCCTTAAGCACACCAGCGCTGCCCAGCGGAGACCCTGGCAAAGGCCACGGTGGGGCAAAAGGCCAACCCCAGTAGAATCCCTAGCCTCCGGGACTTCCCTATGAGGGCTGTGCAGGTGTTCGGACAAACGAGGCCACCATACGGACCATCAAGGGCTGCGGTGCCCGCGTCTATCATAGCTCAGCCCACCCGGTTGCCGGTTCTGCATGGGCTTATCACCCGGGGTGCGGCAGGTGGCAAGTACTTTGCTCCCCCACCCCCACGCTGCCGGAGGACAGTTCCTGCCCACGGCATGGCGCGGAGCCACCCAGAGGTGGCCCGGGGCACATCCCAACCTTTCCCGGGCCCTCCCATCTTCTCTGGGAAACCTGGAGCCAGGCATGCCTTCTCGGCCATGGCCAGCCAGGCGGCTGACTTCTGAGGAGGGCGCATACCCCATGACATGCCTTTCTAGCCAGAGGGCATGTTCGTTCTTTGCTTCTCACAGAAAGCATAGGTCGGGGACCACCTGGACTCAGCATAGCCACATCCCGCATTGTGACTGGACACGGCCGCCCAGGTTTTCTCTCTGATCTAGTTTTGGGGGCCTGTGTCTCGTACATGAATAACACAACACAGTAAACTGGGAAACACTTTTTATTTTTAAAATGCTTCTCCTTTAGACTCTTGTTCTCGATGGCATCACCGTTCTTCCCCGTCATCCAGGCTGGAAGCTTGGGGGCAACCTCGCCTCCTCTCAGCAGTCAGCCTTTCCTTTCCCAATCCTGACTGTTCATCCTTTATGTTATAACCTGTGAAGCTCGTGTCCCGTGTCAGTAACTCTGTTTCTAGTTTCTCAGGCCTTTCCTGGTGGACCTAGGCCCTGCTTGCTCACTGCTTCACTGTGGAAGCACTGACATTGTTACAGAATAAAATGTGAAATTCTCCAGCCCCAACTCACGGTGTGGCCTTCACTTTGTCTACATCTCCATCCCTATGAGACAAGCTCCCTGCTCCTTGAAAAGATCCTGTCTCGTGCCTTTTCGTCTCTGAACTATTTCCTATGGGGTTTCCCACCTCTTGCCTCTGGTTTTTAAGAATTTTCACCCCAGCAGAAGAACATGGATCGTTGAAGACCCACCTCTCTAGTCACCTCCTCACGGAGGCTTCCCGTGCACTCTGACTTAGACATGCCTTCCTCTCCCTTCTCCGTACTTGGTGAGAACCTCCCTTATCAAATGTGAGTGTGTCAGCTCGTGCAAATCACTCTTCAGGTCATAGTATCTGTTGAACAGTGGTGACAGAGAATGACTGGACTTGGCTTCAAAGCTCAGCTGCCCGTTCAGTGGTACCTGCTGCCGCTCGCTCCTCCACCGACTTTCGTTATTTTCCAAACAGTGCGGAACATAAATGCGGGCGAGAAGCCACCGACGACCCCTCAGTCCCCGCTGTGTATGCCTCCAAGTGCTTAGGGAGAGGCAAGGCGAACCGAACCCACAACCTTATCTTTAACGGCGATGAGCGCAGAGCATGTGTGGCAGGCAACAGGTGCTGCTGCTGCTGATGCTGCTAGGATGAGTCCTTTCTCTGGCCCAGTGGGGTAAGATTCCAGATCTCTTATTGTTCTCTGCCTGTGCTTTCTCCGTACTGGTTTAGTATTGTTGCATGTGGGCAGCTGCTTTCTTGTCTCTGAAGGAATTAAGTATGGGTCTCAGAAGTCCCTTATGTCAGTTTTCATTGTACTGTACCATCTTTTATTTCTACGTCTTTGGGGTTTCTCCCGCTGCTACTGCTTTTCCTCTGAGAGGACCTGTACCACAAGCCTGTTGTAGACAGAAGAGTAAACTTGGTGCTTTGCTCACCACAATGTTTGAGGGATATTGGCATCGCCGCTGATAGGAGGAGGGACAGGTGAAAAGGAACACGGAGTTCTAGACGGGAGCAGTTGGGAGCAAAGAGTGTGTTGTGGAGTGACGTGTTCGTTTGAGCTTCCAAACTTACTTTGGTATCTGGTTATTGCTACTTTACATTCGTAAACATCATAATATCCACTGATTTCAAAATCTCAGATGCATATTATTACAGCAAGTCAGTTGTTGAGGTGAGAAAAAATGAGAAGGGCCTTGCTATACCACTGAATCTATGACTGTGCACTGCCAATACCTAAGAGAAAGCATCCATTGTGGCGGGAAGGGCTATTTCCTACTGTCTATCTGGGCAGTCAAACAGAATCTCTTTTTTTTTTGGTGTCAGTAATGTACAATTACATGAGCAACATTATGGTTACTAGACTCATCCTCTGCCCCCCTCCCCTCCATTATCAAGTCCGCAAACCATTATAGTAGCTGTCCATCAATGTAGTAAGATGCTATAGAATCACTATGTGTCTTGTGTGTGTTATACTGCAACACCCGTGGGCATCCACACCCTACATTATTTGTGCAGATCATAATGCCCCTTTTACCCCCATATCCCTATCTTCGCACCCATTCTCCCAGGTACCTTTCCCTTTGGAAACTGCAAGTCTATTCTTGGGTTTTGTGAGTCTGCTCCTGTTTTGTTCCTTTCCGATTTTGCTTTGTTCTCATACCGCACAGAGGAGTGAAATCCTTGGATACTTGTCTTTCCCCACTGGGCTTATTTCACTGAGCATAACACCCTCTAGCTCCTTCCTTGTTGTTGCAAATGGTGGTAGGATTTGCTTTCTTCTTATGGCTTACTAATATTCCATAGCGTGTACGTACCACCTCTTCTTTATCCATTCATCTCCTGATGGACACTTAGGTTGCTTCCATTTCTTGGGTATTGTAAATAGTGCTGCGATCAATATAGGGGTTCACGTGACCCTTTCAAACTGGGCTCCTGCTCTCTTAGGGTAAATTCCTAGGAGACGAATTCCTGCGACAAATGGTATTTCTGTTATTTGGTTTTTTGGGGAACCTCCATACTGCTTTCCACAATGGTTGTGCTGACTGACATTCCCACCAGCAGTGTAGGAGGGTTCCCCTTTCTCCACACCGTTCCCAACATCTGTTGTTGTCTGTCTTTCGGGTGCTGGCCATCCTAACTGGTGTGAGGTGATACGACATTGTGGTTTTAATGTGCTTTTCTCTGATGGTTATCGATGTGGAGCGTCTTTTCATGTGCCTGTCAGCCACCTAAAATTGCTTCTGTGGAGAAGTGTCTGTTAAGATCCACTGCCCATTTTGTAATTGTATTCATTTGCTTTTTGTGTGTTGAGGTTCGTGAGCTCTTGATACATGTTTTGGATGACAACACCTTATCAAGTATGTCATCAGTGAATATATTCTCCCGTACTGATGGATGTCTTTTGGTTCTACTTATGTTGGTCAAACAGAATCTTTCTAAACCCCCTACCACTTCATTCCAAATCTGACTAATTTTTTTTTCCAGATCACCATCCAACCAAGAAAACAGGAACAAAGAGGAGAAGCTGTGATGCAGGAACATCTAGCGTAAAACTAAGTCATGAAGTTTTGTGGAGACTGGTAGGATGCATCTTTCCATGTGCTGCTTTCAAGGGTCATAGGGAAAAAAAGAATGCCAAGGAGATGAAGCCTGGGGTGTTGACGTCACCTCGTATCGGTGCAGCCTCGTAGCCTCTAGCCATTGATGTGAAGGCTTGCATGCGGCAATGTTGTCTTTCCTGCGGCGTTAGAAGTGCGGCGTCCTCCATTTGCACTTCAGTCAGAGCCTTTGTGGGACTGTCCTGGCACCGGCCATGGTGGACCAGAGAGCTGTGCCATTCCTAATGGGCTGTCGCAGCACCCCTCTCGGAACAGGGCCTCAGCAGAGCGCCCAGGAGTGAGAGAGAGAGAGAGAATTGCGCTCGAGAGACAGTGACAATTTTATTTTCTGTAGCTCCCTGAGCATGATCTCTTTCTCAGGAAAATTGAGTTGAGTCCAGTTACCAGGTTCCTTTGAAGGATCATATTTGTAGGTGGCGCCCTCTACCTCCCAGAAGTTTTAATGTCTGGAGATGCTCAGCCCTTGTGGGGATGGCAGGGGTCCCAGGGGAGCGGTGTCGGTGCCCACCCCCTCCTGGACTAAAGAGCTCTTTCCTGCTTCCCGGCCGCAGAGCCTGTCTCCACTGCCAGGGCTAGTTTGCAGAGCATGCAGGGAGAAGCTGATGCAGGTGCGGTCGGCCATTTTGCAGGCTAGTGCCAGCGGGGAAGCACGCCATGTACTAGTCACAGCACGGTAAGGGGCCTCGGAGCTGCGAGGCAAGACAGGTTAATGGAGCGCCGGAGCTCCTGAAAGCTCCCCCGCCTGCCGAGCAGAGTGCACCTGGGCAGTTTGGCACACCTGTCCTTTCTCCTGAGCGGCATGCCCTGTGAGAGCCTTGCCCCTTTAGCAGTTCTCTCGCTGTTAGGAAGTCTCTCAGGCTGTCTGCCTTTCTTTTTCCCACACCGGCCGGATGTGGATACCTGGTTTGTCCCACAAGAGGCTGGAATCTCAAGTCTCTCGAAGTCTTCCACCTTTCTTTGCTTTCCAACCCCACCGATACTCCAGAAGGCAGCAAGTGCACGGTAGGTTCGTGCTCCTAGAGCACATCTCCAGGGCTATACGTCACACTTCTCCTTGAGGTGCCAGCCTGCCACAGCAGCGTTCTTCAATGCTGCTCTTCCAGGATTTGGTGTAGTTGTTCTATTTCCATACAATACGTATGTATGTGCTTTCGGTTTTGTAGGAGGTTTCTGCACCCCTCTCACATGAGCCGCCATCTTTAAACCCATCAGCATATCTTTTTTTTTTTCGTTTTTCTGTTTCACTTGTCTTGGGAACCTGTCCCCACCCCCTCAACTTATAGTTTGTCTTTGTTCTTGGATCTCAAGTGAGTCTCCTGTAAGGGAGCACGTAGGTGGTCTTGAGTTATCATACCTTCTTTTATCCCTGTGTCTTTTGATTGGAGTACTCAAAGCCTGTCCAATTATTCTGACAATTTAGAGCTGTGTCCTTATTGCACTTAAAAACATTTTTCCTGATCATTAATCTACAATCACCTGAAGAACATTATGTTCAGCAAGTACATCAAGTCCCCCCCAAAATCCCCGTCACAGTCGCTGTCCATCAGAGTAGTTGGATGCTGTAGACACCTTCACCATTTCAGCACACACACACCCTGTTACAGTTGGTGTCCGGCAGTGTAGTAAGATGCTCTAGAATCTTACTGTCTACCTGTCTTCTCTATGTTCTACAGCCCTCCCCATGCACCCCACACCCCACACATTATACTTGCTAAGCCTAATGTCCCCTTTATTTCTCACCGCCCTTATTACACCCTTCCCACCTACCCTGCCCAGACACTTTCCCTTTGCTAACTCTCAGTCCACTCTCGGGATCTGTGACTCTGCTGCTGTTTTTCCTTCAGTTTTTCTTTGTTATCAAACTCCACACATGAGGGAAATCATTTGGTACATGTCTTTCCACGCCTGACCTATTTGACTGAGCATAATACAATCTAGCTCCATCCACATTATTGCAAAAGATAGGATTTGTTTTCTTCTTATGGCTGCTTACAGTACTTTTTAAACTGGATTTCATTGTTCTTTTTTCTTTGTACTTTCGCTATGTGCTTTCACCATTGCTCTCCTGGTTATGAGCAGTAGATTTGTGTTAATCGATATGTACTTATACCTATCTATCTATCTGTCTATCTATTTATCAATCAATCAATCAATCAATCATCTTTTTGTCTGATCATCTGTCCTTGTGTACAGAACAGTTAACCATATATCCTATATCACTTTCCTACACTATGCCTCCATAAATCCTGCAAATTATCTAGGCTGTAGAGAGAGAACTGGGTTCACTGAGACACTTGCAGGTCGAGTCTACCGCGTGTACCAACAGAACCAGGAAATGGTTTTGCCAGGACTTGAACCCATTTCTCTATCCTCTGTTCTCTTTCATCTCCTTCTAACTTGCGGTCTGTATTTAGCCACATTCATTGACTAAGTGCTCCCTAAAGACCACGAGAATCATTCCTCTGGGCCTGTTGTCGACAGAAAAGTAAACTTGTTGCTTTGCTCACCACCATGTTTGAAGGACATCAGCGTGATCAACGCCGATAGGACGGAGGGTCAAATAAAAAGGAACACCAATTACTAGACAGGAGCAGTAGGGACGTAAGAGTGTATTGTGGAGAGACGTGTTTATTTGAGTGTCCAAATAACCCTCTTTTAGTGGTTATTAGATCTTAACATTCGTGAACATCATAAAACCCACTGATTTCAAAGGCCCAGATGCTTATTATTACAGCAACTCAGTTGTTGAGGTGAGAGAAAATGAGAAGTATGTTACTGCACCACTAAATCTATGGATGGTAACTGCTGAAGCCAAACAAAAAGAATTCACGGTGGCCAGATAGGGCTATTTTCTGCTGACTGTCTCTGGGGTCTCAAACAGAATCCATTTGTTTGATTGTTTGTTTTTCAGTTTCACTCGTGTATGGTACTTGTCCACTCACCTTCGGCTTGTAGTTTGCCTGTGTCCTTGGATCTAAAGTGAGTCTCCTGTAAGTAAGCACGTAGGTGCCTTGAGTTTTCATCCCTTCTTTTAACCCTGTATCTTTTGTTTGCAGCACTCAGTGCCTGACCTTTTATTCTGTTGATTCAGAGCTGTGCACATATTGCGCTAAAAGAATTTTTTTTATCATTATATTACAATCACGTGAAGAACATTATGTTTACTATGTTCCCCCCTTCACCAAGTTCCCCCGAAAAACGTCTTCAGTCGCTTTCGATCAGCGTAGTTGGATGCTGCAGACCTCTTCACCATGTCCCCCCCACAGACCCCGTAACAGTCGCTGTCCATCAGTGAGTAGTAAGAAGCTATATGAACTCTACTAGTCTTCTCTGTGTTGTACAGTACTCCCCATGCACACCCGACCCCATGCATTATACGTGCTAATCCTAATGGCCCCATTCTTTCTCCCCACACTTGTCCATCCCTTCAGACTCACCCTGCCCAGTCCTTTTCCATTTGGTAACTTTTAGACAACTCCAAGATTCAGTGAGTCTGCTGTTGTTTTTTTCCTTCAGTTTTTCTTTGTTGTTATACTCCACACATGAATGAAATCATTTGGTACTTGTCTTTCTCCGCCTGGCCTATTTCTATGAACATACTACCGTCTAGCTCCATCCACGTTATTGCAAATAGTAGTATATGTTTTCTTCTTAAGGCTGTTTACTGCACTTTTTAAACTGGATTTCATTCTTCCTTTTTGTTTGTACTTTAACTATGTTATGCACCATTCAACTCCTGGATATGAACAATAGCTTTGTGTCAATCGATATGTATCTGTATCTATCTATCTAACGGACTGTCTGTCTATCTATGTATCTATGTATGCAAGTATTTACGTATCTGTGTATCTTTCTATCTAAATATCTATCTTCCTTTAATCTATCTATGATATCTATCATCTATCAATCTATGTACCAACTATCTATCTTTCATCTGTTTTCTGTCTTCCTATCTATCTATGAATCAATCATCCTTTTGTCTGCCCTTCTATCCTTATGTTCAGAACAGTTAACAACATAGCCTATGTCTCTTCCCTACATTATGCTTCCAGAAATCTTGCAAGGTAACTAAGCCATAAGGAGAGCACTGTGTTCACCGATACACTTTCAGGTAGAGTCTGCCACGTGTGCTTACAAAAGAAGTAAATGGAGGTGAAAGGACTTGAACCCGTATCTCTGTCCTCTGTCCTCTTATACTTCCTGCTCGCTTGGTGACTTTATTTAGCCACATTCAGTGAGTAAGTGATCCCTGAAGACCACAAGTATCCTTCGTCTGGGCCTGCTGTCGACAGAAAAGTGTACTTTTTTCTTTGCACAACACCTTGTTTCAGGGACATCGGCGTGATCACTGCTGATAGGTGGAGGGACAAGTATAAAGGAACACCTATTTCTGGACAGGAGCAGTTGGGAACAAAGAGTGTGTTGTGGAGTGAAGTGTTGATTTGAGGGTAAAAACTTCTCTCTTTAGGTGGTTCTTACTTCTTTATATTCGTGAACATCATAAAAAGCAATGATTTTAAATCCCAGATGCATATTATTACAGCAATTCATTTGTTGAGGTGAGAGGGAATGAGAAGGAAGTTGCTGCACCACTAAATATATGCCTGAGCACTGCTGAAACCAAACAAAAAGAATTCACGGTGGCTAGATGGGGCTATTTTCTACTGACTCCCTCTGGGGATTCAAACAGAATCCATTTGTTTGTTTGTTTCTCAGTTTCACTTGTGTAGGGTACCTGTCACCGCCCCTTCATCTTGTAGATTGTCTGGGTCCTTGGATCTCAAGTGAGTCTCCAGTAAGGGAACTCGTAGGTGGTCTTGAGTTTTCATCAGTTCTTCTAACCCTGTGACTTTTGATTGGAGCACTCAATGCCTGTACTTTTATTCTGATATTTAAGAGCTGTGCTCTTACAGCACTTTGAAATATTTTGTTCTCATTAACGTACAATCACATTCATAACTTTATGATTTCCGGTCTACCCCCTTCACCAAGTCCCCCCCAAAATCCCATGTACAGTCGCTGTCTGTCAGCATGTACTAAGATGCTGTAGGATCACTACATGTCTTCTCTGTGTTGTACAGCCCTACCCATGACACCCCACCCTACACATTATACATGCTTATCCAAATGCCCCCATTCTTTTTCCCTGCCCTTATTACTCCCTTCCCACAAACCCTACCCATTCCCTTTTTCCTTGTTAACTGTTAGTCCACTCTCGGGTTCTGTGAGTCTGCTGCTGTTTTTTCCTTCAGTTTTTCTTTGTTATCATACTCCACACATGAGTGAAATCATTTGGTACATGTATTTCTACACCTGGCCTACTTGACTGAGCATAATACCCTATAGCTCCATCCACGTTTTTGCAAATGATAGGATTTGTTTTCTTCTTATGGCTGCTTACTGCACTTTTTAAACTGGATTTCATTCTTCTTTTTTTTTGTATTTTTGCTATGTGCTTTCACCATTGCTCTCCTGGTTATGAGCAGTAGCTTTGTGTTAATCGATATGTACCTATAGCTATCTATCTGTCTGTCTATCTGTTTATCAATCAATCAGTCATCTTTTTGACTGCCCATCTGTCCTTGTGTACAGAAATGTTAACCATATTTCCTATATCACTTTCCTACACTATGCTTCCAAAAATCCTGCAAAGTATCTAGGCTGTAGAGAGAGCACTGGATTCACCGAAACAGTTGCAGGTCGAGTCGGCCGCGTGTACCTACAAATTCAGGATATGGTTGTGCCGGGACTTGAACCCGTGTCTCTATCCTCTGTCCTCTTTCATCTCCTTCTAACTTGCCGTCTGTATTTAGCCACATTCAGTGAGTAAGTGCTCGCTGAAGACCACCAGTATCATTCCGCTGGGATTGTTGTCGACAGAAAAGTAAACATGTTGCTTTGCTCACCAAAATGTTTGAAGGACATCAGCGTGAACAACGCCGATAGGACGGAGGGTCAAATAAAAAGGAACACCGATTTCTAGGCAGGAGCAGTTGGAAGCTAAGAGTGTATTGTGGATTGACGTGTTTATTTGAGTGTCCAAACATCCCTCTTTAGGTGGTTATTAGATCCTCACATTCGTGAACATCATCAAAACCACTGATTTCAAAGGCCCAGATGCTTATTATTACTGCAACTCAGTTGTTGAGGTGAGAGAAAATGAGAAGTACGTTGCTGCACCACCAAATCTATGGCTGGGATCTGCTGAAACCAAACAAAAATAATTCACTGTGGCCAGATAGGGTTATTTTCTGCTGACTTTCTCTGGGAATTCAAACAAATTTCATTTGTTTGTTTGCTTCCCAGTTTCACTTTTGTAGGGTAATTGCCCCACACCTTTGGCATGTAGTTTGTGTCCTTGGATTTCAAGGGAGTCTCCTGTACGAAAGCACGTAGGTGTCTTAAATTTTCATCCCTTCTTTTAACCCTGTGTCTTTTGTTTGCAGCACTCAGAGAGTGAACATTTATTCTGATGATTCAGAACTGTGCCCTTATTTCACAGAAAAATTTTTTTTTGTTATCATTAATCTACAATCACGTGAGGAACATTATGTTTACTATACTCCCCCTTTCACCAAGTCCCCCCGAAAAACCTCTTCAGTCGCCTTCGATTAGTGTAGTTGAATGCTATAGACCCCTTCACCATGAACCCATCCAAAGACCCCGTTACAGTCACTGTCAATCAGCGAGTAGTTAGATGCTATATAATATCTACTAGTCTTCTCTTGGTTGTACAGCACTCCCCATGTCCCGCGCGATCCAACACAATATACATGGTAACCCTAATGCCCCCAATCTTTCTCCCCACACTTATCCCTCCCTTCAGAACCACCCTGTGCAGTCCTTTTCCCTTTGGCAACTTTTAGTCAACTCTCGGGTTCTGTGAGTATCCTGCTGTTTTTTTCCTTCAGTTTCTCTTTGTTGTTATACTCCACACATGAGTGATATCACTTGATATTGTCTTTCTCCGCCGGACCTATTTTTCTGAACATACTACAGTCCAGCTCCATCCACGTCATTGCAAATGGTAGGATTTGTTTTCTTCTTATGGCTGCTTACTGCACTTTGTAAACTGGATTTCATTCTTCCTTTTTGTTTGTAGTTTAGCTATGTGATTTCACCATTCATCTCCTGGTTATGAGCAACAGCTTTGTGTCAATCGATATGTATCTGTATCTATCTATCGCTCTGTCTGTCTGTATATCTATCTATCTTTCTATATATCCTTCTTTCTATCTCTCTATCCTCTCTATTTATCTATCCATCTATCTAGCTTCCAGTCTTCTATCATGTGTATAATCTATCGATCATCTGTCATCTATCTATCTGTCTATCTATGAAACAATCTTCTTTCTGTCTGTCCATCTATACTTATGTACAGAACAGTTAACTACATCACCTATGTCACTTAACTACATTATGATTTCAAAAACATTGCAAGGTCACTAGGCCGTAGGGAGAGCACTGGGATCACTGAGACAATTGCAGATCGAATCAACCGCGTGTGCTTACAAAACCTAAATGGTGGTGCAGGGACTTGAACCCGTATCTCTATCCTCTCTCCTCTTAAAACTCCTTCTCGCTTGCTAACTGTATTTAGCCACATTCATTGACTAAGTCCTCACTGAAGACCCCAATTATACTTCCTCTGGGCCTGTTGTAGACAGAAAAGTATACTTGGTGCTTTACTCACCACCATGTTTGAGGGACATTGGCATGTTCACCACTGATAGGAGGAGGGACAAATAAAAAGGAACACCTATTTCTAGACAGGAGCATTTGGGAGCAAAGTGTGTGTTGTGGAGAGACGTGTTTGGTTGAGTGTCCAAACTTCCCTCTTTATGTGGTTATTACTTCTTTACAATCGTGGATATCATAAAACCCAGTGATTTCAAAAGCCCAGACGCATATTATTAAAGCAATTCTTTGTTGATGTGAGAAAAATGAGAAGGACATTGCAGTACCACTAAATCTATACCTGGGCACTGCTGATACCAAACAAAAGGAATTCACGGTGTCTAGGTAGGACTATTTTCTAGTGACTGTCTCTGGGGACTCAAACAGAATCCATTTGTTTCTTTGTTTCAAAGATTCACTTGTATAGGTTACCTGTCCCCGCCCCTTCAGCTTGTAGTTTGTCTGTGTCCTTGGATCACAAGTGAGTCTCCAGTAAGGGAGCACTTAGGTGATCTTAAGTTTTCATCCGTCCTTCTAACCCTGTGTCTTTTGATTGGAGCAGTGAAAGCCTGTACTTTTATTCTGATATTTGATAGCTAGGCTCTTACAGCACTTTGAAATATTTTTTATTCTCATTAATATACAACCACATGCAGAACAATATGTTTACTAGTCTAATCCCTTCACGAAGTCATCGCCAAATCCCAGTTTCAGTCGCTGTCCGTCAGCGTGTCGTAAGATGCTCTAGAATCTCTACTTGTCATCTCTGTGTTGTATAGCTCTCCTAATGACCATTCACCCTACACATTATTCATGCTAATCCTAATGCCCCCATTCTTTTTCCCCGCCCTTATCAATCCCTTCCCACAAACACTACCCAGTCCCTTTCTCTTTGGTAACTGTTAGTCCACTCTCGGGTACTGTGTATATGCTGCTGTTTCTTCCTTCAGTTTTTCTTTGTTATCGTACTCCACACATGAGTTAAATGATTTGGTTCATGTATTTCTCCGACTGGCAGATTTGACTGAGCATAATACCCTCTAGCTCCATCCAAGTTATTGCCAATGATAGGATTTGTTTTCTTCTTATGGCTGCTTACTGCACTTTTTGAACTGGATTTTATACTTCTTTTTCGTTTGTAGATTGCTATGTGCTTCAACCATTGCTCTCATGGTTATGAGCAATAGCTTTGTGTTAATCGATATGAACCTATATCTATCTATCTGTCTGTCTATCTGTCAATCAATCAAACAATCAATCATCTTTCTGTCTGCCCATCTGTCCTTGTGTACAGAACTGGTAACCACATATCCTATGTCACTTTCCTACATTATGCTTCCAAAAATCCTGCTAGGTAACTTGGCTGTTGGGAGAGTACCGGGTTCACCGAGACACTTGCAGGTCGTGTCGGCCGAGTGTACCTACAAAACCAGGAAATGGTTGTGCAGGGACTTGAACCCGTGTCTCTATCCTCTGTCCTCTTTCATCTTCTTCTCACTTCCTCTCTGTATATAGCCACATTCATTCACTAAGTGCTCCCTGAAGACCACAAGTATCCTTCCTCTGGGCCTGTGGACGACAGAAACGTAAAATTGTTGCTTTGCTCAGCACCATGTTTGAAGGACATCTATGTGAACACCACTGATAGGATGGAGGGTCAAATAAAAAGGAACACCAATTTCTAGACAGGAGCAGTTGGGAGCTAAGAGTGTATTGTGGAGTGACATATTTATTTGAGTGTCCAAACTTCCCTCTTTAGGTGGTTATTACTTCACATTCGTGAAGATCATAAAACCCACAGATTTCAAAGGCCCAGATTCTTATTATTTCAGCAACCCAGTTGTTGAGGTGAGAGAAAATGAGAAGGACGTTGCTCCACCACTAAATCTATGGCTGGGCCTTGCTGAAAACAAACAAAAAGAATTCACGGTGGCCGGATAGTGCTATTTTCTACTGACTGTCTCTGGGGGCTCAAACAGAATCCATTTGTTTGATTGTTTGTTTTTCAGTTTCACTCGTGTAGGGTACTTATCCCCACACCTTCAGCTTGTAGTTGGTCTGTGTCCTTGGATCTCAAGTGAGTCTCCTGCAAGGAAGCACGTAGATTTCTTGAGTTTTCATCCGTTCTTTTAACCCTGTGTCTTTTGTTTGCAGCACTCAGAGCCTGACCTTTTATTCTGATGATTCAGTGCTGTGCCCTTATTGCACTTAAAAAATTTTTTTGTTATCATTAATCTACAATCACGTGAAGAACATTATGTTTACTATGCTCCCCCTTATCCAAGTCCACCATCAAAAATCTCTTAAAGCCCCTGTCCATCAGCATAGTTGGGTGCTTTAAACCCCTTCAGCATATACCCCTTCAAAGACACCGATACAGTCGCTGTCAATCATGGAGTAGTAAGATGCTATATAACCTCTACTAGTCTTCTCTGTGTTGTACAGCACTCCCCATGACCCGCGCGACCCCACGCAATATACATGGTAATCCTAATGCCCCCAATCTTTCTCCCCACACTTATCCCTCCCTTCAGACCACCCTGTGCAGTCCTTTTCCCTTTGGCAACTTTTAGTCAACTCTCGGGTTCTGTGAGTATCCTGCTGTTTTTTTCCTTCAGTTTCTCTTTGTTGTTATACTCCACACATGAGTGATATCATTTGATATTGTCTTTCTCCGCCTGCCGTATTTTTCTGAACATACTACTGTCTAGTTCCATCCACGTCATTGCAAATGGTAGGATTTGTTTTCTTCTTATGGCTGCTTACTGCACTTTGTAAACTGGATTTCATTCTTCCTTTTTGTTTGTAGTTTAGCTATGTGATTTCACCATTCAACTCCTGGTTATGAGCAACAGCTTTGTGTCAATCGATATGTATCTGTATCTATCTATCGCTCTGTCTGTCTGTATATCTATCTATCTTTCTATATATCCTTCTTTCTATCTCTCTATCCTCTCTATTTATCTATCCATCTATCTAGCTTCCTGTCTTCTATCATGTGTATAATCTATCGATCATCTGTCATCTATCTATCTGTCTATCTATGAAACAATCTTCTTTCTGTCTGTCCATCTATCCTTATGTACAGAACAGTTAACTACATCAACTATATCACTTCCCCACATTATGCTTTCAAAAACATTGCAAGGACACTAGGCCGTAGGGAGGGCACTGGGCTCACTGAGACAATTGCAGATCGAATCAGCCGCGTGTGCTTACAAACCCAGTAAATGGTGGTGCAGGGACTTGAACCCGTATCTCTGTCCTCTGTCCTCTTAAAACTCCTTCTCGCTTGCTAACTGTTTTTAGCCACATTCATTGACTAAGTCCTCACTGAAGACCCCAATTATACTTCCTCTTGGGCTGTTGTAGACAGAAAAGTATACTTGGTGCTTTACTCACCACCATGTTTGAGGGACATTGGCATGTTCTCCACTGATAGGAGGAGGGACAAATAAAAAGGAAAACCTATTTCTAGACAGGAGCATTTGGGAGCAAAGTGTGTGTTGTGGAGAGACGTGTTTAGTTGAGTGTCCAAACTTCTCTCTTTATGTGGTTATTACTTCTTTACAATCGTGGATATCATAAAACCCAGTGATTTCAAAAGCCCAGTCGCATATTATTACAGCAATTCATTTGTTGATGTGAGAAAAATGAGAAGGACATTGCAGTACCACTAAATCTATACCTGGGCACTGCTGATACCAAACAAAAGGAATTCACGGTGGCTAGGTAGGACTATTTTCTAGTGACTGTCTCTGGGTTCTCAAACAGAATCCATTTGTTTCTTTGTTTCAAAGATTCACTTGTATAGGGTACCTGTCCCTGCCCCTTCAGCTTGTAGTTTGTCTGTGTCCTTGGATCACAAGTGAGTCTCAAGTAAGGGAGAACTTAGGTGATCTTGAGTTTTCATCAGTTCTTCTAACCCTGTGTCTTTTGATTGGAGCAGTGAAAGCCTGTACTTTTATTCTGACATTTGATAGCTTGGCTCTTACTGCACTTTGAAATTTTTTTTGTTCTCATTAAAATACAATCACATGCAGAACAATATGTTAACTTGTCTAAACCCTTCACCAAGTCCTCGCCAAATCCCAGTTTAAGTCACTGTCCGTCAGCGTGTCGTAAGACGCTCTAGAATCACTACTTGTCTTCTCTGTGTTGTATAGCCCTCACAATGACCCTTCACCCTACACATTATTCATGCTAATCCTAATGCCCCCATTCTTTTTCCCGCCCTTATCAATCCCTTCCCACAAACACTACCCAGTCCCTTTCTCTTTGGTAACTCTTAGTCCACTCTCGGGTACTGTGTATATGCTGCTGTTTCTTCCATCAGTTTTTCTTTGTTATCGTACTCCACACATGAGTTAAATCATTTGGTACATGTATTTCTCCGCCTGGCCTATTTGACTGAGCATAATACCCTCTAGCTCCATCCAAGTTTTTGCCAATGATAGGACTTGTTTTCTTCTTATGGCTGCTTACTGCACTTTTTAAACTGGATTTTATACTTCTTTTTCGTTTGTAGTTTGCTATGTGCTTCAACCATTGCTCTCATGGTTATGAGCAATAGCTTTGTGTTAATGGATATGAACCTATATCTATCTATCTGTCTGTCTATCAATCAATCAATCAATCAATCAATCAATCATCTTTCTGTCTGCCCATCTGTCCTTGTGTACAGAACTGGTAACCACATATCCTATGTCACTTTCCTACATTAATCTTCCAAAAATCCTGCAAGGTAACTAGGCTGTAGGGAGAGTACTGGGTTCACCGAGACACTTGCAGGTCGTGTCGGCCGAGTGTACCTACAAAACCAGGAAATGGTTGTGCAGGGACTTGAACCCCTGTCTCTTTCCTCTGTCCTATTCCATCTCCTTCTCACTTCCTGTCTGTATAAAGCCACATTCATTCACTAAGTGCTCCCTGAAGACCACAAGTATCCTTCCTCTGGGCCTGTGGACGACAGAAAGGTAAAATTGTTGCTTTGCTCACCACCATGTTTGAAGGACGTCTATGTGAACACCACTGATAGGATGGAGGGTCAAATAAAAAGGAACACCAATTTCTAGACAGGAGCAGTTGGGAGCTAAGAGTGTATTGTGGAGTGACATATTTATTTGAGTGTCCAAACTTCCCTCTTTACGTGGTTATTACTTCACATTCGTGAAGATCATAAAACCCACAGATTTCAAAGGCCCAGATTCTTATTATTTCAGCAACCCAGTTGTTGAGGTGAGAGAAAATGAGAAGGACGTTGCTCCACCACTAAATCTATGGCTGGGCCTTGCTGAAAACAAACAAAAAGAATTCACGGTGGCCAGATAGTGCTATTTTCTACTGACTGTCTCTGGGGGCTCAAACAGAATCCATTTGTTTGATTGTTTGTTTTTCAGTTTCACTCGTGTAGGGTACTTGTCCCCACACCTTCAGCTTGTAGTTTGTCTTTGTCCTTGGATCTCAAGTGAGTCTCCTGTAAGGAAGCACGTAGGTTTCTTGAGTTTTCATCCGTTCTTTTAACCCTGTGTCTTTTGTTTGCAGCACTCAGAGCCTGACCTTTTATTCTGATGATTCAGTGCTGTGCCCTTATTGCACTTAAAACATTTTTTTTGTTATCATTAATCTACAATCACGTGAAGAACATTATGTTTACTATGCTCCCCCTTATCCAAGTCCACCAGCAAAAACCTCTTAAAGTCGCTGTCCATCAGCATAGTTGGATGCTTTAAACCCCTTCAGCATGTACCCCTTCAAAGACACCGATACAGTCCTGTCAATCATGGAGTAGTAAGATGCTATATAACCTCTACTAGTCTTCTCTGTGTTGTACAGCACTCCCCATGTCCCGCGCGACCCCACGCAATATACATGGTAATCCTAATGCCCCCAATCTTTCTCCCCACACTTATCCCTCCCTTCAGAACCACCCTGTGCAGTCCTTTTCCCTTTGGCAACTTTTAGTCAACTCTCGGTTTCTGTGAGTATCCTGCTGTTTTTTTCCTTCAGTTTCTCTTTGTTGTTATACTGCACACATGGGTGATATCATTTGATATTGTCTTTCTCCGCCTGACCTATTTTTCTGAACATACTACTGTCTAGCTCCATCCACGTCATTGCAAATGGTAGGATTTGTTTTCTTCTTATGGCTGCTTACTGCACTTTGTAAACTGGATTTCATTCTTCCTTTTTGTTTGTAGTTTAGCTATGTGATTTCACCATTCATCTCCTGGTTATGAGCAACAGCTTTGTGTCAATCGATATGTATCTGTATCTATCTATCGCTCTGTCTGTCTGTATATCTATCTATCTTTCTATATATCCTTCTTTCTATCTCTCTATCCTCTCTATTTATCTATCCATCTATCTAGCTTCCTGTCTTCTATCATGTGTATAATCTATCGATCATCTGTCATCTATCTATCTGTCTATCTATGAAACAATCTTCTTTCTGTCTGTCCATCTATCCTTATGTACAGAACAGTTAACTACATCAACTATGTCACTTCCCTACATTATGCTTTCAAAAACATTGCAAGGTCACTAGGCCGTAGGGAGGGCACTGGGCTCACTGAGACAATTGCAGATCGAATCAGCCGCGTGTGCTTACAAACCCAGTAAATGGTGGTGCAGGGGCTAGAACCCGTATCTCTGTCCTCTGTCCTCTTAAAACTCCTTCTCGCTTGCTAACTGTATTTAGCCACATTCATTGACTAAGTCCTCACTGAAGACCCCAATTATACTTCCTCTTGGGCTGTTGTAGACAGAAAAGTATACTTGGTGCTTTACTCAACACCATGTTTGAGGGACATTGGCATGTTCTCCACTGATAGGAGGAGGGACAAATAAAAAGGAACACCTATTTCTAGACAGGAGCATTTGGGAGCAAAGTGTGTGTTGTGGAGAGACGTGTTTAGTTGAGTGTCCAAACTTCCCTCTTTATGTGGTTATTACTTCTTTACAATCGTGGATATCATAAAACCCAGTGATTTCAAAAGCCCAGATGCATATTATTACAGCAATTCATTTGTTGATGTGAGAAAAATGAGAAGGACATTGCAGTACCACTAAATCTATACCTGGGCACTGCTGATACCAAACAAAAGGAATTCACGGTGGCTAGGTAGGACTATTTTCTAGTGACTGTCTCTGGGGTCTCAAACAGAATCCATTTGTTTCTTTGTTTCAAAGATTCACTTGTATAGGGTACCTGTCCCCGCCCCTTCAGCTTGTAGTTTGTCTGTGTCCTTGGATCACAAGTGAGTCTCCAGTAAGGGAGAACTTAGGTGATCTTGAGTTTTCATCAGGTCTTCTAACCCTGTGTCTTTTGATTGGAGCAGTGAAAGCCTGTACTTTTATTCTGATATTTGATAGCTAGGCTCTTACTGCACTTTGAAATTTTTTTTGTTCTCATTAATATACAATCACATGCAGAACAATATGTTAACTAGTCTAACCCCATCACCAAGTCCTCGCCAAATCCCAGTTTCAGTCGCTGTCCGTCAGCGTGTCGTAAGATGCTCTAGAATCACTACTTGTCTTCTCTGTGTTGTATAGCCCTCACAATGACCCTTCACCCTACACATTATTCATGCTAATCCTAATGCCCCCATTCTTTTTCCCCGCCCTTATCAATCCCTTCCCACATACACTACCCAGTCCCTTTCTCTTTGGTAACTCTTAGTCCACTCTCGGGTACTGTGTATATGCTGCTGTTTCTTCCTTCAGTTTTTCTTTTTATCGTACTCCACACATGAGTTAAATCATTTGGTACATGTATTTCTCCGCCTGGCCTATTTGACTGAGCATAATACCCTCTAGCTCCATCCAAGTTTTTGCCAATGATAGGACTTGTTTTCTTCTTATGGCTGCTTACTGCACTTTTTAAACTGGATTTTATACTTCTTTTTCGTTTGTAGTTTGCTATGTGCTTCAACCATTGCTCTCATGGTTATGAGCAATAGCTTTGTGTTAATGGATATGAACCTATATCTATCTATCTGTATGTCTATCAATCAATCAATCAATCAATCAATCATCTTTCTCTCTGCCCATCTGTCCTTGTGTACAGAACTGGTAACCACATATCCTATGTCACTTTCCTACATTAATCTTCCAAAAATCCTGCAAGGTAACTAGGCTGTAGGGAGAGTACTGGGTTCACCGAGACACTTGCAGGTCGTGTCGGCCGAGTGTACCTACAAAACCAGGAAATGGTTGTGCAGGGACTTGAACCCCTGTCTCTTTCCTCTGTCCTATTCCATCTCCTTCTCACTTCCTATCTGTATATAGCCACATTCATTCACTAAGTGCTCCCTGAAGACCACAAGTATCCTTCCTGTGGGCCTGTGGACGACAGAAAGGTAAAATTGTTGCTTTGCTCACCACCATGTTTGAAGGACGTCTATGTGAACACCACTGATAGGATGGATTGTCAAATAAAAAGGAACACCAATTTCTAGACAGGAGCAGTTGGGAGCTAAGAGTGTATTGTGGAGTGACATATTTATTTGAGTGTCCAAACTTCCCTCTTTACGTGGTTATTACTTCACATTCGTGAAGATCATAAAACCCACAGATTTCAAAGGCCCAGATTCTTATTATTTCAGCAACCCAGTTGTTGAGGTGAGAGAAAATGAGAAGGACGTTGCTCCACCACTAAATCTATGGCTGGGCCTTGCTGAAAACAAACAAAAAGAATTCACGGTGGCCAGATAGTGCTATTTTCTACTGACTGTCTCTGGGGGCTCAAACAGAATCCATTTGTTTGATTGTTTGTTTTTCAGTTTCACTCGTGTAGGGTACTTGTCCCCACACCTTCAGCTTGTAGTTTGTCTTTGTCCTTGGATCTCAAGTGAGTCTCCTGTAAGGAAGCACGTAGTTTTCTTGAGTTTTCATCCGTTCTTTTAACCCTGTGTCTTTTGTTTGCAGCACTCAGAGCCTGACCTTTTATTCTGATGATTCAGTGCTGTGCCCTTATTGCACTTAAAATATTTTTTTTGTTATCATTAATCTACAATCACGTGAAGAACATTATGTTTACTATGCTGCCCCTTATCCAAGTCCACCAGCAAAAACCTCTTAAAGTCGCTGTCCATCAGCATAGTTGGATGCTTTAAACCCCTTCAGCATGTACCCCTTCAAAGACACCGATACAGTCGCTGTCAATCATGGAGTAGTAAGATGCTATATAACCTCTACTAGTCTTCTCTGTGTTGTACAGCACTCCCCATGTCCCGCGCGACCCCACGCAATATACATGGTAATCCTAATGCCCCCAATCTTTCTCCCCACACTTATCCCTCCCTTCAGAACCACCCTGTGCAGTCCTTTTCCCTTTGGCAACTTTTAGTCAACTCTCGGGTTCTGTGAGTATCCTGCTGTTTTTTACCTTCAGTTTCTCTTTGTTGTTATAATCCACACATGAGTGATATCATTTGATATTGTCTTTCTCCGCCTGACCTATTTTTCTGAACATACTACTGTCTAGCTCCATCCATGTCATTGCAAATGGTAGGATTTGTTTTCTTCTTATGGCTGCTTACTGCACTTTGTAAACTGGATTTCATTCTTCCTTTTTGTTTGTAGTTTAGCTATGTGATTTCACCATTCATCTCCTGGTTATGAGCAACAGCTTTGTGTCAATCGATATGTATCTGTATCTATCTATCGCTCTGTCTGTCTGTATATCTATCTATCTTTCTATATGTCCTTCTTTCTATCTCTCTATCCTCTCTATTTATCTATCCATCTATCTAGCTTCCTGTCTTCTATCGTGTGTATAATCTATCGATCATCTGTCATCTATCTATCTCTCTATCTTTGAAACAATCTTCTTTCTGTCTGTCCATCTATCCTTATGTACAGAACAGTTAACTACATCAACTATGTCACTTCCCTACATTATGCTTTCAGAAACATTGCAAGGTCACTAGGCCGTAGGGAGAGCACTGGGCTCACTGAGACAATTGCAGAACGAATCAGCCGCGTGTGCTTACAAAACCAGTAAATGGTGGTGCAGGGACTTGTACCCGTATCTCTGTCCTCTGTCCTCTAAAACCTCCTTCTCGCTTGCTAACTGTACTTAGCCACATTCATTGACTAAGTCCTCACTGAAGACCCCAATTATACTTCCTCTGGGCCTGTTGTAGACAGAAAAGTATACTTGGTGCTTTACTCACCACCATGTTTGAGGGACATTGGCATGTTCACCACTGATAGGAGGAGGGACAAATAAAAAGGAACACCTATTTCTAGACAGGAGCATTTGGGAGCAAAGTGTGTGTTGTGGAGAGACGTGTTTGGTTGAGTGTCCAAACTTCCCTCTTTATGTGGTTATTACTTCTTTACAATCGTGGATATCATAAAACCCAGTGATTTCAAAAGCCCAGACGCATATTATTACAGCAATTCAATTGTTGATGTGAGAAAAATGAGAAGGACATTGCAGTACCACTAAATCTATACCTGGGCACTGCTGATACCAAACAAAAGGAATTCACGGTGGCTAGGTAGGACTATTTTCTAGTGACTGTCTCTGGGGTCTCAAACAGAATCCATTTGTTTCTTTGTTTCAAAGATTCACTTGTATAGGGTACCTGTCCCCGCCCCTTCAGCTTGTAGTTTGTCTGTGTCCTTGGATCACAAGTGAGTCTCCAGTAAGGGAGCACTTAGGTGATCTTGAGTTTTCATCAGTTCTTCTAACCCTGTGTCTTTTGATTGGAGCAGTGAAAGCCTGTACTTTTATTCTGATATTTGATAGCTAGGCTCTTCCTGCACTTTGAAATTTTTTTTGTTCTCATTAATATACAATCACATGCAGAACAATATGTTAACTAGTCTAACCCCTTCACCAAGTCCTCGCCAAATCCCAGTTTCAGTCGCTGTCCGTCAGCGTGTCGTAAGATGCTCTAGAATCACTACTTGTCTTCTCTGTGTTGTATAGCCCTCCCAATGACCCTTCACCCTACACATTATTCATGCTAATCCTAATGCCCCCATTCTTTTTCCCCGCCCTTATCAGTCCCTTCCCACAAACACTACCCAGTCCCTTTCTCTTTGGTAACTCTTAGTCCACTCTCGGGTACTGTGTATATGCTGCTGTTTCTTCCTTCAGTTTTTCTTTGTTATCGTACTTCACACATGAGTTAAATCATTTGGTACATGTATTTCTCCGACTGGACTATTTGACTGAGCATAATACCCTCTAGCTCCATCCAAGTTATTGCCAATGATTGGATTTGTTTTCTTATTATGGCTGCTTACTGCACTTTGTAAACTGGATTTTATTCTTTTTTTCGTTTGTAGTTTGCTATGTGCTTCAACCATTGCTCTCATGGTTATGAGCAATAGCTTTGTGTTAATCGATATGAACCTATATCTATCTATCTGTCTGTCTATCAATCAATCAATCAATCAATCAATCATCTTTCTGTCTGCCCATCTGTCCTTGTGTACAGAACAGGTAACCACATATCCTATGTCACTTTCCTACATTATGCTTCCAAAAATCCTGCAAGGTAACTAGACTGTAGGGAGAGTACTGGGTTCACCGAGACACTTGCAGGTCGTGTCGGCCGAGTGTACCTACAAAACCAGGAAATGGTTGTGCAGGGACTTGAACCCGTGTCTCTATCCTCTGTCCTCTTTCATCTCCTTCTCACTTCCTGTCTGTATATAGCCACATTCATTCACTAAGTGCTCCCTGAAGACCACAAGTATCCTTCCTCTGGGCCTGTGGACGACAGAAACGTAAAATTGTTGCTTTGCTCACCACCATGTTTGAAGGACATCTATGTGAACACCACTGATAGGATGGAGGGTCAAATTAAAAGGAACACCAATTTCTAGACAGGAGCAGTTGGGAGCTAAGAGTGTATTGTGGAGTGACATATTTATTTGAGTGTCCAAACTTCCCTCTTTAGGTGGTTATTACTTCACATTCGTGAAGATCATAAAACCCACAGATTTCAAAGGCCCAGATTCTTATTATTTCAGCAACCCAGTTGTTGAGGTGAGAGAAAATGAGAAGGACGTTGCTCCACCACTAAATCTATGGCTGGGCCTTGCTGAAAACAAACAAAAAGAATTCACGGTGGCCAGATAGTGCTATTTTCTACTGACTGTCTCTGGGGGCTCAAACAGAATCCATTTGTTTGATTGTTTGTTTTTCAGTTTCACTCGTGTAGGGTACTTGTCCCCACACCTTCAGCTTGTAGTTTGTCTTTGTCCTTGGATCTCAAGTGAGTCTCCTGTAAGGAAGCACGTAGTTTTCTTGAGTTTTCATCCGTTCTTTTAACCCTGTGTCTTTTGTTTGCAGCACTCAGAGCCTGACCTTTTATTCTGATGATTCAGTGCTGTGCCCTTATTGCACTTAAAAAATTTTTTTTGTTATCATTAATCTACAATCACGTGAAGAACATTATGTTTACTATGCTGCCCCTTATCCAAGTCCACCAGCAAAAACCTCTTAAAGTCGCTGTCCATCAGCATAGTTGGATGCTTTAAACCCCTTCAGCATGTACCCCTTCAAAGACACCGATACAGTCGCTGTCAATCATGGAGTAGTAAGATGCTATATAACCTCTACTAGTCTTCTCTGTGTTGTACAGCACTCCCCATGTCCCGCGCGACCCCACACAATATACATGGTAATCCTAATGCCCCCAATCTTTCTCCCCACACTTATCCCTCCCTTCAGAACCACCCTGTGCAGTCCTTTTCCCTTTGGCAACTTTTAGTCAACTCTCGGGTTCTGTGAGTATCCTGCTGTTTTTTACCTTCAGTTTCTCTTTGTTGTTATACTCCACACATGAGTGATATCATTTGATATTGTCTTTCTCCGCCTGACCTATTTTTCTGAACATACTACTGTCTAGCTCCATCCATGTCATTGCAAATGGTAGGATTTGTTTTCTTCTTATGGCTGCTTACTGCACTTTGTAAACTGGATTTCATTCTTTTTTTTTGTTTGTAGTTTAGCTATGTGATTTCACCATTCATCTCCTGGTTATGAGCAACAGCTTTGTGTCAATCGATATGTATCTGTATCTATCTATCGCTCTGTCTGTCTGTATATCTATCTATCTTTCTATATGTCCTTCTTTCTATCTCTCTATCCTCTCTATTTATCTATCCATCTATCTAGCTTCCTGTCTTCTATCGTGTGTATAATCTATCGATCATCTGTCATCTATCTATCTCTCTATCTTTGAAACAATCTTCTTTCTGTCTGTCCATCTATCCTTATGTACAGAACAGTTAACTACATCAACTATGTCACTTCCCTACATTATGCTTTCAAAAACATTGCAAGGTCACTAGGCCGTAGGGAGAGCACTGGGCTCACTGAGACAATTGCAGAACGAATCAGCCGCGTGTGCTTACAAAACCAGTAAATGGTGGTGCAGGGACTTGTACCCGTATCTCTGTCCTCTGTCCTCTAAAACCTCCTTCTCGCTTGCTAACTGTACTTAGCCACATTCATTGACTAAGTCCTCACTGAAGACCCCAATTATACTTCCTCTGGGCCTGTTGTAGACAGAAAAGTATACTTGGTGCTTTACTCACCACCATGTTTGAGGGACATTGGCATGTTCACCACTGATAGGAGGAGGGACAAATAAAAAGGAACACCTATTTCTAGACAGGAGCATTTGGGAGCAAAGTGTGTGTTGTGGAGAGACGTGTTTGGTTGAGTGTCCAAACTTCCCTCTTTATGTGGTTATTACTTCTTTACAATCGTGGATATCATAAAACCCAGTGATTTCAAAAGCCCAGACGCATATTATTACAGCAATTCATTTGTTGATGTGAGAAAAATGAGAAGGACATTGCAGTACCACTAAATCTATACCTGGGCACTGCTGATACCAAACAAAAGGAATTCACGGTGGCTAGGTAGGACTATTTTCTAGTGACTGTCTCTGGGGTCTCAAACAGAATCCATTTGTTTCTTTGTTTCAAAGATTCACTTGTATAGGGTACCTGTCCCCGCCCCTTCAGCTTGTAGTTTGTCTGTGTCCTTGGATCACAAGTGAGTCTCCAGTAAGGGAGCACTTAGGTGATCTTGAGTTTTCATCAGTTCTTCTAACCCTGTGTCTTTTGATTGGAGCAGTGAAAGCCTGTACTTTTATTCTGATATTTGATAGCTAGGCTCTTCCTGCACTTTGAAATTTTTTTTGTTCTCATTAATATACAATCACATGCAGAACAATATGTTAACTAGTCTAACCCCTTCACCAAGTCCTCGCCAAATCCCAGTTTCAGTCGCTGTCCGTCAGCGTGTCGTAAGATGCTCTAGAATCACTACTTGTCTTCTCTGTGTTGTATAGCCCTCCCAATGACCCTTCACCCTACACATTATTCATGCTAATCCTAATGCCCCCATTCTTTTTCCCCGCCCTTATCAGTCCCTTCCCACAAACACTACCCAGTCCCTTTCTCTTTGGTAACTCTTAGTCCACTCTCGGGTACTGTGTATATGCTGCTGTTTCTTCCTTCAGTTTTTCTTTGTTATCGTACTCCACACATGAGTTAAATCATTTGGTACATGTATTTCTCCGACTGGACTATTTGACTGAGCATAATACCCTCTAGCTCCATCCAAGTTATTGCCAATGATTGGATTTGTTTTCTTATTATGGCTGCTTACTGCACTTTGTAAACTGGATTTTATTCTTTTTTTCGTTTGTAGTTTGCTATGTGCTTCAACCATTGCTCTCATGGTTATGAGCAATAGCTTTGTGTTAATCGATATGAACCTATATCTATCTATCTGTCTGTCTATCAATCAATCAATCAATCAATCATCTTTCTGTCTGCCCATCTGTCCTTGTGTACAGAACAGGTAACCACATATCCTATGTCACTTTCCTACATTATGCTTCCAAAAATCCTGCAAGGTAACTAGACTGTAGGGAGAGTACTGGGTTCACCGAGACACTTGCAGGTCGTTTCGGCCGAGTGTACCTACAAAACCAGGAAATGGTTGTGCAGGGACTTGAACCCGTGTCTCTATCCTCTGTCCTCTTTCATCTCCTTCTCACTTCCTGTCTGTATATAGCCACATTCATTCACTAAGTGCTCCCTGAAGACCACAAGTATCCTTCCTCTGGGCCTGTGGACGACAGAAACGTAAAATTGTTGCTTTGCTCACCACCATGTTTGAAGGACATCTATGTGAACACCACTGATAGGATGGAGGGTCAAATTAAAAGGAACACCAATTTCTAGACAGGAGCAGTTGGGAGCTAAGAGTGTATTGTGGAGTGACATATTTATTTGAGTGTCCAAACTTCCCTCTTTAGGTGGTTATTACTTCACATTCGTGAAGATCATAAAACCCACAGATTTCAAAGGCCCAGATTCTTATTATTTCAGCAACCCCGTTGTTGAGGTGAGAGAAAATGAGAAGGACGTTGCTCCACCACTAAATCTATGGCTGGGCCTTGCTGAAAACAAACAAAAAGAATTCACGGTGGCCAGATAGTGCTATTTTCTACTGACTGTCTCTGGGGGCTCAAACAGAATCCATTTGTTTGATTGTTTGTTTTTCAGTTTCACTCGTGTAGGGTACTTGTCCCCACACCTTCAGCTTGTAGTTTGTCTTTGTCCTTGGATCTCAAGTGAGTCTCCTGTAAGGAAGCACGTAGTTTTCTTGAGTTTTCATCCGTTCTTTTAACCCTGTGTCTTTTGTTTGCAGCACTCAGAGCCTGACCTTTTATTCTGATGATTCAGTGCTGTGCCCTTATTGCACTTAAAATATTTTTTTTGTTATCATTAATCTACAATCACGTGAAGAACATTATGTTTACTATGCTGCCCCTTATCCAAGTCCACCAGCAAAAACCTCTTAAAGTCGCTGTCCATCAGCATAGTTGGATGCTTTAAACCCCTTCAGCATGTACCCCTTCAAAGACACCGATACAGTCGCTGTCAATCATGGAGTAGTAAGATGCTATATAACCTCTACTAGTCTTCTCTGTGTTGTACAGCACTCCCCATGTCCCGCGCGACCCCACGCAATATACATGGTAATCCTAATGCCCCCAATCTTTCTCCCCACACTTATCCCTCCCTTCAGAACCACCCTGTGCAGTCCTTTTCCCTTTGGCAACTTTTAGTCAACTCTCGGGTTCTGTGAGTATCCTGCTGTTTTTTACCTTCAGTTTCTCTTTGTTGTTATAATCCACACATGAGTGATATCATTTGATATTGTCTTTCTCCGCCTGACCTATTTTTCTGAACATACTACTGTCTAGCTCCATCCATGTCATTGCAAATGGTAGGATTTGTTTTCTTCTTATGGCTGCTTACTGCACTTTGTAAACTGGATTTCATTCTTCCTTTTTGTTTGTAGTTTAGCTATGTGATTTCACCATTCATCTCCTGGTTATGAGCAACAGCTTTGTATCAATCGATATGTATCTGTATCTATCTATCGCTCTGTCTGTCTGTATATCTATCTATCTTTCTATATGTCCTTCTTTCTATCTCTCTATCCTCTCTATTTATCTATCCATCTATCTAGCTTCCTGTCTTCTATCGTGTGTATAATCTATCGATCATCTGTCATCTATCTATCTCTCTATCTTTGAAACAATCTTCTTTCTGTCTGTCCATCTATCCTTATGTACAGAACAGTTAACTACATCAACTATGTCACTTCCCTACATTATGCTTTCAGAAACATTGCAAGGTCACTAGGCCGTAGGGAGAGCACTGGGCTCACTGAGACAATTGCAGAACGAATCAGCCGCGTGTGCTTACAAAACCAGTAAATGGTGGTGCAGGGACTTGTACCCGTATCTCTGTCCTCTGTCCTCTAAAACCTCCTTCTCGCTTGCTAACTGTACTTAGCCACATTCATTGACTAAGTCCTCACTGAAGACCCCAATTATACTTCCTCTGGGCCTGTTGTAGACAGAAAAGTATACTTGGTGCTTTACTCACCACCATGTTTGAGGGACATTGGCATGTTCACCACTGATAGGAGGAGGGACAAATAAAAAGGAACACCTATTTCTAGACAGGAGCATTTGGGAGCAAAGTGTGTGTTGTGGAGAGACGTGTTTGGTTGAGTGTCCAAACTTCCCTCTTTATGTGGTTATTACTTCTTTACAATCGTGGATATCATAAAACCCAGTGATTTCAAAAGCCCAGACGCATATTATTACAGCAATTCATTTGTTGATGTGAGAAAAATGAGAAGGACATTGCAGTACCACTAAATCTATACCTGGGCACTGCTGATACCAAACAAAAGGAATTCACGGTGGCTAGGTAGGACTATTTTCTAGTGACTGTCTCTGGGGTCTCAAACAGAATCCATTTGTTTCTTTGTTTCAAAGATTCACTTGTATAGGGTACCTGTCCCCGCCCCTTCAGCTTGTAGTTTGTCTGTGTCCTTGGATCACAAGTGAGTCTCCAGTAAGGGAGCACTTAGGTGATCTTGAGTTTTCATCAGTTCTTCTAACCCTGTGTCTTTTGATTGGAGCAGTGAAAGCCTGTACTTTTATTCTGATATTTGATAGCTAGGCTCTTCCTGCACTTTGAAATTTTTTTTGTTCTCATTAATATACAATCACATGCAGAACAATATGTTAACTAGTCTAACCCCTTCACCAAGTCCTCGCCAAATCCCAGTTTCAGTCGCTGTCCGTCAGCGTGTCGTAAGATGCTCTAGAATCACTACTTGTCTTCTCTGTGTTGTATAGCCCTCCCAATGACCCTTCACCCTACACATTATTCATGCTAATCCTAATGCCCCCATTCTTTTTCCCCGCCCTTATCAGTCCCTTCCCACAAACACTACCCAGTCCCTTTCTCTTTGGTAACTCTTAGTCCACTCTCGGGTACTGTGTATATGCTGCTGTTTCTTCCTTCAGTTTTTCTTTGTTATCGTACTTCACACATGAGTTAAATCATTTGGTACATGTATTTCTCCGACTGGACTATTTGACTGAGCATAATACCCTCTAGCTCCATCCAAGTTATTGCCAATGATTGGATTTGTTTTCTTATTATGGCTGCTTACTGCACTTTGTAAACTGGATTTTATTCTTTTTTTCGTTTGTAGTTTGCTATGTGCTTCAACCATTGCTCTCATGGTTATGAGCAATAGCTTTGTGTTAATCGATATGAACCTATATCTATCTATCTGTCTGTCTATCAATCAATCAATCAATCAATCAATCATCTTTCTGTCTGCCCATCTGTCCTTGTGTACAGAACAGGTAACCACATATCCTATGTCACTTTCCTACATTATGCTTCCAAAAATCCTGCAAGGTAACTAGACTGTAGGGAGAGTACTGGGTTCACCGAGACACTTGCAGGTCGTGTCGGCCGAGTGTACCTACAAAACCAGGAAATGGTTGTGCAGGGACTTGAACCCGTGTCTCTATCCTCTGTCCTCTTTCATCTCCTTCTCACTTCCTGTCTGTATATAGCCACATTCATTCACTAAGTGCTCCCTGAAGACCACAAGTATCCTTCCTCTGGGCCTGTGGACGACAGAAACGTAAAATTGTTGCTTTGCTCACCACCATGTTTGAAGGACATCTATGTGAACACCACTGATAGGATGGAGGGTCAAATTAAAAGGAACACCAATTTCTAGACAGGAGCAGTTGGGAGCTAAGAGTGTATTGTGGAGTGACATATTTATTTGAGTGTCCAAACTTCCCTCTTTAGGTGGTTATTACTTCACATTCGTGAAGATCATAAAACCCACAGATTTCAAAGGCCCAGATTCTTATTATTTCAGCAACCCAGTTGTTGAGGTGAGAGAAAATGAGAAGGACGTTGCTCCACCACTAAATCTATGGCTGGGCCTTGCTGAAAACAAACAAAAAGAATTCACGGTGGCCAGATAGTGCTATTTTCTACTGACTGTCTCTGGGGGCTCAAACAGAATCCATTTGTTTGATTGTTTGTTTTTCAGTTTCACTCGTGTAGGGTACTTGTCCCCACACCTTCAGCTTGTAGTTTGTCTTTGTCCTTGGATCTCAAGTGAGTCTCCTGTAAGGAAGCACGTAGTTTTCTTGAGTTTTCATCCGTTCTTTTAACCCTGTGTCTTTTGTTTGCAGCACTCAGAGCCTGACCTTTTATTCTGATGATTCAGTGCTGTGCCCTTATTGCACTTAAAAAATTTTTTTTGTTATCATTAATCTACAATCACGTGAAGAACATTATGTTTACTATGCTGCCCCTTATCCAAGTCCACCAGCAAAAACCTCTTAAAGTCGCTGTCCATCAGCATAGTTGGATGCTTTAAACCCCTTCAGCATGTACCCCTTCAAAGACACCGATACAGTCGCTGTCAATCATGGAGTAGTAAGATGCTATATAACCTCTACTAGTCTTCTCTGTGTTGTACAGCACTCCCCATGTCCCGCGCGACCCCACACAATATACATGGTAATCCTAATGCCCCCAATCTTTCTCCCCACACTTATCCCTCCCTTCAGAACCACCCTGTGCAGTCCTTTTCCCTTTGACAACTTTTAGTCAACTCTCGGGTTCTGTGAGTATCCTGCTGTTTTTTACCTTCAGTTTCTCTTTGTTGTTATACTCCACACATGAGTGATATCATTTGATATTGTCTTTCTCCGCCTGACCTATTTTTCTGAACATACTACTGTCTAGCTCCATCCACGTCATTGCAAATGGTAGGATTTGTTTTCTTCTTATGGCTGCTTACTGCACTTTGTAAACTGGATTTCATTCTTTTTTTTTGTTTGTAGTTTAGCTATGTGATTTCACCATTCATCTCCTGGTTATGAGCAACAGCTTTGTGTCAATCGATATGTATCTGTATCTATCTATCGCTCTGTCTGTCTGTATATCTATCTATCTTTCTATATGTCCTTCTTTCTATCTCTCTATCCTCTCTATTTATCTATCCATCTATCTAGCTTCCTGTCTTCTATCGTGTGTATAATCTATCGATCATCTGTCATCTATCTATCTCTCTATCTTTGAAACAATCTTCTTTCTGTCTGTCCATCTATCCTTATGTACAGAACAGTTAACTACATCAACTATGTCACTTCCCTACATTATGCTTTCAAAAACATTGCAAGGTCACTAGGCCGTAGGGAGAGCACTGGGCTCACTGAGACAATTGCAGAACGAATCAGCCGCGTGTGCTTACAAAACCAGTAAATGGTGGTGCAGGGACTTGTACCCGTATCTCTGTCCTCTGTCCTCTAAAACCTCCTTCTCGCTTGCTAACTGTACTTAGCCACATTCATTGACTAAGTCCTCACTGAAGACCCCAATTATACTTCCTCTGGGCCTGTTGTAGACAGAAAAGTATACTTGGTGCTTTACTCACCACCATGTTTGAGGGACATTGGCATGTTCACCACTGATAGGAGGAGGGACAAATAAAAAGGAACACCTATTTCTAGACAGGAGCATTTGGGAGCAAAGTGTGTGTTGTGGAGAGACGTGTTTGGTTGAGTGTCCAAACTTCCCTCTTTATGTGGTTATTACTTCTTTACAATCGTGGATATCATAAAACCCAGTGATTTCAAAAGCCCAGACGCATATTATTACAGCAATTCATTTGTTGATGTGAGAAAAATGAGAAGGACATTGCAGTACCACTAAATCTATACCTGGGCACTGCTGATACCAAACAAAAGGAATTCACGGTGGCTAGGTAGGACTATTTTCTAGTGACTGTCTCTGGGGTCTCAAACAGAATCCATTTGTTTCTTTGTTTCAAAGATTCACTTGTATAGGGTACCTGTCCCCGCCCCTTCAGCTTGTAGTTTGTCTGTGTCCTTGGATCACAAGTGAGTCTCCAGTAAGGGAGCACTTAGGTGATCTTGAGTTTTCATCAGTTCTTCTAACCCTGTGTCTTTTGATTGGAGCAGTGAAAGCCTGTACTTTTATTCTGATATTTGATAGCTAGGCTCTTCCTGCACTTTGAAATTTTTTTTGTTCTCATTAATATACAATCACATGCAGAACAATATGTTAACTAGTCTAACCCCTTCACCAAGTCCTCGCCAAATCCCAGTTTCAGTCGCTGTCCGTCAGCGTGTCGTAAGATGCTCTAGAATCACTACTTGTCTTCTCTGTGTTGTATAGCCCTCCCAATGACCCTTCACCCTACACATTATTCATGCTAATCCTAATGCCCCCATTCTTTTTCCCCGCCCTTATCAGTCCCTTCCCACAAACACTACCCAGTCCCTTTCTCTTTGGTAACTCTTAGTCCACTCTCGGGTACTGTGTATATGCTGCTGTTTCTTCCTTCAGTTTTTCTTTGTTATCGTACTCTACACATGAGTTAAATCATTTGGTACATGTATTTCTCCGACTGGACTATTTGACTGAGCATAATACCCTCTAGCTCCATCCAAGTTATTGCCAATGATTGGATTTATTTTCTTATTATGGCTGCTTACTGCACTTTGTAAACTGGATTTTATTCTTTTTTTCGTTTGTAGTTTGCTATGTGCTTCAACCATTGCTCTCATGGTTATGAGCAATAGCTTTGTGTTAATCGATATGAACCTATATCTATCTATCTGTCTGTCTATCAATCAATCAATCAATCAATCAATCATCTTTCTGTCTGCCCATCTGTCCTTGTGTACAGAACAGGTAACCACATATCCTATGTCACTTTCCTACATTATGCTTCCAAAAATCCTGCAAGGTAACTAGACTGTAGGGAGAGTACTGGGTTCACCGAGACACTTGCAGGTCGTGTCGGCCGAGTGTACCTACAAAACCAGGAAATGGTTGTGCAGGGACTTGAACCCGTGTCTCTATCCTCTGTCCTCTTTCATCTCCTTCTCACTTCCTGTCTGTATATAGCCACATTCATTCACTAAGTGCTCCCTGAAGACCACAAGTATCCTTCCTCTGGGCCTGTGGACGACAGAAACGTAAAATTGTTGCTTTGCTCACCACCATGTTTGAAGGACATCTATGTGAACACCACTGATAGGATGGAGGGTCAAATTAAAAGGAACACCAATTTCTAGACAGGAGCAGTTGGGAGCTAAGAGTGTATTGTGGAGTGACATATTTATTTGAGTGTCCAAACTTCCCTCTTTAGGTGGTTATTACTTCACATTCGTGAAGATCATAAAACCCACAGATTTCAAAGGCCCAGATTCTTATTATTTCAGCAACCCAGTTGTTGAGGTGAGAGAAAATGAGAAGGACGTTGCTCCACCACTAAATCTATGGCTGGGCCTTGCTGAAAACAAACAAAAAGAATTCACGGTGGCCAGATAGTGCTATTTTCTACTGACTGTCTCTGGGGGCTCAAACAGAATCCATTTGTTTGATTGTTTGTTTTTCAGTTTCACTCGTGTAGGGTACTTGTCCCCACACCTTCAGCTTGTAGTTTGTCTTTGTCCTTGGATCTCAAGTGAGTCTCCTGTAAGGAAGCACGTAGTTTTCTTGAGTTTTCATCCGTTCTTTTAACCCTGTGTCTTTTGTTTGCAGCACTCAGAGCCTGACCTTTTATTCTGATGATTCAGTGCTGTGCCCTTATTGCACTTAAAAAATTTTTTTTGTTATCATTAATCTACAATCACGTGAAGAACATTATGTTTACTATGCTGCCCCTTATCCAAGTCCACCAGCAAAAACCTCTTAAAGTCGCTGTCCATCAGCATAGTTGGATGCTTTAAACCCCTTCAGCATGTACCCCTTCAAAGACACCGATACAGTCGCTGTCAATCATGGAGTAGTAAGATGCTATATAACCTCTACTAGTCTTCTCTGTGTTGTACAGCACTCCCCATGTCCCGCGCGACCCCACGCAATATACATGGTAATCCTAATGCCCCCAATCTTTCTCCCCACACTTATCCCTCCCTTCAGAACCACCCTGTGCAGTCCTTTTCCCTTTGGCAACTTTTAGTCAACTCTCGGGTTCTGTGAGTATCCTGCTGTTTTTTACCTTCAGTTTCTCTTTGTTGTTATACTCCACACATGAGTGATATCATTTGATATTGTCTTTCTCCGCCTGACCTATTTTTCTGAACATACTACTGTCTAGCTCCATCCATGTCATTGCAAATGGTAGGATTTGTTTTCTTCTTATGGCTGCTTACTGCACTTTGTAAACTGGATTTCATTCTTTTTTTTTGTTTGTAGTTTAGCTATGTGATTTCACCATTCATCTCCTGGTTATGAGCAACAGCTTTGTGTCAATCGATATGTATCTGTATCTATCTATCGCTCTGTCTGTCTGTATATCTATCTATCTTTCTATATGTCCTTCTTTCTATCTCTCTATCCTCTCTATTTATCTATCCATCTATCTAGCTTCCTGTCTTCTATCGTGTGTATAATCTATCGATCATCTGTCATCTATCTATCTCTCTATCTTTGAAACAATCTTCTTTCTGTCTGTCCATCTATCCTTATGTACAGAACAGTTAACTACATCAACTATGTCACTTCCCTACATTATGCTTTCAAAAACATTGCAAGGTCACTAGGCCGTAGGGAGAGCACTGGGCTCACTGAGACAATTGCAGAACGAATCAGCCGCGTGTGCTTACAAAACCAGTAAATGGTGGTGCAGGGACTTGTACCCGTATCTCTGTCCTCTGTCCTCTAAAACCTCCTTCTCGCTTGCTAACTGTACTTAGCCACATTCATTGACTAAGTCCTCACTGAAGACCCCAATTATACTTCCTCTGGGCCTGTTGTAGACAGAAAAGTATACTTGGTGCTTTACTCACCACCATGTTTGAGGGACATTGGCATGTTCACCACTGATAGGAGGAGGGACAAATAAAAAGGAACACCTATTTCTAGACAGGAGCATTTGGGAGCAAAGTGTGTGTTGTGGAGAGACGTGTTTGGTTGAGTGTCCAAACTTCCCTCTTTATGTGGTTATTACTTCTTTACAATCGTGGATATCATAAAACCCAGTGATTTCAAAAGCCCAGACGCATATTATTACAGCAATTCATTTGTTGATGTGAGAAAAATGAGAAGGACATTGCAGTACCACTAAATCTATACCTGGGCACTGCTGATACCAAACAAAAGGAATTCACGGTGGCTAGGTAGGACTATTTTCTAGTGACTGTCTCTGGGGACTCAAACAGAATCCATTTGTTTCTTTGTTTCAAAGATTCACTTGTATAGGGTACCTGTCCCCGCCCCTTCAGCTTGTAGTTTGTCTGTGTCCTTGGATCACAAGTGAGTCTCCAGTAAGGGAGCACTTAGGTGATCTTGAGTTTTCATCAGTTCTTCTAACCCTGTGTCTTTTGATTGGAGCAGTGAAAGCCTGTACTTTTATTCTGATATTTGATAGCTAGGCTCTTCCTGCACTTTGAAATTTTTTTTGTTCTCATTAATATACAATCACATGCAGAACAATATGTTAACTAGTCTAACCCCTTCACCAAGTCCTCGCCAAATCCCAGTTTCAGTCGCTGTCCGTCAGCGTGTCGTAAGATGCTCTAGAATCACTACTTGTCTTCTCTGTGTTGTATAGCCCTCCCAATGACCCTTCACCCTACACATTATTCATGCTAATCCTAATGCCCCCATTCTTTTTCCCCGCCCTTATCAGTCCCTTCCCACAAACACTACCCAGTCCCTTTCTCTTTGGTAACTCTTAGTCCACTCTCGGGTACTGTGTATATGCTGCTGTTTCTTCCTTCAGTTTTTCTTTGTTATCGTACTCCACACATGAGTTAAATCATTTGGTACATGTATTTCTCCGACTGGACTATTTGACTGAGCATAATACCCTCTAGCTCCATCCAAGTTATTGCCAATGATTGGATTTGTTTTCTTATTATGGCTGCTTACTGCACTTTGTAAACTGGATTTTATTCTTTTTTTCGTTTGTAGTTTGCTATGTGCTTCAACCATTGCTCTCATGGTTATGAGCAATAGCTTTGTGTTAATCGATATGAACCTATATCTATCTATCTGTCTGTCTATCAATCAATCAATCAATCAATCAATCATCTTTCTGTCTGCCCATCTGTCCTTGTGTACAGAACAGGTAACCACATATCCTATGTCACTTTCCTACATTATGCTTCCAAAAATCCTGCAAGGTAACTAGGCTGTAGGGAGAGTACTGGGTTCACCGAGACACTTGCAGGTCGTGTCGGCCGAGTGTACCTACAAAACCAGGAAATGGTTGTGCAGGGACTTGAACCCGTGTCTCTATCCTCTGTCCTCTTTCATCTCCTTCTCACTTCCTGTCTGTATATAGCCACATTCATTCACTAAGTGCTCCCTGAAGACCACAAGTATCCTTCCTCTGGGCGTGTGGACGACAGAAACGTAAAATTGTTGCTTTGCTCACCACCATGTTTGAAGGACATCTATGTGAACACCACTGATAGGATGGAGGGTCAAATAAAAAGGAACACCAATTTCTAGACAGGAGCAGTTGGGAGCTAAGAGTGTATTGTGGAGTGACATATTTATTTGAGTGTCCAAACTTCCCTCTTTAGGTGGTTATTACTTCACATTCGTGAAGATCATAAAACCCACAGATTTCAAAGGCCCAGATTCTTATTATTTCAGCAACCCAGTTGTTGAGGTGAGAGAAAATGAGAAGGACGTTGCTCCACCACTAAATCTATGGCTGGGCCTTGCTGAAAACAAACAAAAAGAATTCACGGTGGCCAGATAGTGCTATTTTCTACTGACTGTCTCTGGGGGCTCAAACAGAATCCATTTGTTTGATTGTTTGTTTTTCAGTTTCACTCGTGTAGGGTACTTGTCCCCACACCTTCAGCTTGTAGTTTGTCTTTGTCCTTGGATCTCAAGTGAGTCTCCTGTAAGGAAGCACGTAGTTTTCTTGAGTTTTCATCCGTTCTTTTAACCCTGTGTCTTTTGTTTGCAGCACTCAGAGCCTGACCTTTTATTCTGATGATTCAGTGCTGTGCCCTTATTGCACTTAAAAAATTTTTTTTGTTATCATTAATCTACAATCACGTGAAGAACATTATGTTTACTATGCTGCCCCTTATCCAAGTCCACCAGCAAAAACCTCTTAAAGTCGCTGTCCATCAGCATAGTTGGATGCTTTAAACCCCTTCAGCATGTACCCCTTCAAAGACACCGATACAGTCGCTGTCAATCATGGAGTAGTAAGATGCTATATAACCTCTACTAGTCTTCTCTGTGTTGTACAGCACTCCCCATGTCCCGCGCGACCCCACGCAATATACATGGTAATCCTAATGCCCCCAATCTTTCTCCCCACACTTATCCCTCCCTTCAGAACCACCCTGTGCAGTCCTTTTCCCTTTGGCAACTTTTAGTCAACTCTCGGGTTCTGTGAGTATCCTGCTGTTTTTTACCTTCAGTTTCTCTTTGTTGTTATACTCCACACATGAGTGATATCATTTGATATTGTCTTTCTCCGCCTGACCTATTTTTCTGAACATACTACTGTCTAGCTCCATCCATGTCATTGCAAATGGTAGGATTTGTTTTCTTCTTATGGCTGCTTACTGCACTTTGTAAACTGGATTTCATTCTTCCTTTTTGTTTGTAGTTTAGCTATGTGATTTCACCATTCATCTCCTGGTTATGAGCAACAGCTTTGTGTCAATCGATATGTATCTGTATCTATCTATCGCTCTGTCTGTCTGTATATCTATCTATCTTTCTATATGTCCTTCTTTCTATCTCTCTATCCTCTCTATTTATCTATCCATCTATCTAGCTTCCTGTCTTCTATCATGTGTATAATCTATCGATCATCTGTCATCTATCTATCTCTCTATCTTTGAAACAATCTTCTTTCTGTCTGTCCATCTATCCTTATGTACAGAACAGTTAACTACATCAACTATGTCACTTCCCTACATTATGCTTTCAGAAACATTGCAAGGTCACTAGGCCGTAGGGAGAGCACTGGGCTCACTGAGACAATTGCAGAACGAATCAGCCGCGTGTGCTTACAAAACCAGTAAATGGTGGTGCAGGGACTTGAACCCGTATCTCTGTCCTCTGTCCTCTAAAACCTCCTTCTCGCTTGCTAACTGTACTTAGCCACATTCATTGACTAAGTCCTCACTGAAGACCCCAATTATACTTCCTCTGGGCCTGTTGTAGACAGAAAAGTATACTTGGTGCTTTACTCACCACCATGTTTGAGGGACATTGGCATGTTCACCACTGATAGGAGGAGGGACAAATAAAAAGGAACACCTATTTCTAGACAGGAGCATTTGGGAGCAAAGTGTGTGTTGTGGAGAGACGTGTTTGGTTGAGTGTCCAAACTTCCCTCTTTATGTGGTTATTACTTCTTTACAATCGTGGATATCATAAAACCCAGTGATTTCAAAAGCCCAGACGCATATTATTACAGCAATTCATTTGTTGATGTGAGAAAAATGAGAAGGACATTGCAGTACCACTAAATCTATACCTGGGCACTGCTGATACCAAACAAAAGGAATTCACGGTGGCTAGGTAGGACTATTTTCTAGTGACTGTCTCTGGGGTCTCAAACAGAATCCATTTGTTTCTTTGTTTCAAAGATTCACTTGTATAGGGTACCTGTCCCCGCCCCTTCAGCTTGTAGTTTGTCTGTGTCCTTGGATCACAAGTGAGTCTCCAGTAAGGGAGCACTTAGGTGATCTTGAGTTTTCATCAGTTCTTCTAACCCTGTGTCTTTTGATTGGAGCAGTGAAAGCCTGTACTTTTATTCTGATATTTGATAGCGAGGCTCTTACTGCACTTTGAAATTTTTTTTGTTCTCATTAATACACAATCACATGCAGAACAATATGTTAACTAGTCTAACCCCTTCACCAAGTCCTCGCCAAATCCCAGTTTCAGTCGCTGTCCGTCAGCGTGTCGTAAGATGCTCTAGAATCACTACTTGTCTTCTCTGTGTTGTATAGCCCTCCCAATGACCCTTCACCCTACACATTATTCATGCTAATCCTAATGCCCCCATTCTTTTTCCCCGCCCTTATCAATCCCTTCCCACAAACACTACCCAGTCCCTTTCTCTTTGGTAACTCTTATTCCACTCTCGGGTACTGTGTATATGCTGCTGTTTCTTCCTTCAGTTTTTCTTTGTTATCGTACTCCACACATGAGTTAAATCATTTGGTACATGTATTTCTCCGACTGGACTATTTGACTGAGCATAATACCCTCTAGCTCCATCCAAGTTATTGCCAATGATAGGATTTGTTTTCTTCTTATGGCTGCATACTGCACTTTTTAAACTGGATTTTATTCTTCCTTTTCGTTTGTAGTTTGCTATGTGCTTCAACCTTTGCTCTCATTGTTATGAGCAATAGCTTTGTGTTAATCGATATGAACCTATATCTATCTATCTGTCTGACTATCAATCAATCAATCAATCAATCAATCAATCATCTTTCTGTCTGCCCATCTGTCCTTGTGTACAGAACAGGTAACCACATATCCTATGTCACTTTCCTACATTATGCTTCCAAAAATCCTGCAAGGTAACTAGGCTGTAGGGAGAGTACTGGGTTCACCGAGACACTTGCAGGTCGTGTCGGCCGAGTGTACCTACAAAACCAGGAAATGGTTGTGCAGGGACTTGAACCCGTGTCTCTATCCTCTGTCCTCTTTCATCTCCTTCTCACTTCCTGTCTGTATATAGCCACATTCATTCACTAAGTGCTCCCTGAAGACCACAAGTATCCTTCCTCTGGGCCTGTGGACGACAGAAACGTAAAATTGTTGCTTTGCTCACCACCATGTTTGAAGGACATCTATGTGAACACCACTGATAGGATGGAGGGTCAAATAAAAAGGAACACCAATTTCTAGACAGGAGCAGTTGGGAGCTAAGAGTGTATTGTGGAGTGACATATTTATTTGAGTGTCCAAACTTCCCTCTTTAGGTGGTTATTACTTCACATTCGTGAAGATCATAAAACCCACAGATTTCAAAGGCCCAGATTCTTATTATTTCAGCAACCCAGTTGTTGAGGTGAGAGAAAATGAGAAGGACGTTGCTCCACCACTAAATCTATGGCTGGGCCTTGCTGAAAACAAACAAAAAGAATTCACGGTGGCCAGATAGTGCTATTTTCTACTGACTGTCTCTGGGGGCTCAAACAGAATCCATTTGTTTGATTGTTTGTTTTTCAGTTTCACTCGTGTAGGGTACTTGTCCCCACACCTTCAGCTTGTAGTTTGTCTTTGTCCTTGGATCTCAAGTGAGTCTCCTGTAAGGAAGCACGTAGGTTTCTTGAGTTTTCATCCGTTCTTTTAACCCTGTGTCTTTTGTTTGCAGCACTCAGAGCCTGACCTTTTATTCTGATGATTCAGTGCTGTGCCCTTATTGCACTTAAAAAATTTTTTTTGTTATCATTAATCTACAATCACGTGAAGAACATTATGTTTACTATGCTGCCCCTTATCCAAGTCCACCAGCAAAAACCTCTTAAAGTCGCTGTCCATCAGCATAGTTGGATGCTTTAAACCCCTTCAGCATGTACCCCTTCAAAGACACCGATACAGTCGCTGTCAATCATGGAGTAGTAAGATGCTATATAACCTCTACTAGTCTTCTCTGTGTTGTACAGCACTCCCCATGTCCCGCGCGACCCCACGCAATATACATGGTAATCCTAATGCCCCCAATCTTTCTCCCCACACTTATCCCTCCCTTCAGAACCACCCTGTGCAGTCCTTTTCCCTTTGGCAACTTTTAGTCAACTCTCGGGTTCTGTGAGTATCCTGCTGTTTTTTACCTTCAGTTTCTCTTTGTTGTTATACTCCACACATGAGTGATATCATTTGATATTGTCTTTCTCCGCCTGACCTATTTTTCTGAACATACTACTGTCTAGCTCCATCCATGTCATTGCAAATGGTAGGATTTGTTTTCTTCTTATGGCTGCTTACTGCACTTTGTAAACTGGATTTCATTCTTCCTTTTTGTTTGTAGTTTAGCTATGTGATTTCACCATTCATCTCCTGGTTATGAGCAACAGCTTTGTGTCAATCGATATGTATCTGTATCTATCTATCGCTCTGTCTGTCTGTATATCTATCTATCTTTCTATATGTCCTTCTTTCTATCTCTCTATCCTCTCTATTTATCTATCCATCTATCTAGCTTCCTGTCTTCTATCGTGTGTATAATCTATCGATCATCTGTCATCTATCTATCTCTCTATCTTTGAAACAATCTTCTTTCTGTCTGTCCATCTATCCTTATGTACAGAACAGTTAACTACATCAACTATGTCACTTCCCTACATTATGCTTTCAGAAACATTGCAAGGTCACTAGGCCGTAGGGAGAGCACTGGGCTCACTGAGACAATTGCAGAACGAATCAGCCGCGTGTGCTTACAAAACCAGTAAATGGTGGTGCAGGGACTTGTACCCGTATCTCTGTCCTCTGTCCTCTAAAACCTCCTTCTCGCTTGCTAACTGTACTTAGCCACATTCATTGACTAAGTCCTCACTGAAGACCCCAATTATACTTCCTCTGGGCCTGTTGTAGACAGAAAAGTATACTTGGTGCTTTACTCACCACCATGTTTGAGGGACATTGGCATGTTCACCACTGATAGGAGGAGGGACAAATAAAAAGGAACACCTATTTCTAGACAGGAGCATTTGGGAGCAAAGTGTGTGTTGTGGAGAGACGTGTTTGGTTGAGTGTCCAAACTTCCCTCTTTATGTGGTTATTACTTCTTTACAATCGTGGATATCATAAAACCCAGTGATTTCAAAAGCCCAGACGCATATTATTACAGCAATTCATTTGTTGATGTGAGAAAAATGAGAAGGACATTGCAGTACCACTAAATCTATACCTGGGCACTGCTGATACCAAACAAAAGGAATTCACGGTGGCTAGGTAGGACTATTTTCTAGTGACTGTCTCTGGGGTCTCAAACAGAATCCATTTGTTTCTTTGTTTCAAAGATTCACTTGTATAGGGTACCTGTCCCCGCCCCTTCAGCTTGTAGTTTGTCTGTGTCCTTGGATCACAAGTGAGTCTCCAGTAAGGGAGCACTTAGGTGATCTTGAGTTTTCATCAGTTCTTCTAACCCTGTGTCTTTTGATTGGAGCAGTGAAAGCCTGTACTTTTATTCTGATATTTGATAGCTAGGCTCTTCCTGCACTTTGAAATTTTTTTTGTTCTCATTAATATACAATCACATGCAGAACAATATGTTAACTAGTCTAACCCCTTCACCAAGTCCTCGCCAAATCCCAGTTTCAGTCGCTGTCCGTCAGCGTGTCGTAAGATGCTCTAGAATCACTACTTGTCTTCTCTGTGTTGTATAGCCCTCCCAATGACCCTTCACCCTACACATTATTCATGCTAATCCTAATGCCCCCATTCTTTTTCCCCGCCCTTATCAGTCCCTTCCCACAAACACTACCCAGTCCCTTTCTCTTTGGTAACTCTTAGTCCACTCTCGGGTACTGTGTATATGCTGCTGTTTCTTCCTTCAGTTTTTCTTTGTTATCGTACTCCACACATGAGTTAAATCATTTGGTACATGTATTTCTCTGACTGGACTATTTGACTGAGCATAATACCCTCTAGCTCCATCCAAGTTATTGCCAATGATTGGATTTGTTTTCTTATTATGGCTGCTTACTGCACTTTGTAAACTGGATTTTATTCTTTTTTTCGTTTGTAGTTTGCTATGTGCTTCAACCATTGCTCTCATGGTTATGAGCAATAGCTTTGTGTTAATCGATATGAACCTATATCTATCTATCTGTCTGTCTATCAATCAATCAATCAATCAATCAATCATCTTTCTGTCTGCCCATCTGTCCTTGTGTACAGAACAGGTAACCACATATCCTATGTCACTTTCCTACATTATGCTTCCAAAAATCCTGCAAGGTAACTAGGCTGTAGGGAGAGTACTGGGTTCACCGAGACACTTGCAGGTCGTGTCGGCCGAGTGTACCTACAAAACCAGGAAATGGTTGTGCAGGGACTTGAACCCGTGTCTCTATCCTCTGTCCTCTTTCATCTCCTTCTCACTTCCTGTCTGTATATAGCCACATTCATTCACTAAGTGCTCCCTGAAGACCACAAGTATCCTTCCTCTGGGCCTGTGGACGACAGAAACGTAAAATTGTTGCTTTGCTCACCACCATGTTTGAAGGACATCTATGTGAACACCACTGATAGGATGGAGGGTCAAATAAAAAGGAACACCAATTTCTAGACAGGAGCAGTTGGGAGCTAAGAGTGTATTGTGGAGTGACATATTTATTTGAGTGTCCAAACTTCCCTCTTTAGGTGGTTATTACTTCACATTCGTGAAGATCATAAAACCCACAGATTTCAAAGGCCCAGATTCTTATTATTTCAGCAACCCAGTTGTTGAGGTGAGAGAAAATGAGAAGGACGTTGCTCCACCACTAAATCTATGGCTGGGCCTTGCTGAAAACAAACAAAAAGAATTCACGGTGGCCAGATAGTGCTATTTTCTACTGACTGTCTCTGGGGGCTCAAACAGAATCCATTTGTTTGATTGTTTGTTTTTCAGTTTCACTCGTGTAGGGTACTTGTCCCCACACCTTCAGCTTGTAGTTTGTCTTTGTCCTTGGATCTCAAGTGAGTCTCCTGTAAGGAAGCACGTAGTTTTCTTGAGTTTTCATCCGTTCTTTTAACCCTGTGTCTTTTGTTTGCAGCACTCAGAGCCTGACCTTTTATTCTGATGATTCAGTGCTGTGCCCTTATTGCACTTAAAAAATTTTTTTTGTTATCATTAATCTACAATCACGTGAAGAACATTATGTTTACTATGCTGCCCCTTATCCAAGTCCACCAGCAAAAACCTCTTAAAGTCGCTGTCCATCAGCATAGTTGGATGCTTTAAACCCCTTCAGCATGTACCCCTTCAAAGACACCGATACAGTCGCTGTCAATCATGGAGTAGTAAGATGCTATATAACCTCTACTAGTCTTCTCTGTGTTGTACAGCACTCCCCATGTCCCGCGCGACCCCACGCAATATACATGGTAATCCTAATGCCCCCAATCTTTCTCCCCACACTTATCCCTCCCTTCAGAACCACCCTGTGCAGTCCTTTTCCCTTTGGCAACTTTTAGTCAACTCTCGGGTTCTGTGAGTATCCTGCTGTTTTTTACCTTCAGTTTCTCTTTGTTGTTATACTCCACACATGAGTGATATCATTTGATATTGTCTTTCTCCGCCTGACCTATTTTTCTGAACATACTACTGTCTAGCTCCATCCATGTCATTGCAAATGGTAGGATTTGTTTTCTTCTTATGGCTGCTTACTGCACTTTGTAAACTGGATTTCATTCTTCCTTTTTGTTTGTAGTTTAGCTATGTGATTTCACCATTCATCTCCTGGTTATGAGCAACAGCTTTGTGTCAATCGATATGTATCTGTATCTATCTATCGCTCTGTCTGTCTGTATATCTATCTATCTTTCTATATGTCCTTCTTTCTATCTCTCTATCCTCTCTATTTATCTATCCATCTATCTAGCTTCCTGTCTTCTATCATGTGTATAATCTATCGATCATCTGTCATCTATCTATCTCTCTATCTTTGAAACAATCTTCTTTCTGTCTGTCCATCTATCCTTATGTACAGAACAGTTAACTACATCAACTATGTCACTTCCCTACATTATGCTTTCAGAAACATTGCAAGGTCACTAGGCCGTAGGGAGAGCACTGGGCTCACTGAGACAATTGCAGAACGAATCAGCCGCGTGTGCTTACAAAACCAGTAAATGGTGGTGCAGGGACTTGAACCCGTATCTCTGTCCTCTGTCCTCTAAAACCTCCTTCTCGCTTGCTAACTGTACTTAGCCACATTCATTGACTAAGTCCTCACTGAAGACCCCAATTATACTTCCTCTGGGCCTGTTGTAGACAGAAAAGTATACTTGGTGCTTTGCTCACCACCATGTTTGAGGGACATTGGCATGTTCACCACTGATAGGAGGAGGGACAAATAAAAAGGAACACCTATTTCTAGACAGGAGCATTTGGGAGCAAAGTGTGTGTTGTGGAGAGACGTGTTTGGTTGAGTGTCCAAACTTCCCTCTTTATGTGGTTATTACTTCTTTACAATCGTGGATATCATAAAACCCAGTGATTTCAAAAGCCCAGACGCATATTATTACAGCAATTCATTTGTTGATGTGAGAAAAATGAGAAGGACATTGCAGTACCACTAAATCTATACCTGGGCACTGCTGATACCAAACAAAAGGAATTCACGGTGGCTAGGTAGGACTATTTTCTAGTGACTGTCTCTGGGGTCTCAAACAGAATCCATTTGTTTCTTTGTTTCAAAGATTCACTTGTATAGGGTACCTGTCCCCGCCCCTTCAGCTTGTAGTTTGTCTGTGTCCTTGGATCACAAGTGAGTCTCCAGTAAGGGAGCACTTAGGTGATCTTGAGTTTTCATCAGTTCTTCTAACCCTGTGTCTTTTGATTGGAGCAGTGAAAGCCTGTACTTTTATTCTGATATTTGATAGCTAGGCTCTTCCTGCACTTTGAAATTTTTTTTGTTCTCATTAATATACAATCACATGCAGAACAATATGTTAACTAGTCTAACCCCTTCACCAAGTCCTCGCCAAATCCCAGTTTCAGTCGCTGTCCGTCAGCGTGTCGTAAGATGCTCTAGAATCACTACTTGTCTTCTCTGTGTTGTATAGCCCTCCCAATGACCCTTCACCCTACACATTATTCATGCTAATCCTAATGCCCCCATTCTTTTTCCCCGCCCTTATCAATCCCTACCCACAAACACTACCCAGTCCCTTTCTCTTTGGTAACTCTTAGTCCACTCTCGGGTACTTTGTATATGCTGCTGTTTCTTCCTTCAGTTTTTCTTTGTTATCGTACTCCACACATGAGTTAAATCATTTGGTACATGTATTTCTCCGACTGGACTATTTGACTGAGCATAATACCCTCTAGCTCCATCCAAGTTATTGCCAGTGATAGGATTTGTTTTCTTCTTATGGCTGCTTACTGCACTTTTTAAACTGGATTTTATTCTTTTTTTCGTTTGTAGTTTGCTATGTGCTTCAACCATTGCTCTCATGGTTATGAGCAGTAGCTTTGTGTTAATCGATATGTACCTATATCTATCTATCTGTCTGTCTATCAATCAATCAATCAATCAATCAATCAATCATCTTTCTGTCTGCCCATCTGTCCTTGTGTACAGAACAGGTAACCACATATCCTATGTCACTTTCCTACATTATGCTTCCAAAAATCCTGCAAGGTAACTAGGCTGTAGGGAGAGTACTGGGTTCACCGAGACACTTGCAGGTCGTGTCGGCCGAGTGTACCTACAAAACCAGGAAATGGTTGTGCAGGGACTTGAACCCGTGTCTCTATCCTCTGTCCTCTTTCATCTCCTTCTCACTTCCTGTCTGTATATAGCCACATTCATTCACTAAGTGCTCCCTGAAGACCACAAGTATCCTTCCTCTGGGCCTGTGGACGACAGAAACGTAAAATTGTTGCTTTGCTCACCACCATGTTTGAAGGACATCTATGTGAACACCACTGATAGGATGGAGGGTCAAATTAAAAGGAACACCAATTTCTAGACAGGAGCAGTTGGGAGCTAAGAGTGTATTGTGGAGTGACATATTTATTTGAGTGTCCAAACTTCCCTCTTTAGGTGGTTATTACTTCACATTCGTGAAGATCATAAAACCCACAGATTTCAAAGGCCCAGATTCTTATTATTTCAGCAACCCAGTTGTTGAGGTGAGAGAAAATGAGAAGGACGTTGCTCCACCACTAAATCTATGGCTGGGCCTTGCTGAAAACAAACAAAAAGAATTCACGGTGGCCAGATAGTGCTATTTTCTACTGACTGTCTCTGGGGGCTCAAACAGAATCCATTTGTTTGATTGTTTGTTTTTCAGTTTCACTCGTGTAGGGTACTTGTCCCCACACCTTCAGCTTGTAGTTTGTCTTTGTCCTTGGATCTCAAGTGAGTCTCCTGTAAGGAAGCACGTAGGTTTCTTGAGTTTTCATCCGTTCTTTTAACCCTGTGTCTTTTGTTTGCAGCACTCAGAGCCTGACCTTTTATTCTGATGATTCAGTGCTGTGCCCTTATTGCACTTAAAAAATTTTTTTTGTTATCATTAATCTACAATCACGTGAAGAACATTATGTTTACTATGCTGCCCCTTATCCAAGTCCACCAGCAAAAACCTCTTAAAGTCGCTGTCCATCAGCATAGTTGGATGCTTTAAACCCCTTCAGCATGTACCCCTTCAAAGACACCGATACAGTCGCTGTCAATCATGGAGTAGTAAGATGCTATATAACCTCTACTAGTCTTCTCTGTGTTGTACAGCACTCCCCATGTCCCGCGCGACCCCACGCAATATACATGGTAATCCTAATGCCCCCAATCTTTCTCCCCACACTTATCCCTCCCTTCAGAACCACCCTGTGCAGTCCTTTTCCCTTTGGCAACTTTTAGTCAACTCTCGGGTTCTGTGAGTATCCTGCTGTTTTTTACCTTCAGTTTCTCTTTGTTGTTATACTCCACACATGAGTGATATCATTTGATATTGTCTTTCTCCGCCTGACCTATTTTTCTGAACATACTACTGTCTAGCTCCATCCATGTCATTGCAAATGGTAGGATTTGTTTTCTTCTTATGGCTGCTTACTGCACTTTGTAAACTGGATTTCATTCTTCCTTTTTGTTTGTAGTTTAGCTATGTGATTTCACCATTCATCTCCTGGTTATGAGCAACAGCTTTGTGTCAATCGATATGTATCTGTATCTATCTATCGCTCTGTCTGTCTGTATATCTATCTATCTTTCTATATGTCCTTCTTTCTATCTCTCTATCCTCTCTATTTATCTATCCATCTATCTAGCTTCCTGTCTTCTATCGTGTGTATAATCTATCGATCATCTGTCATCTATCTATCTCTCTATCTTTGAAACAATCTTCTTTCTGTCTGTCCATCTATCCTTATGTACAGAACAGTTAACTACATCAACTATGTCACTTCCCTACATTATGCTTTCAGAAACATTGCAAGGTCACTAGGCCGTAGGGAGAGCACTGGGCTCACTGAGACAATTGCAGAACGAATCAGCCGCGTGTGCTTACAAAACCAGTAAATGGTGGTGCAGGGACTTGTACCCGTATCTCTGTCCTCTGTCCTCTAAAACCTCCTTCTCGCTTGCTAACTGTACTTAGCCACATTCATTGACTAAGTCCTCACTGAAGACCCCAATTATACTTCCTCTGGGCCTGTTGTAGACAGAAAAGTATACTTGGTGCTTTACTCACCACCATGTTTGAGGGACATTGGCATGTTCACCACTGATAGGAGGAGGGACAAATAAAAAGGAACACCTATTTCTAGACAGGAGCATTTGGGAGCAAAGTGTGTGTTGTGGAGAGACGTGTTTGGTTGAGTGTCCAAACTTCCCTCTTTATGTGGTTATTACTTCTTTACAATCGTGGATATCATAAAACCCAGTGATTTCAAAAGCCCAGACGCATATTATTACAGCAATTCATTTGTTGATGTGAGAAAAATGAGAAGGACATTGCAGTACCACTAAATCTATACCTGGGCACTGCTGATACCAAACAAAAGGAATTCACGGTGGCTAGGTAGGACTATTTTCTAGTGACTGTCTCTGGGGTCTCAAACAGAATCCATTTGTTTCTTTGTTTCAAAGATTCACTTGTATAGGGTACCTGTCCCCGCCCCTTCAGCTTGTAGTTTGTCTGTGTCCTTGGATCACAAGTGAGTCTCCAGTAAGGGAGCACTTAGGTGATCTTGAGTTTTCATCAGTTCTTCTAACCCTGTGTCTTTTGATTGGAGCAGTGAAAGCCTGTACTTTTATTCTGATATTTGATAGCTAGGCTCTTCCTGCACTTTGAAATTTTTTTTGTTCTCATTAATATACAATCACATGCAGAACAATATGTTAACTAGTCTAACCCCTTCACCAAGTCCTCGTCAAATCCCAGTTTCAGTCGCTGTCCGTCAGCGTGTCGTAAGATGCTCTAGAATCACTACTTGTCTTCTCTGTGTTGTATAGCCCTCCCAATGACCCTTCACCCTACACATTATTCATGCTAATCCTAATGCCCCCATTCTTTTTCCCCGCCCTTATCAGTCCCTTCCCACAAACACTACCCAGTCCCTTTCTCTTTGGTAACTCTTAGTCCACTCTCGGGTACTGTGTATATGCTGCTGTTTCTTCCTTCAGTTTTTCTTTGTTATCGTACTCCACACATGAGTTAAATCATTTGGTACATGTATTTCTCCGACTGGACTATTTGACTGAGCATAATACCCTCTAGCTCCATCCAAGTTATTGCCAATGATTGGATTTGTTTTCTTCTTATGGCTGCTTACTGCACTTTGTAAACTGGATTTTATTCTTTTTTTCGTTTGTAGTTTGCTATGTGCTTCAACCATTGCTCTCATGGTTATGAGCAATAGCTTTGTGTTAATCGATATGAACCTATATCTATCTATCTGTCTGTCTATCAATCAATCAATCAATCAATCAATCATCTTTCTGTCTGCCCATCTGTCCTTGTGTACAGAACAGGTAACCACATATCCTATGTCACTTTCCTACATTATGCTTCCAAAAATCCTGCAAGGTAACTAGACTGTAGGGAGAGTACTGGGTTCACCGAGACACTTGCAGGTCGTGTCGGCCGAGTGTACCTACAAAACCAGGAAATGGTTGTGCAGGGACTTGAACCCGTGTCTCTATCCTCTGTCCTCTTTCATCTCCTTCTCACTTCCTGTCTGTATATAGCCACATTCATTCACTAAGTGCTCCCTGAAGACCACAAGTATCCTTCCTCTGGGCCTGTGGACGACAGAAACGTAAAATTGTTGCTTTGCTCACCACCATGTTTGAAGGACATCTATGTGAACACCACTGATAGGATGGAGGGTCAAATTAAAAGGAACACCAATTTCTAGACAGGAGCAGTTGGGAGCTAAGAGTGTATTGTGGAGTGACATATTTATTTGAGTGTCCAAACTTCCCTCTTTAGGTGGTTATTACTTCACATTCGTGAAGATCATAAAACCCACAGATTTCAAAGGCCCAGATTCTTATTATTTCAGCAACCCAGTTGTTGAGGTGAGAGAAAATGAGAAGGACGTTGCTCCACCACTAAATCTATGGCTGGGCCTTGCTGAAAACAAACAAAAAGAATTCACGGTGGCCAGATAGTGCTATTTTCTACTGACTGTCTCTGGGGGCTCAAACAGAATCCATTTGTTTGATTGTTTGTTTTTCAGTTTCACTCGTGTAGGGTACTTGTCCCCACACCTTCAGCTTGTAGTTTGTCTTTGTCCTTGGATCTCAAGTGAGTCTCCTGTAAGGAAGCACGTAGTTTTCTTGAGTTTTCATCCGTTCTTTTAACCCTGTGTCTTTTGTTTGCAGCACTCAGAGCCTGACCTTTTATTCTGATGATTCAGTGCTGTGCCCTTATTGCACTTAAAAAATTTTTTTTGTTATCATTAATCTACAATCACGTGAAGAACATTATGTTTACTATGCTGCCCCTTATCCAAGTCCACCAGCAAAAACCTCTTAAAGTCGCTGTCCATCAGCATAGTTGGATGCTTTAAACCCCTTCAGCATGTACCCCTTCAAAGACACCGATACAGTCGCTGTCAATCATGGAGTAGTAAGATGCTATATAACCTCTACTAGTCTTCTCTGTGTTGTACAGCACTCCCCATGTCCCGCGCGACCCCACGCAATATACATGGTAATCCTAATGCCCCCAATCTTTCTCCCCACACTTATCCCTCCCTTCAGAACCACCCTGTGCAGTCCTTTTCCCTTTGGCAACTTTTAGTCAACTCTCGGGTTCTGTGAGTATCCTGCTGTTTTTTACCTTCAGTTTCTCTTTGTTGTTATACTCCACACATGAGTGATATCATTTGATATTGTCTTTCTCCGCCTGACCTATTTTTCTGAACATACTACTGTCTAGCTCCATCCATGTCATTGCAAATGGTAGGATTTGTTTTCTTCTTATGGCTGCTTACTGCACTTTGTAAACTGGATTTCATTCTTCCTTTTTGTTTGTAGTTTAGCTATGTGATTTCACCATTCATCTCCTGGTTATGAGCAACAGCTTTGTGTCAATCGATATGTATCTGTATCTATCTATCGCTCTGTCTGTCTGTATATCTATCTATCTTTCTATATGTCCTTCTTTCTATCTCTCTATCCTCTCTATTTATCTATCCATCTATCTAGCTTCCTGTCTTCTATCATGTGTATAATCTATCGATCATCTGTCATCTATCTATCTCTCTATCTTTGAAACAATCTTCTTTCTGTCTGTCCATCTATCCTTATGTACAGAACAGTTAACTACATCAACTATGTCACTTCCCTACATTATGCTTTCAGAAACATTGCAAGGTCACTAGGCCGTAGGGAGAGCACTGGGCTCACTGAGACAATTGCAGAACGAATCAGCCGCGTGTGCTTACAAAACCAGTAAATGGTGGTGCAGGGACTTGAACCCGTATCTCTGTCCTCTGTCCTCTAAAACCTCCTTCTCGCTTGCTAACTGTACTTAGCCACATTCATTGACTAAGTCCTCACTGAAGACCCCAATTATACTTCCTCTGGGCCTGTTGTAGACAGAAAAGTATACTTGGTGCTTTACTCACCACCATGTTTGAGGGACATTGGCATGTTCACCACTGATAGGAGGAGGGACAAATAAAAAGGAACACCTATTTCTAGACAGGAGCATTTGGGAGCAAAGTGTGTGTTGTGGAGAGACGTGTTTGGTTGAGTGTCCAAACTTCCCTCTTTATGTGGTTATTACTTCTTTACAATCGTGGATATCATAAAACCCAGTGATTTCAAAAGCCCAGACGCATATTATTACAGCAATTCATTTGTTGATGTGAGAAAAATGAGAAGGACATTGCAGTACCACTAAATCTATACCTGGGCACTGCTGATACCAAACAAAAGGAATTCACGGTGGCTAGGTAGGACTATTTTCTAGTGACTGTCTCTGGGGTCTCAAACAGAATCCATTTGTTTCTTTGTTTCAAAGATTCACTTGTATAGGGTACCTGTCCCCGCCCCTTCAGCTTGTAGTTTGTCTGTGTCCTTGGATCACAAGTGAGTCTCCAGTAAGGGAGCACTTAGGTGATCTTGAGTTTTCATCAGTTCTTCTAACCCTGTGTCTTTTGATTGGAGCAGTGAAAGCCTGTACTTTTATTCTGATATTTGATAGCTAGGCTCTTCCTGCACTTTGAAATTTTTTTTGTTCTCATTAATATACAATCACATGCAGAACAATATGTTAACTAGTCTAACCCCTTCACCAAGTCCTCGCCAAATCCCAGTTTCAGTCGCTGTCCGTCAGCGTGTCGTAAGATGCTCTAGAATCACTACTTGTCTTCTCTGTGTTGTATAGCCCTCCCAATGACCCTTCACCCTACACATTATTCATGCTAATCCTAATGCCCCCATTCTTTTTCCCCGCCCTTATCAATCCCTACCCACAAACACTACCCAGTCCCTTTCTCTTTGGTAACTCTTAGTCCACTCTCGGGTACTTTGTATATGCTGCTGTTTCTTCCTTCAGTTTTTCTTTGTTATCGTACTCCACACATGAGTTAAATCATTTGGTACATGTATTTCTCCGACTGGACTATTTGACTGAGCATAATACCCTCTAGCTCCATCCAAGTTATTGCCAGTGATAGGATTTGTTTTCTTCTTATGGCTGCTTACTGCACTTTTTAAACTGGATTTTATTCTTCCTTTTCGTTTGTAGTTTGCTATGTGCTTCAACCATTGCTCTCATGGTTATGAGCAGTAGCTTTGTGTTAATCGATATGTACCTATATCTATCTATCTGTCTGTCTATCTATCAATCAATCAATCAATCAATCAATCATCTTTCTGTCTGCCCATCTGTCCTTGTGTACAGAACAGGTAACCACATATCCTATGTCACTTTCCTACATTATGCTTCCAAAAATCCTGCAAGGTAACTAGGCTGTAGGGAGAGTACTGGGTTCACCGAGACACTTGCAGGTCGTGTCGGCCGAGTGTACCTACAAAACCAGGAAATGGTTGTGCAGGGACTTGAACCCGTGTCTCTATCCTCTGTCCTCTTTCATCTCCTTCTCACTTCCTGTCTGTATATAGCCACATTCATTCACTAAGTGCTCCCTGAAGACCACAAGTATCCTTCCTCTGGGCCTGTGGACGACAGAAACGTAAAATTGTTGCTTTGCTCACCACCATGTTTGAAGGACATCTATGTGAACACCACTGATAGGATGGAGGGTCAAATTAAAAGGAACACCAATTTCTAGACAGGAGCAGTTGGGAGCTAAGAGTGTATTGTGGAGTGACATATTTATTTGAGTGTCCAAACTTCCCTCTTTAGGTGGTTATTACTTCACATTCGTGAAGATCATAAAACCCACAGATTTCAAAGGCCCAGATTCTTATTATTTCAGCAACCCAGTTGTTGAGGTGAGAGAAAATGAGAAGGACGTTGCTCCACCACTAAATCTATGGCTGGGCCTTGCTGAAAACAAACAAAAAGAATTCACGGTGGCCAGATAGTGCTATTTTCTACTGACTGTCTCTGGGGGCTCAAACAGAATCCATTTGTTTGATTGTTTGTTTTTCAGTTTCACTCGTGTAGGGTACTTGTCCCCACACCTTCAGCTTGTAGTTTGTCTTTGTCCTTGGATCTCAAGTGAGTCTCCTGTAAGGAAGCACGTAGGTTTCTTGAGTTTTCATCCGTTCTTTTAACCCTGTGTCTTTTGTTTGCAGCACTCAGAGCCTGACCTTTTATTCTGATGATTCAGTGCTGTGCCCTTATTGCACTTAAAATATTTTTTTTGTTATCATTAATCTACAATCACGTGAAGAACATTATGTTTACTATGCTCACCCTTATCCAAGTCCACCAGCAAAAACCTCTTAAAGTCGCTGTCCATCAGCATAGTTGGATGCTTTAAACCCCTTCAGCATGTACCCCTTCAAAGGCACCGATACAGTCGCTGTCAATCATGGAGTAGTAAGATGCTATATAACCTCTACTAGTCTTCTCTGTGTTGTACAGCACTCCCCATGTCCCGCGCGACCCCACGCAATATACATGGTAATCCTAATGCCCCCAATCTTTCTCCCCACACTTATCCCTCCCTTCAGAACCACCCTGTGCAGTCCTTTTCCCTTTGGCAACTTTTAGTCAACTCTCGGGTTCTGTGAGTATCCTGCTGTTTTTTTCCTTCAGTTTCTCTTTGTTGTTATACTCCACACATGAGTGATATCATTTGATATTGTCTTTCTCCGCCTGACCTATTTTTCTGAACATACTACTGTCTAGCTCCATCCACGTCATTGCAAATGGTAGGATTTGTTTTCTTCTTATGGCTGCTTACTGCACTTTGTAAACTGGATTTCATTCTTCCTTTTTGTTTGTAGTTTAGCTATGTGATTTCACCATTCATCTCCTGGTTATGAGCAACAGCTTTGTGTCAATCGATATGTATCTGTATCTATCTATCGCTCTGTCTGTCTGTATATCTATCTATCTTTCTATATATCCTTCTTTCTATCTCTCTATCCTCTCTATTTATCTATCCATCTATCTAGCTTCCTGTCTTCTATCATGTGTATAATCTATCGATCATCTGTCATCTGTCTATCTATGAAACAATCTTCTTTCTGTCTGTCCATCTATCCTTATGTACAGAACAGTTAACTACATCAACTATGTCACTTCCCTACATTATGCTTTCAAAAACATTGCAAGGTCACTAGGCCGTAGGGAGAGCACTGGGCTCACTGAGACAATTGCAGAACGAATCAGCCGCGTGTGCTTACAAAACCAGTAAATGGTGGTGCAGGGACTTGAACCCGTATCTCTGTCCTCTGTCCTCTTAAACCTCCTTCTCGCTTGCTAACTGTATTTAGCCACATTCATTGACCAAGTCCTCACTGAAGACCCCAATTATACTTCCTCTGGGCCTGTTGTAGACAGAAAAGTATACTTGGTGCTTTACTCACCACCATGTTTGAGGGACATTGGCATGTTCACCACTGATAGGAGGAGGGACAAATAAAAAGGAACACCTATTTCTAGACAGGAGCATTTGGGAGCAAAGTGTGTGTTGTGGAGAGACGTGTTTGGTTGAGTGTCCAAACTTCCCTCTTTATGTGGTTATTACTTCTTTACAATCGTGGATATCATAAAACCCAGTGATTTCAAAAGCCCAGACGCATATTATTACAGCAATTCATTTGTTGATGTGAGAAAAATGAGAAGGACATTGCAGTACCACTAAATCTATACCTGGGCACTGCTGATACCAAACAAAAGGAATTCACGGTGGCTAGGTAGGACTATTTTCTAGTGACTGTCTCTGGGGTCTCAAACAGAATCCATTTGTTTCTTTGTTTCAAAGATTCACTTGTATAGGGTACCTGTCCCCGCCCCTTCAGCTTGTAGTTTGTCTGTGTCCTTGGATCACAAGTGAGTCTCCAGTAAGGGAGCACTTAGGTGATCTTGAGTTTTCATCAGTTCTTCTAACCCTGTGTCTTTTGATTGGAGCAGTGAAAGCCTGTACTTTTATTCTGATATTTGATAGCGAGGCTCTTACTGCACTTTGAAATTTTTTTTGTTCTCATTAATATACAATCACATGCAGAACAATATGTTAACTAGTCTAACCCCTTCACCAAGTCCTCGCCAAATCCCAGTTTCAGTCGCTGTCCGTCAGCGTGTCGTAAGATGCTCTAGAATCACTACTTGTCTTCTCTGTGTTGTATAGCCCTCCCAATGACCCTTCACCCTACACATTATTCATGCTAATCCTAATGCCCCCATTCTTTTTCCCCGCCCTTATCAATCCCTTCCCACACACACTACCCAGTCCCTTTCTCTTTGGTAACTCTTAGTCCACTCTCGGGTACTGTGTATATGCTGCTGTTTCTTCCTTCAGTTTTTCTTTGTTATCGTAATCCACACATGAGTTAAATCATTTGGTACATGTATTTCTCCGACTGGACTATTTGACTGAGCATAATACCCTCTAGCTCCATCCAAGTTATTGCCAATGATAGGATTTGTTTTCTTCTTATGGCTGCATACTGCACTTTTTAAACTGGATTTTATTCTTCCTTTTCGTTTGTAGTTTGCTATGTGCTTCAACCTTTGCTCTCATTGTTATGAGCAATAGCTTTGTGTTAATCGATATGAACCTATATCTATCTATCTGTCTGACTATCAATCAATCAATCAATCAATCAATCAATCATCTTTCTGTCTGCCCATCTGTCCTTGTGTACAGAACAGGTAACCACATATCCTATGTCACTTTCCTACATTATGCTTCCAAAAATCCTGCAAGGTAACTAGGCTGTAGGGAGAGTACTGGGTTCACCGAGACACTTGCAGGTCGTGTCGGCCGAGTGTACCTACAAAACCAGGAAATGGTTGTGCAGGGACTTGAACCCGTGTCTCTATCCTCTGTCCTCTTTCATCTCCTTCTCACTTCCTGTCTGTATATAGCCACATTCATTCACTAAGTGCTCCCTGAAGACCACAAGTATCCTTCCTCTGGGCCTGTGGACGACAGAAACGTAAAATTGTTGCTTTGCTCACCACCATGTTTGAAGGACATCTATGTGAACACCACTGATAGGATGGAGGGTCAAATAAAAAGGAACACCAATTTCTAGACAGGAGCAGTTGGGAGCTAAGATTGTATTGTGGAGGGACATATTTATTTGAGTGTCCAAACTTCCCTCTTTAGGTGGTTATTACTTCACATTCGTGAAGATCATAAAACCCACAGATTTCAAAGGCCCAGATTCTTATTATTTCAGCAACCCAGTTGTTGAGGTGAGAGAAAATGAGAAGGACGTTGCTCCACCACTAAATCTATGGCTGGGCCTTGCTGAAAACAAACAAAAAGAATTCACGGTGGCCAGATAGTGCTATTTTCTACTGACTGTCTCTGGGGGCTCAAACAGAATCCATTTGTTTGATTGTTTGTTTTTCAGTTTCACTCGTGTAGGGTACTTGTCCCCACACCTTCAGCTTGTAGTTTGTCTTTGTCCTTGGATCTCAAGTGAGTCTCCTGTAAGGAAGCACGTAGGTTTCTTGAGTTTTCATCCGTTCTTTTAACCCTGTGTCTTTTGTTTGCAGCACTCAGAGCCTGACCTTTTATTCTGATGATTCAGTGCTGTGCCCTTATTGCACTTAAAATATTTTTTTTGTTATCATTAATCTACAATCACGTGAAGAACATTATGTTTACTATGCTCCCCCTTATCCAAGTCCACCAGCAAAAACCTCTTAAAGTCGCTGTCCATCAGCATAGTTGGATGCTTTAAACCCCTTCAGCATGTACCCCTTCAAAGGCACCGATACAGTCGCTGTCAATCATGGAGTAGTAAGATGCTATATAACCTCTACTAGTCTTCTCTGTGTTGTACAGCACTCCCCATGTCCCGCGCGACCCCACGCAATATACATGGTAATCCTAATGCCCCCAATCTTTCTCCCCACACTTATCCCTCCCTTCAGAACCACCCTGTGCAGTCCTTTTCCCTTTGGCAACTTTTAGTCAACTCTCGGGTTCTGTGAGTATCCTGCTTTTTTTTTCCTTCAGTTTCTCTTTGTTGTTATACTCCACACATGAGTGATATCATTTGATATTGTCTTTCTCCGCCTGACCTATTTTTCTGAACATACTACTGTCTAGCTCCATCCACGTCATTGCAAATGGTAGGATTTGTTTTCTTCTTATGGCTGCTTACTGCACTTTGTAAACTGGATTTCATTCTTCCTTTTTGTTTGTAGTTTAGCTATGTGATTTCACCATTCATCTCCTGGTTATGAGCAACAGCTTTGTGTCAATCGATATGTATCTGTATCTATCTATCGCTCTGTCTGTCTGTATATCTATCTATCTTTCTATATATCCTTCTTTCTATCTCTCTATCCTCTCTATTTATCTATCCATCTATCTAGCTTCCTGTCTTCTATCATGTGTATAATCTATCGATCATCTGTCATCTATCTATATGTCTATCTATGAAACAATCTTCTTTCTGTCTGTCCATCTATCCTTATGTACAGAACCGTTAACTACATCAACTATGTCACTTCCCTACATTATGCTTTCAAAAACATTGCAAGGTCACTAGGCCGTAGGGAGAGCACTGGGCTCACTGAGACAATTGCAGAACGAATCAGCCGCGTGTGCTTACAAAACCAGTAAATGGTGGTGCAGGGACTTGAACCCGTATCTCTGTCCTCTGTCCTCTTAAACCTCCTTCTCGCTTGCTAACTGTATTTAGCCACATTCATTGACTAAGTCCTCACTGAAGACCCCAATTATACTTCCTCTGGGCCTGTTGTAGACAGAAAAGTATACTTGGTGCTTTACTCACCACCATGTTTGAGGGACATTGGCATGTTCACCACTGATAGGAGGAGGGACAAATAAAAAGGAACACCTATTTCTAGACAGGAGCATTTGGGAGCAAAGTGTGTGTTGTGGAGAGACGTGTTTGGTTGAGTGTCCAAACTTCCCTCTTTATGTGGTTATTACTTCTTTACAATCGTGGATATCATAAAACCCAGTGATTTCAAAAGCCCAGACGCATATTATTACAGCAATTCATTTGTTGATGTGAGAAAAATGAGAAGGACATTGCAGTACCACTAAATCTATACCTGGGCACTGCTGATACCAAACAAAAGGAATTCACGGTGGCTAGGTAGGACTATTTTCTAGTGACTGTCTCTGGGGTCTCAAACAGAATCCATTTGTTTCTTTGTTTCAAAGATTCACTTGTATAGGGTACCTGTCCCCGCCCCTTCAGCTTGTAGTTTGTCTGTGTCCTTGGATCACAAGTGAGTCTCCAGTAAGGGAGCACTTAGGTGATCTTGAGTTTTCATCAGTTCTTCTAACCCTGTGTCTTTTGATTGGAGCAGTGAAAGCCTGTACTTTTATTCTGATATTTGATAGCTAGGCTCTTACTGCACTTTGAAATTTTTTTTATTCTCATTAATATACAATCACATGCAGAACAATATGTTAACTAGTCTAACCCCTTCACCAAGTCCTCGCCAAATCCCAGTTTCAGTCGCTGTCCGTCAGCGTGTCGTAAGATGCTCTAGAATCACTACTTGTCTTCTCTGTGTTGTATAGCCCTCCCAATGACCCTTCACCCTACACATTATTCATGCTAATCCTAATGCCCCCATTCTTTTTCCCCGCCCTTATCAATCCCTTCCCACAAACACTACCCAGTCCCTTTCTCTTTGGTAACTCTTAGTCCACTCTCGGGTACTGTGTATATGCTGCTGTTTCTTCCTTCAGTTTTTCTTTGTTATCGTACTCCACACATGAGTTAAATCATTTGGTACATGTATTTCTCCGACTGGACTATTTGACTGAGCATAATACCCTCTAGCTCCATCCAAGTTATTGCCAATGATAGGATTTGTTTTCTTCTTATGGCTGCTTACTGCACTTTTTAAACTGGATTTTATTCTTCCTTTTCGTTTGTAGTTTGCTATGTGCTTCAACCTTTGCTCTCATTGTTATGAGCAATAGCTTTGTGTTAATCGATATGAACCTATATCTATCTATCTGTCTGACTATCAATCAATCAATCAATCAATCAATCAATCATCTTTCTGTCTGCCCATCTGTCCTTGTGTACAGAACAGGTAACCACATATCCTATGTCACTTTCCTACATTATGCTTCCAAAAATCCTGCAAGGTAACTAGGCTGTAGGGAGAGTACTGGGTTCACCGAGACACTTGCAGGTCGTGTCGGCCGAGTGTACCTACAAAACAAGGAAATGGTTGTGCAGGGACTTGAACCCGTGTCTCTATCCTCTGTCCTCTTTCATCTCCTTCTCACTTCCTGTCTGTATATAGCCACATTCATTCACTAAGTGCTCCCTGAAGACCACAAGTATCCTTCCTCTGGGCCTGTGGACGACAGAAACGTAAAATTGTTGCTTTGCTCACCACCATGTTTGAAGGACATCTATGTGAACACCACTGATAGGATGGAGGGTCAAATAAAAAGGAACACCAATTTCTAGACAGGAGCAGTTGGGAGCTAAGATTGTATTGTGGAGTGACATATTTATTTGAGTGTCCAAACTTCCCTCTTTAGGTGGTTATTACTTCACATTCGTGAAGATCATAAAACCCACAGATTTCAAAGGCCCAGATTCTTATTATTTCAGCAACCCAGTTGTTGAGGTGAGAGAAAATGAGAAGGACGTTGCTCCACCACTAAATCTATGGCTGGGCCTTGCTGAAAACAAACAAAAAGAATTCACGGTGGCCAGATAGTGCTATTTTCTACTGACTGTCTCTGGGGGCTCAAACAGAATCCATTTGTTTGATTGTTTGTTTTTCAGTTTCACTCGTGTAGGGTACTTGTCCCCACACCTTCAGCTTGTAGTTTGTCTTTGTCCTTGGATCTCAAGTGAGTCTCCTGTAAGGAAGCACGTAGGTTTCTTGAGTTTTCATCCGTTCTTTTAACCCTGTGTCTTTTGTTTGCAGCACTCAGAGCCTGACCTTTTATTCTGATGATTCAGTGCTGTGCCCTTATTGCACTTAAAATATTTTTTTTGTTATCATTAATCTACAATCACGTGAAGAACATTATGTTTACTATGCTCCCCCTTATCCAAGTCCACCAGCAAAAACCTCTTAAAGTCGCTGTCCATCAGCATAGTTGGATGCTTTAAACCCCTTCAACATGTACCCCTTCAAAGGCACCGATACAGTCGCTGTCAATCATGGAGTAGTAAGATGCTATATAACCTCTACTAGTCTTCTCTGTGTTGTACAGCACTCCCCATGTCCCGCGCGACCCCACGCAATATACATGGTAATCCTAATGCCCCCAATCTTTCTCCCCACACTTATCCCTCCCTTCAGAACCACCCTGTGCAGTCCTTTTCCCTTTGGCAACTTTTAGTCAACTCTCGGGTTCTGTGAGTATCCTGCTTTTTTTTTCCTTCAGTTTCTCTTTGTTGTTATACTCCACACATGAGTGATATCATTTGATATTGTCTTTCTCCGCCTGACCTATTTTTCTGAACATACTACTGTCTAGCTCCATCCACGTCATTGCAAATGGTAGGATTTGTTTTCTTCTTATGGCTGCTTACTGCACTTTGTAAACTGGATTTCATTCTTCCTTTTTGTTTGTAGTTTAGCTATGTGATTTCACCATTCATCTCCTGGTTATGAGCAACAGCTTTGTGTCAATCGATATGTATCTGTATCTTTCTATCGCTCTGTCTGTCTGTATATCTATCTATCTTTCTATATGTCCTTCTTTCTATCTCTCTATCCTCTCTATTTATCTATCCATCTATCTAGCTTCCTGTCTTCTATCATGTGTATAATCTATCGATCATCTGTCATCTATCTATCTGTCTATCTATGAAACAATCTTCTTTCTGTCTGTCCATCTATCCTTATGTACAGAACCGTTAACTACATCAACTATGTCACTTCCCTACATTATGCTTTCAAAAACATTGCAAGGTCACTAGGCCGTAGGGAGAGCACTGGGCTCACTGAGACAATTGCAGAACGAATCAGCCGCGTGTGCTTACAAAACCAGTAAATGGTGGTGCAGGGACTTGAACCCGTATCTCTGTCCTCTGTCCTCTTAAACCTCCTTCTCGCTTGCTAACTGTATTTAGCCACATTCATTGACTAAGTCCTCACTGAAGACCCCAATTATACTTCCTCTGGGCCTGTTGTAGACAGAAAAGTATACTTGGTGCTTTACTCACCACCATGTTTGAGGGACATTGGCATGTTCACCACTGATAGGAGGAGGGACAAATAAAAAGGAACACCTATTTCTAGACAGGAGCATTTGGGAGCAAAGTGTGTGTTGTGGAGAGACGTGTTTGGTTGAGTGTCCAAACTTCCCTCTTTATGTGGTTATTACTTCTTTACAATCGTGGATATCATAAAACCCAGTGATTTCAAAAGCCCAGACGCATATTATTACAGCAATTCATTTGTTGATGTGAGAAAAATGAGAAGGACATTGCAGTACCACTAAATCTATACCTGGGCACTGCTGATACCAAACAAAAGGAATTCACGGTGGCTAGGTAGGACTATTTTCTAGTGACTGTCTCTGGGGTCTCAAACAGAATCCATTTGTTTCTTTGTTTCAAAGATTCACTTGTATAGGGTACCTGTCCCCGCCCCTTCAGCTTGTAGTTTGTCTGTGTCCTTGGATCACAAGTGAGTCTCCAGTAAGGGAGCACTTAGGTGATCTTGAGTTTTCATCAGTTCTTCTAACCCTGTGTCTTTTGATTGGAGCAGTGAAAGCCTGTACTTTTATTCTGATATTTGATAGCTAGGCTCTTACTGCACTTTGAAATTTTTTTTATTCTCATTAATATACAATCACATGCAGAACAATATGTTAACTAGTCTAACCCCTTCACCAAGTCCTCGCCAAATCCCAGTTTCAGTCGCTGTCCGTCAGCGTGTCGTAAGATGCTCTAGAATCACTACTTGTCTTCTCTGTGTTGTATAGCCCTCCCAATGACCCTTCACCCTACACATTATTCATGCTAATCCTAATGCCCCCATTCTTTTTCCCCGCCCTTATCAATCCCTTCCCACAAACACTACCCAGTCCCTTTCTCTTTGGTAACTCTTAGTCCACTCTCGGGTACTGTGTATATGCTGCTGTTTCTTCCTTCAGTTTTTCTTTGTTATCGTACTCCACACATGAGTTAAATCATTTGGTACATGTATTTCTCCGACTGGACTATTTGACTGAGCATAATACCCTCTAGCTCCATCCAAGTTATTGCCAATGATAGGATTTGTTTTCTTCTTATGGCTGCTTACTGCACTTTTTAAACTGGATTTTATTCTTCTTTTTCGTTTGTAGTTTGCTATGTGCTTCAACCATTGCTCTCATGGTTATGAGCAATAGCTTTGTGTTAATGGATATGAACCTGTATCTATCTATCTGTCTGTCTATCAATCAATCAATCAATCAATCAATCATCTTTCTGTCTGCACATCTGTCCTTGGGTACAGAACAGGTAACCACATATCCTATGTCACTTTCCTACATTATGCTTCCAAAAATATTGCAAGGTAACTAGGCTGTAGGGAGAGTACTGGGTTCACCGAGACACTTGCAGGTCGTGTCGGCCGAGTGTACCTACAAAACCAGGAAATGGTTGTGCAGGGACTTGAACCCGTGTCTCTATCCTCTGTCCTCTTTCATCTCCTTCTCACTTCCTGTCTGTATATAGCCACATTCATTCACTAAGTGCTCCCTGAAGACCACAAGTATCCTTCCTCTGGGCCTGTGGACGACAGAAACGTAAAATTGTTGCTTTGCTCACCACCATGTTTGAAGGACATCTATGTGAACACCACTGATAGGATGGAGGGTCAAATAAAAAGGAACACCAATTTCTAGACAGGAGCAGTTGGGAGCTAAGAGTGTATTGTGGAGTGACATGTTTATTTGAGTGTCCAAACTTCCCTCTTTAGGTGGTTATTACTTCACATTCGTGAAGATCATAATACTCACAGATTTCAAAGGCCCAGATTCTTATTATTTCAGCAACCCAGTTGTTGAGGTGAGAGAAAATTAGAAGGACGTTGCTCCACCACTAAATCTATGGCTGGGCCTTGCTGAAAACAAACAAAAAGAATTCACGGTGGCCAGATAGTGCTATTTTCTACTGACTGTCTCTGGGGGCTCAAACAGAATCCATTTGTTTGATTGTTTGTTTTTCAGTTTCACTCGTGTAGGGTACTTGTCCCCACACCTTCAGCTTGTACTTTGTCTTTGTCCTTGGACCTCAAGTGAGTCTCCTGTAAGGAAGCACGTAGGTTTCTTGAGTATTCATCCGTTCTTTTAACCCTGTGTCTTTTGTTTGCAGCACTCAGAGCCTGACCTTTTATTCTGATGATTCAGTGCTGTGCCCTTATTGCACTTAAAAAATTTTTTTTGTTATCATTAATCTACAATCACGTGAAGAACATTATGTTTACTATGCTCCCCCTTATCCAAGTCCACCAGTAAAAACCTCTTAAAGTCGCTGTCCATCAGCATAGTTGGATGCTTTAAACCCCTTCAGCATGTACCCCTTCAAAGACACCGATACAGTCGCTGTCAATCATGGAGTAGTAAGATGCTATATAACCTCTACTAGTCTTCTCTGTGTTGTACAGCACTCCCCATGTCCCGCGCGACCCCACGCAATATACATGGTAATCCTAATGCCCCCAATCTTTCTCCCCACACTTATCCCTCCCTTCATAACCACCCTGTGCAGTCCTTTTCCCTTTGGCAACTTTTAGTCAACTCTCGGGTTCTGTGAGTATCCTGCTGTTTTTTTCCTTCAGTTTCTCTTTGTTGTTATACTCCACACATGAGTGATATCATTTGATATTGTCTTTCTCCGCCTGACCTATTTTTCTGAACATACTACTGTCTAGCTCCATCCACGTCATTGCAAATGGTAGGATTTGTTTTCTTCTTATGGCTGCTTACTGCACTTTGTAAACTGGATTTCATTCTTCCTTTTTGTTTGTAGTTTAGCTATGTGATTTCACCATTCATCTCCTGGTTATGAGCAACAGCTTTGTGTCAATCGATATGTATCTGTATCTATCTATCGCGCTGTCTGTCAGTATATCTATCTATCTTTCTATATATCCTTCTTTCTATCTCTCTATCCTCTCTATTTATCTATCCATCTATCTAGCTTCCTGTCTTCTATCATGTGTATAATCTATCGATCATCTGTCATCTATCTATCTGTCTATCTATGAAACAATCTTCTTTCTGTCTGTCCATCTATCCTTATGTACAGAACCGTTAACTACATCAACTATGTCACTTCCCTACATTATGCTTTCAAAAACATTGCAAGGTCACTAGGCCGTAGGGAGAGCACTGGGCTCACTGAGACAATTGCAGATCGAATCAGAAGCGTGTGCTTACAAAACCAGTAAATGTGGTGCAGTGACTTGAACCCGTATCTCTGTCCTCTGTCCTCTTAAACCTCCTTCTCGCTTGCTAACTGTATTTAGCCACATTCATTGACTAAGTCCTCACTGAAGACCCCAATTATACTTCCTCTGGGCCTGTTGTAGACAGAAAAGTATACTTGGTGCTTTACTCACCACCATGTTTGAGGGACATTGGCATGTTCACCACTGAGAGGAGGAGGGACAAATAAAAAGGAACACCTATTTCTAGACAGGAGCATTTGGGAGCAAAGTGTGTGTTGTGGAGAGACGTGTTTGGTTGAATGTCCAAACTTCCCTCTTTATGTGGTTATTACTTCTTTACAATCGTGGATATCATAAAACCCAGTGATTTCAAAAGCCCAGACGCATATTATTACAGCAATTCATTTGTTGATGTGAGAAAAATGAGAAGGACATTGCAGTACCACTAAATCTATACCTGGGCACTGCTGATACCAAACAAAAGGAATTCACAGTGGCTAGGTTGGACTATTTTCTAGTGACTGTCTCTGGGGTCTCAAACAGAATCCATTTGTTTCTTTGTTTCAAAGATTCACTTGTATAGGGTACCTGTCCCCGCCCCTTCAGCTTGTAGTTTGTCTGTGTCCTTGGATCACAAGTGAGTCTCCAGTAAGGGAGCACTTAGGTGATCTTGAGTTTTCATCAGTTCTTCTAACCCTGTGTCTTTTGATTGGAGCAGTGAAAGCCTGTACTTTTATTCTGATATTTGATAGCTAGGCTCTTACTGCACTTTGAAATTTTTTTTATTCTCATTAATATACAATCACATGCAGAGCAATATGTTAACTAGTCTAACCCCTTCACCAAGTCCTCGCCAAATCCCAGTTTCAGTCGCTGTCCGTCAGCGTGTCGTAAGATGCTCTAGAATCACTACTTGTCTTCTCTGTGTTGTATAGCCCTCCCAATGACCCTTCACCCTACACATTATTCATGCTAATCCTAATGCCCCCATTCTTTTTCCCCGCCCTTATCAATCCCTACCCACAAACACTACCCAGTCCCTTTCTCTTTGGTAACTCTTAGTCCACTCTCGGGTACTTTGTATATGCTGCTGTTTCTTCCTTCAGTTTTTCTTTGTTATCGTACTCCACACATGAGTTAAATCATTTGGTACATGTATTTCTCCGACTGGACTATTTGACTGAGCATAATACCCTCTAGCTCCATCCAAGTTATTGCCAATGATAGGATTTGTTTTCTTCTTATGGCTGCTTACTGCACTTTTTAAACTGGATTTTATTCTTCTTTTTCGTTTGTAGTTTGCTATGTGCTTCAACCATTGCTCTCATGGTTATGAGCAATAGCTTTGTGTTAATGGATATGAACCTGTATCTATCTATCTGTCTGTCTATCAATCAATCAATCAATCAATCAATCATCTTTCTGTCTGCACATCTGTCCTTGGGTACAGAACAGGTAACCACATATCCTATGTCACTTTCCTACATTATGCTTCCAAAAATATTGCAAGGTAACTAGGCTGTAGGGAGAGTACTGGGTTCACCGAGACACTTGCAGGTCGTGTCGGCCGAGTGTACCTACAAAACCAGGAAATGGTTGTGCAGGGACTTGAACCCGTGTCTCTATCCTCTGTCCTCTTTCATCTCCTTCTCACTTCCTGTCTGTATATAGCCACATTCATTCACTAAGTGCTCCCTGAAGACCACAAGTATCCTTCCTCTGGGCCTGTGGACGACAGAAACGTAAAATTGTTGCTTTGCTCACCACCATGTTTGAAGGACATCTATGTGAACACCACTGATAGGATGGAGGGTCAAATGAAAAGGAACACCAATTTCTAGACAGGAGCAGTTGGGAGCTAAGAGTGTATTGTGGAGTGACATGTTTATTTGAGTGTCCAAACTTCCCTCTTTAGGTGGTTATTACTTCACATTCGTGAAGATCATAATACTCACAGATTTCAAAGGCCCAGATTCTTATTATTTCAGCAACCCAGTTGTTGAGGTGAGAGAAAATTAGAAGGACGTTGCTCCACCACTAAATCTATGGCTGGGCCTTGCTGAAAACAAACAAAAAGAATTCACGGTGGCCAGATAGTGCTATTTTCTACTGACTGTCTCTGGGGGCTCAAACAGAATCCATTTGTTTGATTGTTTGTTTTTCAGTTTCACTCGTGTAGGGTACTTGTCCCCACACCTTCAGCTTGTACTTTGTCTTTGTCCTTGGACCTCAAGTGAGTCTCCTGTAAGGAAGCACGTAGGTTTCTTGAGTTTTCATCCGTTCTTTTAACCCTGTGTCTTTTGTTTGCAGCACTCAGAGCCTGACCTTTTATTCTGATGATTCAGTGCTGTGCCCTTATTGCACTTAAAAAATTTTTTTTGTTATCATTAATCTACAATCACGTGAAGAACATTATGTTTACTATGCTCCCCCTTATCCAAGTCCACCAGTAAAAACCTCTTAAAGTCGCTGTCCATCAGCATAGTTGGATGCTTTAAACCCCTTCAGCATGTACCCCTTCAAAGACACCGATACAGTCGCTGTCAATCATGGAGTAGTAAGATGCTATATAACCTCTACTAGTCTTCTCTGTGTTGTACAGCACTCCCCATGTCCCGCGCGACCCCACGCAATATACATGGTAATCCTAATGCCCCCAATCTTTCTCCCCACACTTATCCCTCCCTTCATAACCACCCTGTGCAGTCCTTTTCCCTTTGGCAACTTTTAGTCAACTCTCGGGTTCTGTGAGTATCCTGCTGTTTTTTTCCTTCAGTTTCTCTTTGTTGTTATACTCCACACATGAGTGATATCATTTGATATTGTCTTTCTCCGCCTGACCTATTTTTCTGAACATACTACTGTCTAGCTCCATCCACGTCATTGCAAATGGTAGGATTTGTTTTCTTCTTATGGCTGCTTACTGCACTTTGTAAACTGGATTTCATTCTTCCTTTTTGTTTGTAGTTTAGCTATGTGATTTCACCATTCATCTCCTGGTTATGAGCAACAGCTTTGTGTCAATCGATATGTATCTGTATCTATCTATCGCGCTGTCTGTCAGTATATCTATCTATCTTTCTATATATCCTTCTTTCTATCTCTCTATCCTCTCTATTTATCTATCCATCTATCTAGCTTCCTGTCTTCTATCATGTGTATAATCTATCGATCATCTGTCATCTATCTATCTGTCTATCTATGAAACAATCTTCTTTCTGTCTGTCCATCTATCCTTATGTACAGAACCGTTAACTACATCAACTATGTCACTTCCCTACATTATGCTTTCAAAAACATTGCAAGGTCACTAGGCCGTAGGGAGAGCACTGGGCTCACTGAGACAATTGCAGATCGAATCAGAAGCGTGTGCTTACAAAACCAGTAAATGTGGTGCAGTGACTTGAACCCGTATCTCTGTCCTCTGTCCTCTTAAACCTCCTTCTCGCTTGCTAACTGTATTTAGCCACATTCATTGACTAAGTCCTCACTGAAGACCCCAATTATACTTCCTCTGGGCCTGTTGTAGACAGAAAAGTATACTTGGTGCTTTACTCACCACCATGTTTGAGGGACATTGGCATGTTCACCACTGAGAGGAGGAGGGACAAATAAAAAGGAACACCTATTTCTAGACAGGAGCATTTGGGAGCAAAGTGTGTGTTGTGGAGAGACGTGTTTGGTTGAATGTCCAAACTTCCCTCTTTATGTCGTTATTACTTCTTTACAATCGTGGATATCATAAAACCCAGTGATTTCAAAAGCCCAGACGCATATTATTACAGCAATTCATTTGTTGATGTGAGAAAAATGAGAAGGACATTGCAGTACCACTAAATCTATACCTGGGCACTGCTGATACCAAACAAAAGGAATTCACAGTGGCTAGGTTGGACTATTTTCTAGTGACTGTCTCTGGGGTCTCAAACAGAATCCATTTGTTTCTTTGTTTCAAAGATTCACTTGTATAGGGTACCTGTCCCCGCCCCTTCAGCTTGTAGTTTGTCTGTGTCCTTGGATCACAAGTGAGTCTCCAGTAAGGGAGCACTTAGGTGATCTTGAGTTTTCATCAGTTCTTCTAACCCTGTGTCTTTTGATTGGAGCAGTGAAAGCCTGTACTTTTATTCTGATATTTGATAGCTAGGCTCTTACTGCACTTTGAAATTTTTTTTATTCTCATTAATATACAATCACATGCAGAGCAATATGTTAACTAGTCTAACCCCTTCACCAAGTCCTCGCCAAATCCCAGTTTCAGTCGCTGTCCGTCAGCGTGTCGTAAGATGCTCTAGAATCACTACTTGTCTTCTCTGTGTTGTATAGCCCTCCCAATGACCCTTCACCCTACACATTATTCATGCTAATCCTAATGCCCCCATTCTTTTTCCCCGCCCTTATCAATCCCTTCCCACAAACACTACCCAGTCCCTTTCTCTTTGGTAACTCTTAGTCCACTCTCGGGTACTGTGTGTATGCTGCTGTTTCTTCCTTCAGTTTTTCTTTGTTATCGTACTCCACACATGAGTTAAATCATTTGGTACATGTATTTCTCCGACTGGACTATTTGACTGAGCATAATACCCTCTAGCTCCATCCAAGTTATTGCCAATGATAGGATTTGTTTTCTTCTTATGGCTGCTTACTGCACTTTTTAAACTGGATTTTATTCTTCTTTTTCGTTTGTAGTTTGCTATGTGCTTCAACCATTGCTCTCATGGTTATGAGCAATAGCTTTGTGTTAATGGATATGAACCTATATCTATCTATCTGTCTGTCTATCAATCAATCAATCAATCAATCAATCATCTTTCTGTCTGCACATCTGTCCTTGTGTACAGAACAGGTAACCACATATCCTATGTCACTTTCCTACATTATGCTTCCAAAAATATTGCAAGGTATCTAGGCTGTAGGGAGAGTACTGGGTTCACCGAGACACTTGCAGGTCGTGTCGGCCGAGTGTACCTACAAAACCAGGAAATGGTTGTGCAGGGACTTGAACCCGTGTCTCTATCCTCTGTCCTCTTTCATCTCCTTCTCACTTCCTGTCTGTATATAGCCACATTCATTCACTAAGTGCTCCCTGAAGACCACAAGTATCCTTCCTCTGGGCCTGTGGACGACAGAAACGTAAAAGTGTTGCTTTGACCACCACCATGTTTGAAGGACATCTATGTGAACACCACTGATAGGATGGAGGGTCAAATAAAAAGGAACCCCATTTTCTAGACAGGAGCAGTTGGGAGCTAAGAGTGTATTGTGGAGTGACATATTTATTTGAGTGTCCAAACTTCCCTCTTTAGGTGGTTATTACTTCACATTCGTGAAGATCATAAAACCCACAGATTTCAAAGGCCCAGATTCTTATTATTTCAGCAACCCAGTTGTTGAGGTGAGAGAAAATGAGAAGGACGTTGCTCCACCACTAAATCTATGGCTGGGCCTTGCTGAAAACAAACAAAAAGAATTCACGGTGGCCAGATAGTGCTATTTTCTACTGACTGTCTCTGGGGGCTCAAACAGAATCCATTTGTTTGATTGTTTGTTTTTCAGTTTCACTCGTGTAGGGTACTTGTCCCCACACCTTCAGCTTGTACTTTGTCTTTGTCCTTGGATCTCAAGTGAGTCTCCTGTAAGGAAGCACGTAGGTTTCTTGAGTTTTCATCCGTTCTTTTAACCCTGTGTCTTTTGTTTGCAGCACTCAGAGCCTGACCTTTTATTCTGATGATTCAGTGCTGTGCCCTTATTGCACTTAAAAAATTTTTTTTGTTATCATTAATCTACAATCACGTGAAGAACATTATGTTTACTATGCTCCCCCTTATCCAAGTCCACCAGCAAAAACCTCTTAAAGTCGCTGTCCATCAGCATAGTTGGATGCTTTAAACCCCTTCAGCATGTACCCCTTCAAAGACACCGATACAGTCGCTGTCAGTCATGGAGTAGTAAGATGCTATATAACCTCTACTAGTCTTCTCTGTGTTGTACAGCACTCCCCATGTCCCGCGCGACCCCACGCAATATACATGGTAATCCTAATGTCCCCAATCTTTCTCCCCACACTTATCCCTCCCTTCAGAACCACCCTGTGCAGTCCTTTTCCCTTTGGCAACTTTTAGTCAACTCTCGGGTTCTGTGAGTATCCTGCTGTTTTTTTCCTTCAGTTTCTCTTTGTTGTTATACTCCACACATGAGTGATATCATTTGATATTGTCTTTCTCCGCCTGACCTATTTTTCTGAACATACTACTGTCTAGCTCCATCCACGTCATTGCAAATGGTAGGATTTGTTTTCTTCTTATGGCTGCTTACTGCACTTTGTAAACTGGATTTCATTCTTCCTTTTTGTTTGTAGTTTAGCTATGTGATTTCACCATTCATCTCCTGGTTATGAGCAACAGCTTTGTGTCAATCGATATGTATCTGTATCTATCTATCGCTCTGTCTGTCTGTATATCTATCTATCTTTCTTTATGTCCTTCTTTCTATCTCTCTATCCTCTCTATTTATCTATCCATCTATCTAGCTTCCTGTCTTCTATCATGTGTATAATCTATCGATCATCTGTCATCTATCTATCTGTCTATCTATGAAACAATCTTCTTTCTGTCTGTCCATCTATCCTTATGTACAGAACCGTTTACTACATCAACTATGTCACTTCCCTACATTATGCTTTCAAAAATATTGCAAGGTCACTAGGCCGTAGGGAGAGCACTGGGCTCACTGAGACAATTGCAGATCGAATCAGCCGCGTGTGCTTACAAACCCAGTAAATGGTGGTGCAGGGACTTGAACCCGTATCTCTGTCCTCTGTCCTCTTAAACCTCCTTCTCGCTTGCTAACTGTATTTAGCCACATTCATTGACTAAGTCCTCACTGAAGTCCCCAATTATACTTCCTCTGGGCCTGTTGTAGACAGAAAAGTATACTTGGTGCTTTACTCACCACCATGTTTGAGGGACATTGGCATGTTCACCACTGATAGGAGGAGGGACAAATAAAAAGGAACACCTATTTCTAGACAGGAGCATTTGGGAGCAAAGTGTGTGTTGTGGAGAGACGTGTTTGGTTGAGTGTCCAAACTTCCCTCTTTATGTGGTTATTACTTCTTTACAATCGTGGATATCATAAAACCCAGTGATTTCAAAAGCCCAGACGCATATTATTACAGCAATTCATTTGTTGATGTGAGAAAAATGAGAAGGACATTGCAGTACCACTAAATCTATACCTGGGCACTGCTGATACCAAACAAAAGGAATTCACGGTGGCTAGGTAGGACTATTTTCTAGTGACTGTCTCTGGGGTCTCAAACAGAATCCATTTGTTTCTTTGTTTCAAAGATTCACTTGTATAGGGTACCTGTCCCCGCCCCTTCAGCTTGTAGTTTGTCTGTGTCCTTGGATCACAAGTGAGTCTCCAGTAAGGGAGCACTTAGGTGATCTTGAGTTTTCATCAGTTCTTCTAACCCTGTGTCTTTTGATTGGAGCAGTGAAAGCCTGTACATTTATTCTGATATTTGATAGCTAGGCTCTTACTGCACTTTGAAATTTTTTTTGTTCTCATTAATATATAATCACATGCAGAACAATATGTTAACTAGTCTAACCCCTTCACCAAGTCCTCGCCAAATCCCAGTTTCAGTCGCTGTCCGTCAGCGTGTCGTAAGATGCTCTAGAATCACTACTTGTCTTCTCTGTGTTGTATAGCCCTCCCAATGACCCTTCACCCTACACATTATTCATGCTAATCCTAATGCCCCCATTCTTTTTCCCCGCCCTTATCAATCCCTTCCCACCAACACTACCCTGTCCCTTTTCTCTTTGGTAACTCTTAGTCCACTCTCGGGTACTGTGTATATGCTGCTGTTTCTTCCTTCAGTTTTTCTTTGTTATCGTACTCCACACATGAGTTAAATCATTTGGTACATGTATTTCTCCGACTGGACTATTTGACTGAGCATAATACCCTCTAGCTCCATCCAAGTTATTGCCAATGATTGGATTTGCTTTCTTATTATGGCTGCTTACTGCACTTTGTAAACTGGATTTTATTCTTCTTTTTCGTTTGTAGATTGCTATGTGCTTCAACCATTGCTCTCATGGTTATGAGCAATAGCTTTGTGTTAATCGATATGAACCTATATCTATCTATCTGTCTGTCTATTAATCAATCAATCAATCAATCAATCATCTTTCTGTCTGCCCATCTGTCCTTGTGTACAGAACAGGTAACCACATATCCTATGTCACTTTCCTACATTATGCTTCCAAAAATCCTGCAAGGTAACTAGGCTGTAGGGAGAGCACTGGGTTCACCGAGACACTTGCAGGTCATGTCGGCCGAGTGTACCTACAAAACCAGGAAATGGTTGTGCAGGGACTTGAACCCGTGTCTCTATCCTCTGTCCTCTTTCATCTCCTTCTCACTTCCTGTCTGTATATAGCCACATTCATTCACTAAGTGCTCCCTGAAGAACACAAGTATCCTTCCTCTGGGCCTGTGGACGACAGAAACGTAAAATTGTTGCTTTGCTCACCACCATGTTTGAAGGACATCTATGTGAACACCACTGATAGGATGGAGGGTCAAATAAAAAGGAACACCAATTTCTAGACAGGAGCAGTTGGGAGCTAAGAGTGTATTGTGGAGTGACATATTTATTTGAGTGTCCAAACTTCCCTCTTTAGGTGGTTATTACTTCACATTCGTGAAGATCATAAAACCCACAGATTTCAAAGGCCCAGATTCTTATTATTTCAGCAACCCAGTTGTTGAGGTGAGAGAAAATGAGATGGACGTTGCTCCACCTCTAAATCTATGGCTGGGCCTTGCGGAAAACTAACAAAAAGAATTCACGGTGGCCAGATAGTGCTATTTTCTACTGACTGTCTCTGGGGGCTCAAACAGAATCCATTTGTTTGATTGTTTGTTTTTCAGTTTCACTCGTGTAGGTTACTTGTCCCCACACCTTCAGCTTGTAGTTTGTCTTTGTCCTTGGATCTCAAGTGAGTCTCCTGTAAGGAAGCACGTAGGTTTCTTGAGTTTTCATCCGTTCTTTTAACCCTGTGTCTTTTGTTTGCAGCACTCAGAGCCTGACCTTTTATTCTGATGATTCAGTGCTGTGCCCTTATTGCACTTAAAACATTTTTTTTGTTATCATTAATCTACAATCACGTGAAGAACATTATGTTTACTATGCTCCCCCTTATCCAAGTCCACCAGCAAAATCCTCTTAAAGTCGCTGTCCATCAGCATAGTTGGATGCTTTAAACCCCTTCAGCATGTACCCCTTCAAAGACACCGATACAGTCGCTGTCAATCATGGAGTAGTAAGATGCTATATAACCTCTACTATTCTTCTCTGTGTTGTACAGCACTCCCCATGTCCCGCGCGACCCCACGCAATATACATGGTAATCCTAATGCCCCCAATCTTTCTCCCCACACTTATCCCTCCCTTCAGAACCACCCTGTGCAGTCCTTTTCCCTTTGGCAACTTTTAGTCAACTCTCGGGTTCTGTGAGTATCCTGCTGTCTTTTTCCTTCAGTTTCTCTTTGTTGTTATACTCCACACATGAGTGATATCATTTGATATTGTCTTTCTCCGCCTGACCTATTTTTCTGAACATACTACTGTCTAGCTCCATCCACGTCATTGCAAATGGTAGGATTTGTTTTCTTCTTATGGCTGCTTACTGCACTTTGTAAACTGGATTTCATTCTTCCTTTTTGTTTGTAGTTTAGCTATGTGATTTCACCATTCATCTCCTGGTTATGAGCAACAGCTTTGTGTCAATCGATATGTATCTTTATCTATCTATCGCTCTGTCTGTCTGTATATCTATCTATCTTTCTATATGTCCTTCTTTCTATCTCTCTATCCTCTCTATTTATCTATCCATCTATCTAGCTTCCTGTCTTCTATCATGTGTATAATCTATCGATCATCTGTCATCTATCTATCTGTCTATCTATGAAACAATCTTCTTTCTGTCTGTCCATCTATCCTTATGTACAGAACCGTTTACTACATCAACTATGTCACTTCCCTACATTATGCTTTCAAAAACATTGCAAGGTCACTAGGCCGTAGGGAGAGCACTGGGCTCACTGAGACAATTGCAGATCGAATCAGCCGCGTGTGCTTACAAACCCAGTAAATGGTGGTGCAGGGACTTGAACCCGTATCTCTGTCCTCTGTCCTCTTAAACCTCCTTCTCGCTTGCTAACTGTACTTAGCCACATTCATTGACTAAGTCCTCACTGAAGACCCCAATTATACTTCCTCTGGGCCTGGTGTAGACAGAAAAGTATACTTGGTGCTTTACTCACCACCATGTTTGAGGGACATTGGCATGTTCACCACTGATAGGAGGAGGGACAAATAAAAAGGAACACCTATTTCTAGACAGGAGCATTTGGGAGCAAAGTGTGTGTTGTGGAGAGACGTGTTTGGTTGAGTGTCCAAACTTCCCTCTTTATGTGGTTATTACTTCTTTACAATCGTGAATATCATAAAACCCAGTGATTTCAAAAGCCCAGACGCATATTATTACAGCAATTCATTTGTTGATGTGAGAAAAATGAGAAGGACATTGCAGTACCACTAAATCTATACCTGGGCACTGCTGATACCAAACAAAAGGAATTCACGGTGGCTAGGTAGGACTATTTTCTAGTGACTGTCTCTGGGGTCTCAAACAGAATCCATTTGTTTCTTTGTTTCAAAGATTCACTTGTATAGGGTACCTGTCCCCGCCCCTTCAGCTTGTAGTTTGTCTGTGTCCTTGGATCACAAGTGAGTCTCCAGTAAGGGAGCACTTAGGTGATCTTGAGTTTTCATCAGTTCTTCTAACCCTGTGTCTTTTGATTGGAGCAGTGAAAGCCTGTACTTTTATTCTGATATTTGATAGCTAGGCTCTTCCTGCACTTTGAAATTTTTTTTGTTCTCATTAATATACAATCACATGCAGAACAATATGTTAACTAGTCTAACCCCTTCACCAAGTCCTCGCCAAATCCCAGTTTCAGTCGCTGTCTGTCAGCGTGTCGTAAGATGCTCTAGAATCACTACTTGTCTTCTCTGTGTTGTATAGCCCTCCCAATGACCCTTCACCCTACACATTATTCATTCTAATACTAATGCCCCCATTCTTTTTCCCCGCCCTTATCAATCCCTTCCCACCAACACTACCCAGTCCCTTTCTCTTTGGTAACTCTTAGTCCACTCTCGGGTACTGTGTATATGCTGCTGTTTCTTCCTTCAGTTTTTCTTTGTTATCGTACTCCACACATGAGTTAAATCATTTGGTACATGTATTTCTCCGACTGGACTATTTGACTGAGCATAATACCCTCTAGCTCCATCCAAGTTATTGCCAATGATTGGAATTGTTTTCTTATTATGGCTGCTTACTTCACTTTGTAAACTGGATTTTATTCTTCTTTTTCGTTTGTAGATTGCTATGTGCTTCAACCATTGCTCTCATGGTTATGAGCAATAGCTTTGTGTTAATCGATATGAACCTATATCTATCTATCTGTCTGTCTATTAATCAATCAATCAATCAATCAATCATCTTTCTGTCTTCCCATCTGTCCTTGTGTACAGAACAGGTAACCACATATCCTATGTCACTTTCCTACATTATGCTTCCAAAAATCCTGCAAGGTATCTAGGCTGTAGGGAGAGCACTGGGTTCACCGAGACACTTGCAGGTCGTGTCGGCCGAGTGTACCTACAAAACCAGGAAATGGTTGTGCAGGGACTTGAACCCGTGTCTCTATCCTCTGTCCTCTTTCATCTCCTTCTCACTTCCTGTCTGTATATAGCCACATTCATTCACTAAGTGCTCCCTGAAGAACACAAGTATCCTTCCTCTGGGCCTGTGGACGACAGAAACGTAAAATTGTTGCTTTGCTCACCACCATGTTTGAAGGACATCTATGTGAACACCACTGATAGGATGGAGGGTCAAATAAAAAGGAACACCAATTTCTAGACAGGAGCAGTTTGGAGCTAAGAGTGTATTGTGGAGTGGCATATTTATTTGAGTGTCCAAACTTCCCTCTTTAGGTGGTTATTACTTCACATTCGTGAAGATCATAAAACCCACAGATTTCAAAGGCCCAGATTCTTATTATTTCAGCAACCCAGTTGTTGAGGTGAGGGAAAATGAGAAGGATGTTGCTCCACCAGTAAATATATGGCTGGGCCTTGCGGAAAACAAACAAAAAGAATTCACGGTGCCCAGAAAGTGCTATTTTCTACTGACTGTCTCTGGGGGCTCAAACAGAATCCATTTGTTTCTTTGTTTCAAAGATTCACTTGTATAGGGTACCTGTCCCCGCCCCTTCACCTTGTAGTTTGTCTGTGTCCTTGGATCTCAAGTGAGTCTCCAGTAAGGGAGCACTTAGGTGATCTTGAGTTTTCATCAGTTCTTCTAACCCTGTGTCTTTTGATTGGAGCAGTGAAAGCCTGTACTTTTATTCTGATATTTGATAGCTAGGCTCTTACTGCACTTTGAAATTTTTTTTGTTCTCATTAATATACAATCACATGCAGAACAATATGTTAACTAGTCTAACCCCTTCACCAAGTCCTCGCCAAATCCCAGTTTCAGTCGCTGTCCGTCAGCGTGTCGTAAGATGCTCTAGAATCACTACTTGTCTTCTCTGTGTTGTATAGCCCTCCCAATGACCCTTCACCCTACACATTATTCATGCTAATCCTAATGCCCCCATTCTTTTTCCCCGCCCTTATCAATCCCTTCCAACAAACACTACCCATTCCCTTTTCTCTTTGGTAACTCTTAGTCCACTCTCGGGTACTGTGTATATGCTGCTGTTTCTTCCTTCAGTTTTTCTTTGTTATCGTACTCCACACATGAGTTAAATCATTTGGTACATGTATTTCTCCGACTGGACTATTTGACTGAGCATAATACCCTCTAGCTCCATCCAAGTTATTGCCAATGATTGGATTTGTTTTCTTATTATGGCTGCTTACTGCACTTTGTAAACTGGATTTTATTCTTCTTTTTCGTTTGTAGTTTGCTATGTGCTTCAACCATTGCTCTCATGGTTATGAGCAATTGCTTTGTATTAATCGATATGAACCTATATCTATCTATCTGTCTGTCTATCAATCAATCAATCAATCAATCATCTTTCTGTCTGCCCATCTGTCCTTGTGTACAGAACAGGTAACCACATATCCTATGTCACTTTCCTACATTATGCTTCCAAAAATCCTGCAAGGTAACTAGGCTGTAGGGAGAGCACTGGGTTCACCGAGACACTTGCAGGTCGTGTCGGCCGAGTGTACCTACAAAACCAGGAAATGGTTGTGCAGGGACTTGAACCCGTGTCTCTATCCTCTGTCCTCTTTCATCTCCTTCTCACTTCCTGTCTGTATATAGCCACATTCATTCACTAAGTGCTCCCTGAAGAACACAAGTATCCTTCCTCTGGGCCTGTGGACGACAGAAACGTAAAATTGTTGCTTTGCTCACCACCATGTTTGAAGGACATCTATGTGAACACCACTGATAGGATGGAGGGTCAAATAAAAAGGAACACCAATTTCTAGACAGGAGCAGTTGGGAGCTAAGAGTGTATTGTGGAGTGGCATATTTATTTGAGTGTCCAAACTTCCCTCTTTAGGTGGTTATTACTTCACATTCGTGAAGATCATAAAACCCACAGATTTCAAAGGCCCAGATTCTTATTATTTCAGCAACCCAGTTGTTGAGGTGAGGGAAAATGAGAAGGACGTTGCTCCACCACTAAATCTATGGCTGGGCCTTGCGGAAAACAAACAAAAAGAATTCACGGTGGCCAGATAGTGCTATTTTCTACTGACTGTCTCTGGGGTCTCAAACAGAATCCATTTGTTTGATTGTTTGTTTTTCAGTTTCACTCGTGTAGGGTACTTGTCCCCACACCTTCAGCCTGTAGTTTGTCTTTGTCCTTGGATCTCAAGTGAGTCTACTGTAAGGAAGCACGTAGGTTTCTTGAGTTTTCATCCGTTCTTTTAACCCTGTGTCTTTTGTTTGCAGCACTCAGAGCCTGACCTTTTATTCTGATGATTCAGTGCTGTGCCCTTATTGCACTTAAAACATTTTTTTTGTTATCATTAATCTACAATCACGTGAAGAACATTATGTTTACTATGCTCCCCCTTATCCAAGTCCACCAGCAAAAACCTCTTAACGTCGCTGTCCATCAGCATAGTTGGATGCTTTAAACCCCTTCAGCATGTACCCCTTCAAAGACACCGATACAGTCGCTGTCAATCATGGAGTAGTAAGATGCTATATAACCTCTACTATTCTTCTCTGTGTTGTACAGCACTCCCCATGTCCCGCGAGACCCCTCGCAATATACATGGTAATCCTAATGCCCCCAATCTTTCTCCCCACACTTATCCCTCCCTTCAGAACCACCCTGTGCAGTACTTTTCCCTTTGTCAACTTTTAGTCAACTCTCATGTTCTGTGAGTATCCTGCTGTCTTTTTCCTTCAGTTTCTCTTTGTTGTTATACTCCACACATGAGTGATATCATTTGATATTGTCTTTCTCCGCCGGACCTATTTTTCTGAACATACTACTGTCTAGCTCCATCCACGTCATTGCAAATGGTAGGATTTGTTTTCTTCTTATGGCTGCTTACTGCACTTTGTAAACTGGATTTCATTCTTCCTTTTTGTTTGTAGTTTAGCTATGTGATTTCACCATTCATCTCCTGGTTATGAGCAACAGCTTTGTGTCAATCGATATGTATCTGTATCTATCTATCGCTCTGTCTGTCTGTATATCTATCTATCTTTCTATATGTCCTTCTTTCTATCTCTCTATCCTCTCTATTTATCTATCCATCTATCTAGCTTCCTGTCTTCTATCGTGTGTATAATCTATCGATCATCTGTCATCTATCTATCTCTCTATCTTTGAAACAATCTTCTTTCTGTCTGTCCATCTATCCTTATGTACAGAACAGTTAACTACATCAACTATGTCACTTCCCTACATTATGCTTTCAGAAACATTGCAAGGTCACTAGGCCGTAGGGAGAGCACTGGGCTCACTGAGACAATTGCAGAACGAATCAGCCGCGTGTGCTTACAAAACCAGTAAATGGTGGTGCAGGGACTTGTACCCGTATCTCTGTCCTCTGTCCTCTTAAACCTCCTTCTCGCTTGCTAACTGTACTTAGCCACATTCATTGACTAAGTCCTCACTGAAGACCCCAATTATACTTCCTCTGGGCCTGTTGTAGACAGAAAAGTATACTTGGTGCTTTACTCACCACCATGTTTGAGGGACATTGGCATGTTCACCACTGATAGGAGGAGGGACAAATAAAAAGGAACACCTATTTCTAGACAGGAGCATTTGGGAGCAAAGTGTGTGTTGTGGAGAGACGTGTTTGGTTGAGTGTCCAAACTTCCCTCTTTATGTGGTTATTACTTCTTTACAATCGTGGATATCATAAAACCCAGTGATTTCAAAAGCCCAGACGCATATTATTACAGCAATTCATTTGTTGATGTGAGAAAAATGAGAAGGACATTGCAGTACCACTAAATCTATACCTGGGCACTGCTGATACCAAACAAAAGGAATTCACGGTGGCTAGGTAGGACTATTTTCTAGTGACTGTCTCTGGGGTCTCAAACAGAATCCATTTGTTTCTTTGTTTCAAAGATTCACTTGTATAGGGTACCTGTCCCCGCCCCTTCAGCTTGTAGTTTGTCTGTGTCCTTGGATCACAAGTGAGTCTCCAGTAAGGGAGCACTTAGGTGATCTTGAGTTTTCATCAGTTCTTCTAACCCTGTGTCTTTTGATTGGAGCAGTGAAAGCCTGTACTTTTATTCTGATATTTGATAGCTAGGCTCTTCCTGCACTTTGAAATTTTTTTTGTTCTCATTAATATACAATCACATGCAGAACAATATGTTAACTAGTCTAACCCCTTCACCAAGTCCTCGCCAAATCCCAGTTTCAGTCGCTGTCCGTCAGCGTGTCGTAAGATGCTCTAGAATCACTACTTGTCTTCTCTGTGTTGTATAGCCCTCCCAATGACCCTTCACCCTACACATTATTCATGCTAATCCTAATGCCCCCATTCTTTTTCCCCGCCCTTATCAATCCCTTCCCACAAACACTACCCAGTCCCTTTCTCTTTGGTAACTCTTAGTCCACTCTCGGGTACTGTGTATATGCTGCTGTTTCTTCCTTCAGTTTTTCTTTGTTATCGTACTCCACACATGAGTTAAATCATTTGGTACATGTATTTCTCCGACTGGACTATTTGACTGAGCATAATACCCTCTAGCTCCATCCAAGTTATTGCCAATGATTGGATTTGTTTTCTTATTATGGCTGCTTACTGCACTTTGTAAACTGGATTTTATTCTTTTTTTCGTTTGTAGTTTGCTATGTGCTTCAACCATTGCTCTCATGGTTATGAGCAATAGCTTTGTGTTAATCGATATGAACCTATATCTATCTATCTGTCTGTCTATCAATCAATCAATCAATCAATCAATCATCTTTCTGTCTGCCCATCTGTCCTTGTGTACAGAACAGGTAACCACATATCCTATGTCACTTTCCTACATTATGCTTCCAAAAATCCTGCAAGGTAACTAGACTGTAGGGAGAGTACTGGGTTCACCGAGACACTTGCAGGTCGTGTCGGCCGAGTGTACCTACAAAACCAGGAAATGGTTGTGCAGGGACTTGAACCCGTGTCTCTATCCTCTGTCCTCTTTCATCTCCTTCTCACTTCCTGTCTGTATATAGCCACATTCATTCACTAAGTGCTCCCTGAAGACCACAAGTATCCTTCCTCTGGGCCTGTGGACGACAGAAACGTAAAATTGTTGCTTTGCTCACCACCATGTTTGAAGGACATCTATGTGAACACCACTGATAGGATGGAGGGTCAAATTAAAAGGAACACCAATTTCTAGACAGGAGCAGTTGGGAGCTAAGAGTGTATTGTGGAGTGACATATTTATTTGAGTGTCCAAACTTCCCTCTTTAGGTGGTTATTACTTCACATTCGTGAAGATCATAAAACCCACAGATTTCAAAGGCCCAGATTCTTATTATTTCAGCAACCCAGTTGTTGAGGTGAGAGAAAATGAGAAGGACGTTGCTCCACCACTAAATCTATGGCTGGGCCTTGCTGAAAACAAACAAAAAGAATTCACGGTGGCCAGATAGTGCTATTTTCTACTGACTGTCTCTGGGGGCTCAAACAGAATCCATTTGTTTGATTGTTTGTTTTTCAGTTTCACTCGTGTAGGGTACTTGTCCCCACACCTTCAGCTTGTAGTTTGTCTTTGTCCTTGGATCTCAAGTGAGTCTCCTGTAAGGAAGCACGTAGTTTTCTTGAGTTTTCATCCGTTCTTTTAACCCTGTGTCTTTTGTTTGCAGCACTCAGAGCCTGACCTTTTATTCTGATGATTCAGTGCTGTGCCCTTATTGCACTTAAAAAATTTTTTTTGTTATCATTAATCTACAATCAAGTGAAGAACATTATGTTTACTATGCTGCCCCTTATCCAAGTCCACCAGCAAAAACCTCTTAAAGTCGCTGTCCATCAGCATAGTTGGATGCTTTAAACCCCTTCAGCATGTACCCCTTCAAAGACACCGATACAGTCGCTGTCAATCATGGAGTAGTAAGATGCTATATAACCTCTACTAGTCTTCTCTGTGTTGTACAGCACTCCCCATGTCCCGCGCGACCCCACGCAATATACATGGTAATCCTAATGCCCCCAATCTTTCTCCCCACACTTATCCCTCCCTTCAGAACCACCCTGTGCAGTACTTTTCCCTTTGTCAACTTTTAGTCAACTCTCATGTTCTGTGAGTATCCTGCTGTCTTTTTCCTTCAGTTTCTCTTTGTTGTTATACTCCACACATGAGTGATATCATTTGATATTGTCTTTCTCCGCCGGACCTATTTTTCTGAACATACTACTGTCTAGCTCCATCCACGTCATTGCAAATGGTAGGATTTGTTTTCTTCTTATGGCTGCTTACTGCACTTTGTAAACTGGATTTCATTCTTCCTTTTTGTTTGTAGTTTAGCTATGTGATTTCACCATTCATCTCCTGGTTATGAGCAACAGCTTTGTGTCAATCGATATGTATCTGTATCTATCTATCGCTCTGTCTGTCTGTATATCTATCTATCTTTCTATATATCCTTCTTTCTATCTCTCTATCCTCTCTATTTATCTATCCATCTATCTAGCTTCCTGTCTTCTATCATGTGTATAATCTATCGATCATCTGTCATCTGTCTATCTATGAAACAATCTTCTTTCTGTCTGTCCATCTATCCTTATGTACAGAACAGTTAACTACATCAACTATGTCACTTCCCTACATTATGCTTTCAAAAACATTGCAAGGTCACTAGGCCGTAGGGAGAGCACTGGGCTCACTGAGACAATTGCAGAACGAATCAGCCGCGTGTGCTTACAAAACCAGTAAATGGTGGTGCAGGGACTTGAACCCGTATCTCTGTCCTCTGTCCTCTTAAACCTCCTTCTCGCTTGCTAACTGTATTTAGCCACATTCATTGACCAAGTCCTCACTGAAGACCCCAATTATACTTCCTCTGGGCCTGTTGTAGACAGAAAAGTATACTTGGTGCTTTACTCACCACCATGTTTGAGGGACATTGGCATGTTCACCACTGATAGGAGGAGGGACAAATAAAAAGGAACACCTATTTCTAGACAGGAGCATTTGGGAGCAAAGTGTGTGTTGTGGAGAGACGTGTTTGGTTGAGTGTCCAAACTTCCCTCTTTATGTGGTTATTACTTCTTTACAATCGTGGATATCATAAAACCCAGTGATTTCAAAAGCCCAGACGCATATTATTACAGCAATTCATTTGTTGATGTGAGAAAAATGAGAAGGACATTGCAGTACCACTAAATCTATACCTGGGCACTGCTGATACCAAACAAAAGGAATTCACGGTGGCTAGGTAGGACTATTTTCTAGTGACTGTCTCTGGGGTCTCAAACAGAATCCATTTGTTTCTTTGTTTCAAAGATTCACTTGTATAGGGTACCTGTCCCCGCCCCTTCAGCTTGTAGTTTGTCTGTGTCCTTGGATCACAAGTGAGTCTCCAGTAAGGGAGCACTTAGGTGATCTTGAGTTTTCATCAGTTCTTCTAACCCTGTGTCTTTTGATTGGAGCAGTGAAAGCCTGTACTTTTATTCTGATATTTTATAGCGAGGCTCTTACTGCACTTTGAAATTTTTTTTGTTCTCATTAATATACAATCACATGCAGAACAATATGTTAACTAGTCTAACCCCTTCACCAAGTCCTCGCCAAATCCCAGTTTCAGTCGCTGTCCGTCAGCGTGTCGTAAGATGCTCTAGAATCACTACTTGTCTTCTCTGTGTTTTATAGCCCTCCCAATGACCCTTCACCCTACACATTATTCATGCTAATCCTAATGCCCCCATTCTTTTTCCCCGCCCTTATCAATCCCTTCCCACAAACACTACCCAGTCCCTTTCTCTTTGGTAACTCTTATTCCACTCTCGGGTACTGTGTATATGCTGCTGTTTCTTCCTTCAGTTTTTCTTTGTTATCGTACTCCACACATGAGTTAAATCATTTGGTACATGTATTTCTCCGACTGGACTATTTGACTGAGCATAATACCCTCTAGCTCCATCCAAGTTATTGCCAATGATAGGATTTGTTTTCTTCTTATGGCTGCATACTGCACTTTTTAAACTGGATTTTATTCTTCCTTTTCGTTTGTAGTTTGCTATGTGCTTCAACCTTTGCTCTCATTGTTATGAGCAATAGCTTTGTGTTAATCGATATGAACCTATATCTATCTATCTGTCTGACTATCAATCAATCAATCAATCAATCAATCAATCATCTTTCTGTCTGCCCATCTGTCCTTGTGTACAGAACAGGTAACCACATATCCTATGTCACTTTCCTACATTATGCTTCCAAAAATCCTGCAAGGTAACTAGGCTGTAGGGAGAGTACTGGGTTCACCGAGACACTTGCAGGTCGTGTCGGCCGAGTGTACCTACAAAACCAGGAAATGGTTGTGCAGGGACTTGAACCCGTGTCTCTATCCTCTGTCCTCTTTCATCTCCTTCTCACTTCCTGTCTGTATATAGCCACATTCATTCACTAAGTGCTCCCTGAAGAACACAAGTATCCTTCCTCTGGGCCTGTGGACGACAGAAACGTAAAATTGTTGCTTTGCTCACCACCATGTTTGAAGGACATCTATGTGAACACCACTGATAGGATGGAGGGTCAAATAAAAAGGAACACCAATTTCTAGACAGGAGCAGTTGGGAGCTAAGATTGTATTGTGGAGGGACATATTTATTTGAGTGTCCAAACTTCCCTCTTTAGGTGGTTATTACTTCACATTCGTGAAGATCATAAAACCCACAGATTTCAAAGGCCCAGATTCTTATTATTTCAGCAACCCAGTTGTTGAGGTGAGAGAAAATGAGAAGGACGTTGCTCCACCACTAAATCTATGGCTGGGCCTTGCTGAAAACAAACAAAAAGAATTCACGGTGGCCAGATAGTGCTATTTTCTACTGACTGTCTCTGGGGGCTCAAACAGAATCCATTTGTTTGATTGTTTGTTTTTCAGTTTCACTCGTGTAGGGTACTTGTCCCCACACCTTCAGCTTGTAGTTTGTCTTTGTCCTTGGATCTCAAGTGAGTCTCCTGTAAGGAAGCACGTAGGTTTCTTGAGTTTTCATCCGTTCTTTTAACCCTGTGTCTTTTGTTTGCAGCACTCAGAGCCTGACCTTTTATTCTGATGATTCAGTGCTGTGCCGTTATTGCACTTAAAATATTTTTTTTGTTATCATTAATCTACAATCACGTGAAGAACATTATGTTTACTATGCTCCCCCTTATCCAAGTCCACCAGCAAAAACCTCTTAAAGTCGCTGTCCATCAGCATAGTTGGATGCTTTAAACCCCTTCAGCATGTACCCCTTCAAAGACACCGATACAGTCGCTGTCAATCATGGAGTAGTAAGATGCTATATAACCTCTACTAGTCTTCTCTGTGTTGTACAGCACTCCCCATGTCCCGCGCGACCCCACGCAATATACATGGTAATCCTAATGCCCCCAATCTTTCTCCCCACACTTATCCCTCCCTTCAGAACCACCCTGTGCAGTCCTTTTCCCTTTGGCAACTTTTAGTCAACTCTCGGGTTCTGTGAGTATCCTGCTTTTTTTTTCCTTCAGTTTCTCTTTGTTGTTATACTCCACACATGAGTGATATCATTTGATATTGTCTTTCTCCGCCTGACCTATTTTTCTGAACATACTACTGTCTAGCTCCATCCACGTCATTGCAGATGGTAGGATTTGTTTTCTTCTTATGGCTGCTTACTGCACTTTGTAAACTGGATTTCATTCTTCCTTTTTGTTTGTAGTTTAGCTATGTGATTTCACCATTCATCTCCTGGTTATGAGCAACAGCTTTGTGTCAATCGATATGTATCTGTATCTATCTATCGCTCTGTCTGTCTGTATATCTATCTATCTTTCTATATATCCTTCTTTCTATCTCTCTATCCTCTCTATTTATCTATCCATCTATCTAGCTTCCTGTCTTCTATCATGTGTATAATCTATCGATCATCTGTCATCTATCTATCTGTCTATCTATGAAACAATCTTCTTTCTGTCTGTCCATCTATCCTTATGTACAGAACCGTTAACTACATCAACTATGTCACTTCCCTACATTATGCTTTCAAAAACATTGCAAGGTCACTAGGCCGTAGGGAGAGCACTGGGCTCACTGAGACAATTGCAGAACGAATCAGCCGCGTGTGCTTACAAAACCAGTAAATGGTGGTGCAGGGACTTGAACCCGTATCTCTGTCCTCTGTCCTCTTAAACCTCCTTCTCGCTTGCTAACTGTATTTAGCCACATTCATTGACTAAGTCCTCACTGAAGACCCCAATTATACTTCCTCTGGGCCTGTTGTAGACAGAAAAGTATACTTGGTGCTTTACTCACCACCATGTTTGAGGGACATTGGCATGTTCACCACTGATAGGAGGAGGGACAAATAAAAAGGAACACCTATTTCTAGACAGGAGCATTTGGGAGCAAAGTGTGTGTTGTGGAGAGACGTGTTTGGTTGAGTGTCCAAACTTCCCTCTTTATGTGGTTATTACTTCTTTACAATCGTGGATATCATAAAACCCAGTGATTTCAAAAGCCCAGACGCATATTATTACAGCAATTCATTTGTTGATGTGAGAAAACTGAGAAGGACATTGCAGTACCACTAAATCTATACCTGGGCACTGCTGATACCAAACAAAAGGAATTCACGGTGGCTAGGTAGGACTATTTCCTAGTGACTGTCTCTGGGGTCTCAAACAGAATCCATTTGTTTCTTTGTTTCAAAGATTCACTTGTATAGGGTACCTGTCCCCGCCCCTTCAGCTTGTAGTTTGTCTGTGTCCTTGGATCACAAGTGAGTCTCCAGTAAGGGAGCACTTAGGTGATCTTGAGTTTTCATCAGTTCTTCTAACCCTGTGTCTTTTGATTGGAGCAGTGAAAGCCTGTACTTTTATTCTGATATTTGATAGCTAGGCTCTTACTGCACTTTGAAATTTTTTTTATTCTCATTAATATACAATCACATGCAGAACAATATGTTAACTAGTCTAACCCCTTCACCAAGTCCTCGCCAAATCCCAGTTTCAGTCGCTGTCCGTCAGCGTGTCGTAAGATGCTCTAGAATCACTACTTGTCTTCTCTGTGTTGTATAGCCCTCCCAATGACCCTTCACCCTACACATTATTCATGCTAATCCTAATGCCCCCATTCTTTTTCCCCGCCCTTATCAATCCCTTCCCACAAACACTACCCAGTCCCTTTCTCTTTGGTAACTCTTATTCCACTCTCGGGTACTGTGTATATGCTGCTGTTTCTTCCTTCAGTTTTTCTTTGTTATCGTACTCCACACATGAGTTAAATCATTTGGTACATGTATTTCTCCGACTGGACTATTTGACTGAGCATAATACCCTCTAGCTCCATCCAAGTTATTGCCAATGATAGGATTTGTTTTCTTCTTATGGCTGCTTACTGCACTTTTTAAACTGGATTTTATTCTTCCTTTTCGTTTGTAGTTTGCTATGTGCTTCAACCTTTGCTCTCATTGTTATGAGCAATAGCTTTGTGTTAATCGATATGAACCTATATCTATCTATCTGTCTGACTATCAATCAATCAATCAATCAATCAATCATCTTTCTGTCTGCCCATCTGTCCTTGTGTACAGAACAGGTAACCACATATCCTATGTCACTTTCCTACATTATGCTTCCAAAAATCCTGCAAGGTAACTAGGCTGTAGGGAGAGTACTGGGTTCACCGAGACACTTGCAGGTCGTTTCGGCCGAGTGTACCTACAAAACCAGGAAATGGTTGTGCAGGGACTTGAACCCGTGTCTCTATCCTCTGTCCTCTTTCATCTCCTTCTCACTTCCTGTCTGTATATAGCCACATTCATTCACTAAGTGCTCCCTGAAGACCACAAGTATCCTTCCTCTGGGCCTGTGGACGACAGAAACGTAAAATTGTTGCTTTGCTCACCACCATGTTTGAAGGACATCTATGTGAACACCACTGATAGGATGGAGGGTCAAATAAAAAGGAACACCAATTTCTAGACAGGAGCAGTTGGGAGCTAAGATTGTATTGTGGAGTGACATATTTATTTGAGTGTCCAAACTTCCCTCTTTAGGTGGTTATTACTTCACATTCGTGAAGATCATAAAACCCACAGATTTCAAAGGCCCAGATTCTTATTATTTCAGCAACCCAGTTGTTGAGGTGAGAGAAAATGAGAAGGACGTTGCTCCACCACTAAATCTATGGCTGGGCCTTGCTGAAAACAAACAAAAAGAATTCACGGTGGCCAGATAGTGCTATTTTCTACTGACTGTCTCTGGGGGCTCAAACAGAATCCATTTGTTTGATTGTTTGTTTTTCAGTTTCACTCGTGTAGGGTACTTGTCCCCACACCTTCAGCTTGTAGTTTGTCTTTGTCCTTGGATCTCAAGTGAGTCTCCTGTAATTAAGCACGTAGGTTTCTTGAGTTTTCATCCGTTCTTTTAACCCTGTGTCTTTTGTTTGCAGCACTCAGAGCCTGACCTTTTATTCTGATGATTCAGTGCTGTGCCCTTATTGCACTTAAAATATTTTTTTTGTTATCATTAATCTACAATCACGTGAAGAACATTATGTTTACTATGCTCCCCCTTATCCAAGTCCACCAGCAAAAACCTCTTAAAGTCGCTGTCCATCAGCATAGTTGGATGCTTTAAACCCCTTCAGCATGTACCCCTTCAAAGGCACCGATACAGTCGCTGTCAATCATGGAGTAGTAAGATGCTATATAACCTCTACTAGTCTTCTCTGTGTTGTACAGCACTCCCCATGTCCCGCGCGACCCCACGCAATATACATGGTAATCCTAATGCCCCCAATCTTTCTCCCCACACTTATCCCTCCCTTCAGAACCACCCTGTGCAGTCCTTTTCCCTTTGGCAACTTTTAGTCAACTCTCGGGTTCTGTGAGTATCCTGCTTTTTTTTTCCTTCAGTTTCTCTTTGTTGTTATACTCCACACATGAGTGATATCATTTGATATTGTCTTTCTCCGCCTGACCTATTTTTCTGAACATACTACTGTCTAGCTCCATCCACGTCATTGCAAATGGTAGGATTTGTTTTCTTCTTATGGCTGCTTACTGCACTTTGTAAACTGGATTTCATTCTTCCTTTTTGTTTGTAGTTTAGCTATGTGATTTCACCATTCATCTCCTGGTTATGAGCAACAGCTTTGTGTCAATCGATATGTATCTGTATCTATCTATCGCTCTGTCTGTCTGTATATCTATCTATCTTTCTATATATCCTTCTTTCTATCTCTCTATCCTCTCTATTTATCTATCCATCTATCTAGCTTCCTGTCTTCTATCATGTGTATAATCTATCGATCATCTGTCATCTATCTATCTGTCTATCTATGAAACAATCTTCTTTCTGTCTGTCCATCTATCCTTATGTACAGAACCGTTAACTACATCAACTATGTCACTTCCCTACATTATGCTTTCAAAAACATTGCAAGGTCACTAGGCCGTAGGGAGAGCACTGGGCTCACTGAGACAATTGCAGAACGAATCAGCCGCGTGTGCTTACAAAACCAGTAAATGGTGGTGCAGGGACTTGAACCCGTATCTCTGTCCTCTGTCCTCTTAAACCTCCTTCTCGCTTGCTAACTGTATTTAGCCACATTCATTGACTAAGTCCTCACTGAAGACCCCAATTATACTTCCTCTGGGCCTGTTGTAGACAGAAAAGTATACTTGGTGCTTTACTCACCACCATGTTTGAGGGACATTGGCATGTTCACCACTGATAGGAGGAGGGACAAATAAAAAGGAACACCTATTTCTAGACAGGAGCATTTGGGAGCAAAGTGTGTGTTGTGGAGAGACGTGTTTGGTTGAGTGTCCAAACTTCCCTCTTTATGTGGTTATTACTTCTTTACAATCGTGGATATCATAAAACCCAGTGATTTCAAAAGCCCAGACGCATATTATTACAGCAATTCATTTGTTGATGTGAGAAAAATGAGAAGGACATTGCAGTACCACTAAATCTATACCTGGGCACTGCTGATACCAAACAAAAGGAATTCACGGTGGCTAGGTAGGACTATTTTCTAGTGACTGTCTCTGGGGTCTCAAACAGAATCCATTTGTTTCTTTGTTTCAAAGATTCACTTGTATAGGGTACCTGTCCCCGCCCCTTCAGCTTGTAGTTTGTCTGTGTCCTTGGATCACAAGTGAGTCTCCAGTAAGGGAGCACTTAGGTGATCTTGAGTTTTCATCAGTTCTTCTAACCCTGTGTCTTTTGATTGGAGCAGTGAAAGCCTGTACTTTTATTCTGATATTTGATAGCTAGGCTCTTACTGCACTTTGAAATTTTTTTCATTCTCATTAATATACAATCACATGCAGAACAATATGTTAACTAGTCTAACCCCTTCACCAAGTCCTCGCCAAATCCCAGTTTCAGTCGCTGTCCGTCAGCGTGTCGTAAGATGCTCTAGAATCACTACTTGTCTTCTCTGTGTTGTATAGCCCTCCCAATGACCCTTCACCCTACACATTATTCATGCTAATCCTAATGCCCCCATTCTTTTTCCCCGCCCTTATCAATCCCTTCCCACAAACACTACCCAGTCCCTTTCTCTTTGGTAACTCTTAGTCCACTCTCGGGTACTGTGTATATGCTGCTGTTTCTTCCTTCAGTTTTTCTTTGTTATCGTACTCCACACATGAGTTAAATCATTTGGTACATGTATTTCTCCGACTGGACTATTTGACTGAGCATAATACCCTCTAGCTCCATCCAAGTTATTGCCAATGATAGGATTTGTTTTCTTCTTATGGCTGCTTACTGCACTTTTTAAACTGGATTTTATTCTTCTTTTTCGTTTGTAGTTTGCTATGTGCTTCAACCATTGCTCTCATGGTTATGAGCAATAGCTTTGTGTTAATGGATATCAACCTGTATCTATCTATCTGTCTGTCTATCAATCAATCAATCAATCAATCAATCATCTTTCTGTCTGCACATCTGTCCTTGGGTACAGAACAGGTAACCACATATCCTATGTCACTTTCCTACATTATGCTTCCAAAAATATTGCAAGGTAACTAGGCTGTAGGGAGAGTACTGGGTTCACCGAGACACTTGCAGGTCGTGTCGGCCGAGTGTACCTACAAAACCAGGAAATGGTTGTGCAGGGACTTGAACCCGTGTCTCTATCCTCTGTCCTCTTTCATCTCCTTCTCACTTCCTGTCTGTATATAGCCACATTCATTCACTAAGTGCTCCCTGAAGACCACAAGTATCCTTCCTCTGGGCCTGTGGACGACAGAAACGTAAAATTGTTGCTTTGCTCACCACCATGTTTGAAGGACATCTATGTGAACACCACTGATAGGATGGAGGGTCAAATAAAAAGGAACACCAATTTCTAGACAGGAGCAGTTGGGAGCTAAGAGTGTATTGTGGAGTGACATGTTTATTTGAGTGTCCAAACTTCCCTCTTTAGGTGGTTATTACTTCACATTCGTGAAGATCATAATACTCACAGATTTCAAAGGCCCAGATTCTTATTATTTCAGCAACCCAGTTGTTGAGGTGAGAGAAAATTAGAAGGACGTTGCTCCACCACTAAATCTATGGCTGGGCCTTGCTGAAAACAAACAAAAAGAATTCACGGTGGCCAGATAGTGCTATTTTCTACTGACTGTCTCTGGGGGCTCAAACAGAATCCATTTGTTTGATTGTTTGTTTTTCAGTTTCACTCGTGTAGGGTACTTGTCCCCACACCTTCAGCTTGTACTTTGTCTTTGTCCTTGGACCTCAAGTGAGTCTCCTGTAAGGAAGCACGTAGGTTTCTTGAGTATTCATCCGTTCTTTTAACCCTGTGTCTTTTGTTTGCAGCACTCAGAGCCTGACCTTTTATTCTGATGATTCAGTGCTGTGCCCTTATTGCACTTAAAAAATTTTTTTTGTTATCATTAATCTACAATCACGTGAAGAACATTATGTTTACTATGCTCCCCCTTATCCAAGTCCACCAGTGAAAACCTCTTAAAGTCGCTGTCCATCAGCATAGTTGGATGCTTTAAACCCCTTCAGCATGTACCCCTTCAAAGACACCGATACAGTCGCTGTCAATCATGGAGTAGTAAGATGCTATATAACCTCTACTAGTCTTCTCTGTGTTGTACAGCACTCCCCATGTCCCGCGCGACCCCACGCAATATACATGGTAATCCTAATGCCCCCAATCTTTCTCCCCACACTTATCCCTCCCTTCAGAACCACCCTGTGCAGTCCTTTTCCCTTTGGCAACTTTTAGTCAACTCTCGGGTTCTGTGAGTATCCTGCTGTTTTTTTCCTTCAGTTTCTCTTTGTTGTTATACTCCACACATGAGTGATATCATTTGATATTGTCTTTCTCCGCCTGACCTATTTTTCTGAACATACTACTGTCTAGCTCCATCCACGTCATTGCAAATGGTAGGATTTGTTTTCTTCTTATGGCTGCTTACTGCACTTTGTAAACTGGATTTCATTCTTCCTTTTTGTTTGTAGTTTAGCTATGTGATTTCACCATTCATCTCCTGGTTATGAGCAACAGCTTTGTGTCAATCGATATGTATCTGTATCTATCTATCGCGCTGTCTGTCAGTATATCTATCTATCTTTCTATATATCCTTCTTTCTATCTCTCTATCCTCTCTATTTATCTATCCATCTATCTAGCTTCCTGTCTTCTATCATGTGTATAATCTATCGATCATCTGTCATCTATCTATCTGTCTATCTATGAAACAATCTTCTTTCTGTCTGTCCATCTATCCTTATGTACAGAACCGTTAACTACATCAACTATGTCACTTCCCTACATTATGCTTTCAAAAACATTGCAAGGTCACTAGGCCGTAGGGAGAGCACTGGGCTCACTGAGACAATTGCAGATCGAATCAGAAGCGTGTGCTTACAAAACCAGTAAATGTGGTGCAGTGACTTGAACCCGTATCTCTGTCCTCTGTCCTCTTAAACCTCCTTCTCGCTTGCTAACTGTATTTAGCCACATTCATTGACTAAGTCCTCACTGAAGACCCCAATTATACTTCCTCTGGGCCTGTTGTAGACAGAAAAGTATACTTGGTGCTTTACTCACCACCATGTTTGAGGGACATTGGCATGTTCACCACTGAGAGGAGGAGAGACAAATAAAAAGGAACACCTATTTCTAGACAGGAGCATTTGGGAGCAAAGTGTGTGTTGTGGAGAGACGTGTTTGGTTGAATGTCCAAACTTCCCTCTTTATGTGGTTATTACTTCTTTACAATCGTGGATATCATAAAACCCAGTGATTTCAAAAGCCCAGACGCATATTATTACAGCAATTCATTTGTTGATGTGAGAAAAATGAGAAGGACATTGCAGTACCACTAAATCTATACCTGGGCACTGCTGATACCAAACAAAAGGAATTCACAGTGGCTAGGTTGGACTATTTTCTAGTGACTGTCTCTGGGGTCTCAAACAGAATCCATTTGTTTCTTTGTTTCAAAGATTCACTTGTATAGGGTACCTGTCCCCGCCCCTTCAGCTTGTAGTTTGTCTGTGTCCTTGGATCACAAGTGAGTCTCCAGTAAGGGAGCACTTAGGTGATCTTGAGTTTTCATCAGTTCTTCTAACCCTGTGTCTTTTGATTGGAGCAGTGAAAGCCTGTACTTTTATTCTGATATTTGATAGCTAGGCTCTTACTGCACTTTGAAATTTTTTTTATTCTCATTAATATACAATCACATGCAGAGCAATATGTTAACTAGTCTAACCCCTTCACCATGTCCTCGCCAAATCCCAGTTTCAGTCGCTGTCCGTCAGCGTGTCATAAGATGCTCTAGAATCACTACTTGTCTTCTCTGTGTTGTATAGCCCTCCCAATGACCCTTCACCCTACACATTATTCATGCTAATCCTAATGCCCCCATTCTTTTTCCCCGCCCTTATCAATCCCTTCCCACAAACACTACCCAGTCCCTTTCTCTTTGGTAACTCTTAGTCCACTCTCGGGTACTGTGTATATGCTGCTGTTTCTTCCTTCAGTTTTTCTTTGTTATCGTACTCCACACATGAGTTAAATCATTTGGTACATGTATTTCTCCGACTGGACTATTTGACTGAGCATAATACCCTCTAGCTCCATCCAAGTTATTGCCAATGATAGGATTTGTTTTCTTCTTATGGCTGCTTACTGCACTTTTTAAACTGGATTTTATTCTTCTTTTTCGTTTGTAGTTTGCTATGTGCTTCAACCATTGCTCTCATGGTTATGAGCAATAGCTTTGTGTTAATGGATATGAACCTATATCTATCTATCTGTCTGTCTATCAATCAATCAATCAATCAATCAATCATCTTTCTGTCTGCACATCTGTCCTTGTGTACAGAACAGGTAACCACATATCCTATGTCACTTTCCTACATTATGCTTCCAAAAATATTGCAAGGTATCTAGGCTGTAGGGAGAGTACTGGGTTCACCGAGACACTTGCAGGTCGTGTCGGCCGAGTGTACCTACAAAACCAGGAAATGGTTGTGCAGGGACTTGAACCCGTGACTCTCATCTCTGTCCTCTTTCATCTCCTTCTCACTTCCTGTCTGTATATAGCCACATTCATTCACTAAGTGCTCCCTGAAGACCACAAGTATCCTTCCTCTGGGCATGTGGTCGACAGAAACGTAAAATTGTTGCTTTGCTCACCACCATGTTTGAAGGACGTCTATGTGAACAGCACTGATAGGATGGAGGGTCAAATAAAAAGGAACACCAATTTCTAGACAGGAGCATTTGGGAGCTAAGAGTGTGTTTTGTAGTGACATGTTTACTTGAGTGTCCAAACTTCCCTCTTTATTTGGTTATTACTTCACATTCGTGAAGATCATAAAACACACAGATTTCAAAGGCCCAGATTCTTATTATTTCAGCAACTCAGTTGTTGAGGTGAGAGAAAATGAGAAGGACGTTGCTCCACCACTAAATCTATGGCTGGGACTTGCTGAAAACAAACAAAAAGAATTCACGGTGGCCAGATAGTGCTATTTTCTACTGACTGTCTCTGGGGGCTCAAACAGAATCCATTTGTTTGATTGTTTGTTTTTCAGTTTCACTCGTGTAGGGTACTTGTCACCACACCTTCAGCTTGTAGTTTGTCTGTGTCCTTGGATCTCAAGTGAGTCTCCTGTAAGGAAGCACGTAGGTTTCTTGAGTTTTCATCCGTTCATTTAACCCTGTGTCTTTTGTTTGCAGCACTCAGAGCCTGACCTTTTATTCTGATGATTCTGTGCTATGCCCTTATTGCACTTAAAAAAATTTTTTTGTTATCATTAATCTACAATCACATGAAGAACATTATGTTTACTATGCTCCCCCTTATCCAAGTCCACCATCAAAAACCTCTTAAAGTCCCTGTCCATCAGCATAGTTGGATGCTTTAAACCCCTTTAGCATGTACCCCTTCAAAGACACCGATACAGTCGCTATCAATCATGGAGTAGTAAGATGCTATATAACCTCTACTAGTCTTCTCTGTGTTGTACAGCACTCCCCATGTCCCGCGTGACCCCACGCAATATACATGGTAATCCTAATGCCCCCAATCTTTCTCACCACACTTATCCCTCCCTTCAGAACCACCCTGTGCAGTCCTTTTCCCTTTAGCAACTTTAAGTCAACTCTCGGGTTCTGTGAGTATTCTGCTGTTTTTTTCCTTCAGTTTCTCTTTGTTGTTATACTCCACACATGAGTGATATCACTTGATATTGTCTTTCTCCGCCTGAACTATTTTTCTGAACATACTACTGTCTAGCTCCATCCACGTCATTGCAAATGGTAGGATTTGTTTTCTTCTTATGGCTGCTTACTGCACTTTGCAAACTGGATTTCATTCTTCCTTTTTGTTTGTAGTTTAGCTATTTGCTTACACCATTCATCTCCTGGTTATGAGCAACAGCTTTGTGTCAATCGATATGTATCTGTATCTATCTGTCGCTCTGTCTGTCTGTATATCTATCTATCTTTCTATATATCCTTCTTTCTATCTCTCTATCCTCTCTATTTATCTATCCATCTATCTAGCTTCCTGTCTTCTATCATGTGTATAATCTATCGATCATCTGTCATCTATCTATTTGTCTATCTATGAAACATCCTTCTTTCTGTCTGTCCATCTATCCTTATGTACAGAACAGTTAACTACATCACCTATGTCACTTCCCTACATTATGCTTTCAAAAATATTGCAAGGTCACTAGGCCGTAGGGAGAGCACTGGGCTCACTGAGACAATTTCAGATCGAATCAGCCGCGTGTGCTTACAAAACCAGTAAATGGTGGTGCAGGGACTTGAACCCGTATCTCTGTCCTCTGTCCTCTTAAAACTCCTTCTCGCTTGCTAACTGTATTTAGCCACATTCATTGACTAAGTCCTCACTGAAGACCCCAATTATACTTCCTCTGGGCCTGTTGTAGACAGAAAAGTATACTTGGTGCTTTACTCACCACCATCTTTGAGGGACATTGGCATGTTCACCACTGATAAGAGGAGGGACAAATAAAAAGGAACACCTATTTCTAGACAGGAGCATTTGGGAGCAAAGTGTGTGTTGTGGAGAGACGTGTTTGGTTGAGTGTCCAAACTTCCCTCTTTATGTGGTTATTACCTCTTTACAATCGTGGATATCATAAAACCCAGTGATTTCAAAAGCCCAGACGCATATTATTACAGCAATTCTTTTGTTGATGTGAGAAAAATGAGAAGGACATTGCAGTACCACTAAATCTATACCTGGGCACTGCTGATACCAAACAAAAGGAATTCACGGTGGCTAGGTAGGACTATTTTCTAGTGACTGTCTCTGGGGACTCAAACAGAATCCATTTGTTTCTTTGTTTCAAAGATTCACTTGTATAGGTTACCTGTCCCCGCCCCTTCAGCTTGTAGTTTGTCTGTGTCCTTGGATCACAAGTGAGTCTCCAGTAAGGGAGCACTTAGGTGATCTTAAGTTTTCACCCATCCTTCTAACCCTGTGTCTTTTGATTGGAGCAGTGAAAGCCTGTAATTTTATTCTGATATTTGATAGCTAGGCTCTTACAGCACTTTGAAATTTTTTTTATTCTCATTAATATACAACCACCTGCAGAACAATATGTTTACTAGTCTAATCCCTTCACCAAGTCATCGCCAAATCCCAGTTTTAGTCGCTGTCTGTCAGCGTGTCGTAAGATGCTCTAGAATCACTACTTGTCTTCTCTGTGTTGTATAGCCCTCCTAATGACCATTCACCCTACACATTATTCATGCTAATCCTAATGCCCCCATTCTTTTTAGCCGCCCTTATCAATCCCTTCCCACAAACACTACCCAGTCCCTTTCTCTTTGGTAACTGTTAGTCCACTCTCGGGTACTGTGTATATGCTGCTGTTTCTTCCTTCAGTTTTTCTTTGTTATCGTACTCCACACATGAGTTAAATGATTTGGTACATGCATTTCTCCGACTGGCCTTTTTCACTGAGCATAATACCCTCTAGGTCCATCCAAGTTATTGCCAATGATAGGATATGTTTTCTTCTTATGGCTGCTTATTGCACTTTTTAAACTGGATTTTATTCTTCTTTTTTGTTTGTAGTTTCGCTATGTGCTTCAACCATTGCTCTCATGGTTATGAGCAATAGCTTTGTGTTAATCGATATGAACCTATATTTATCTATCTGTCTATCAATCATTCAATCAATCAATCAATCATCTTTCTGTCTGCCCATCTGTCCTTGTGTACAGAGCAGTTAACCACATATCCAATGTCACTTTCCTACATTATGCTTCCAAAAATCCTGCAAGGTAACTAGGCTGTAGGGAGAGCACTGGGTTCACCGAGACACTTGCAGGTCGTGTCGTCCGAGTGTACCTACAAAACCAGGAAATGGTTGTGCAGGGACTTGAACCCGTGACTCTCATCTCTGTCCTCTTTCATCTCCTTCTCACTTCCTGTCTGTATTTAGCCACATTCATTCACTAAGTGCTCCCTGAAGACCACAAGTATCCTTCCTCTGGGCATGTGGTCGACAGAAACGTAAAATTGTTGCTTTGCTCACCACCATGTTTGAAGGACGTCTATGTGAACAGCACTGATAGGATGGAGGGTCAAATAAAAAGGAACACCAATTTCTAGACAGGAGCATTTGGGAGCTAAGAGTGTGTTTTGTAGTGACATGTTTACTTGAGTGTCCAAACTTCCCTCTTTATTTGGTTATTACTTCACATTCGTGAAGATCATAAAACCCACAGATTTCAAAGGCCCAGATTCTTATTATTTTAGCAACTCAGTTGTTGAGGTGAGAGAAAATGAGAAGGACGTTGCTCCACCACTAAATCTATGGCTGGGACTTGCTGAAAACAAAAAAAAAGAATTCACGGTGGCCAGATAGTGCTATTTTCTACTGACTGTCTCTGGGGGCTCAAACAGAATCCATTTGTTTGATTGTTTGTTTTTCAGTTTCACTCGTGTAGGGTACTTGTCACCACACCTTCAGCTTGTAGTTTGTCTGTGTCCTTGGATCTCAAGTGAGTCTCCTGTAAGGAAGCACGTAGGTTTCTTGAGTTTTCATCCGTTCATTTAACCCTGTGTCTTTTGTTTGCAGCACTCAGAGCCTGACCTTTTATTCTGATGATTCTGTGCTGTGCCCTTATTGCACTTAAAAAAATTTTTTTGTTATCATTAATCTACAATCACATGAAGAACATTATGTTTACTATGCTCCCCCTTATCCAAGTCCACCATCAAAAACCTCTTAAAGTCCCTGTCCATCAGCATAGTTGGATGCTTTAAACCCCTTTAGCATGTACCCCTTCAAAGACACCGATACAGTCGCTATCAATCATGGAGTAGTAAGATGCTATATAACCTCTACTAGTCTTCTCTGTGTTGTACAGCACTCCCCATGTCCCGCGTGACCCCACGCAATATACATGGTAATCCTAATGCCCCCAATCTTTCTCACCACACTTATCCCTCCCTTCAGAACCACCCTGTGCAGTCCTTTTCCCTTTAGCAACTTTAAGTCAACTCTCGGGTTCTGTGAGTATTCTGCTGTTTTTTTCCTTCAGTTTCTCTTTGTTGTTATACTCCACACATGAGTGATATCACTTGATATTGTCTTTCTCCGCCTGACCTATTTTTCTGAACATACTACTGTCTAGCTCCATCCACGTCATTGCAAATGGTAGGATTTGTTTTCTTCTTATGGCTGCTTACTGCACTTTGCAAACTGGATTTCATTCTTCCTTTTTGTTTGTAGTTTAGCTATGTGCTTACACCATTCATCTCCTGGTTATGAGCAACAGCTTTGTGTCAATCGATATGTATCTGTATCTATCTGTCGCTCTGTCTGTCTGTATATCTATCTATCTTTCTATATATCCTTCTTTCTATCTCTCTATCCTCTCTATTTATCTATCCATCTATCTAGCTTCCTGTCTTCTATCATGTGTATAATCTATCGATCATCTGTCATCTATCTATTTGTCTATCTATGAAACATCCTTCTTTCTGTCTGTCCATCTATCCTTATGTACAGAACAGTTAACTACATCACCTATGTCACTTCCCTACATTATGCTTTCAAAAATATTGCAAGGTCACTAGGCCGTAGGGAGAGCACTGGGCTCACTGAGACAATTTCAGATCGAATCAGCCGCGTGTGCTTACAAAACCAGTAAATGGTGGTGCAGGGACTTGAACCCGTATCTCTGTCCTCTGTCCTCTTAAAACTCCTTCTCGCTTGCTAACTGTATTTAGCCACATTCATTGACTAAGTCCTCACTGAAGACCCCAATTATACTTCCTCTGGGCCTGTTGTAGACAGAAAAGTATACTTGGTGCTTTACTCACCACCATCTTTGAGGGACATTGGCATGTTCACCACTGATAAGAGGAGGGACAAATAAAAAGGAACACCTATTTCTAGACAGGAGCATTTGGGAGCAAAGTGTGTGTTGTGGAGAGACGTGTTTGGTTGAGTGTCCAAACTTCCCTCTTTATGTGGTTATTACTTCTTTACAATCGTGGATATCATAAAAACCAGTGATTTCAAAAACCCAGACGCATATTATTACAGCAATTCTTTTGTTGATGTGAGAAAAATGAGAAGGACATTGCAGTACCACTAAATCTATACCTGGGCACTGCTGATACCAAACAATAGGAATTCACGGTGGCTAGGTAGGACTATTTTCTAGTGACTGTCTCTGGGGACTCAAACAGAATCCATTTGTTTCTTTGTTTCAAAGATTCACTTGTATAGGTTACCTGTCCCCGCCCCTTCAGCTTGTAGTTTGTCTGTGTCCTTGGATCACAAGTGAGTCTCCAGTAAGGGAGCACTTAGGTGATCTTAAGTTTTCATCCGTCCTTCTAACCCTGTGTCTTTTGATTGGAGCAGTGAAAGCCTGTACTTTTATTCTGATATTTGATAGCTAGGCTCTTACAGCACTTTGAAATTTTTTTTATTCTCATTAATATACAACCACATGCAGAACAATATGTTTACTAGTCTAATCCCTTCACCAAGTCATCGCCAAATCCCAGTTTTAGTCGCTGTCTGTCAGCGTGTCGTAAGATGCTCTAGAATCACTACTTGTCTTCTCTGTGTTGTATAGCCCTCCTAATGACCATTCACCCTACACATTATTCATGCTAATCCTAATGCCCCCATTCTTTTTAGCCGCCCTTATCAATCCCTTCCCACAAACACTACCCAGTCCCTTTCTCTTTGGTAACTGTTAGTCCACTCTCGGGTACTGTGTATATGCTGCTGTTTCTTCCTTCAGTTTTTCTTTGTTATCGTACTCCACACATGAGTTAAATGATTTGGTACATGTATTTCTCCGACTGGCCTTTTTCACTGAGCATAATACCCTCTAGGTCCATCCAAGTTATTGCCAATGATAGGATTTGTTTTCTTCTTATGGCTGCTTATTGCACTTTTTAAACTGGATTTTATTCTTCTTTTTTGTTTGTAGTTTCGCTATGTGCTTCAACCATTGCTCTCATGGTTATGAGCAATAGCTTTGTGTTAATCGATATGAACCTATATTTATCTATCTGTCTATCAATCATTCAATCAATCAATCAATCATCTTTCTGTCTGCCCATCTGTCCTTGTGTACAGAGCAGTTAACCACATATCCAATGTCACTTTCCTACATTATGCTTCCAAAAATCCTGCAAGGTAACTAGGCTGTAGGGAGAGCACTGGGTTCACCGAGACACTTGCAGGTCGTGTCGTCCGAGTGTACCTACAAAACCAGGAAATGGTTGTGCAGGGACTTGAACCCGTGACTCTCATCTCTGTCCTCTTTCATCTCCTTCTCACTTCCTGTCTGTATTTAGCCACATTCATTCACTAAGTGCTCCCTGAAGACCACAAGTATCCTTCCTCTGGGCATGTGGTCGACAGAAACGTAAAATTGTTGCTTTGCTCACCACCATGTTTGAAGGACGTCTATGTGAACAGCACTGATAGGATGGAGGGTCAAATAAAAAGGAACACCAATTTCTAGACAGGAGCATTTGGGAGCTAAGAGTGTGTTTTGTAGTGACATGTTTACTTGAGTGTCCAAACTTCCCTCTTTATTTGGTTATTACTTCACATTCGTGAAGATCATAAAACCCACAGATTTCAAAGGCCCAGATTCTTATTATTTTAGCAACTCAGTTGTTGAGGTGAGAGAAAATGAGAAGGACGTTGCTCCACCACTAAATCTATGGCTGGGACTTGCTGAAAACAAACAAAAAGAATTCACGGTGGCCAGATAGTGCTATTTTCTACTGACTGTCTCTGGGGGCTCAAACAGAATCCATTTGTTTGATTGTTTGTTTTTCAGTTTCACTCGTGTAGGGTACTTGTCACCACACCTTCAGCTTGTAGTTTGTCTGTGTCCTTGGATCTCAAGTGAGTCTCCTGTAAGGAAGCACGTAGGTTTCTTGAGTTTTCATCCGTTCATTTAACCCTGTGTCTTTTGTTTGCAGCACTCAGAGCCTGACCTTTTATTCTGATGATTCTGTGCTGTGCCCTTATTGCACTTAAAAAAATTTTTTTGTTATCATTAATCTACAATCACATGAAGAACATTATGTTTACTATGCTCCCCCTTATCCAAGTCCACCATCAAAAACCTCTTAAAGTCCCTGTCCATCAGCATAGTTGGATGCTTTAAACCCCTTTAGCATGTACCCCTTCAAAGACACCGATACAGTCGCTATCAATCATGGAGTAGTAAGATGCTATATAACCTCTACTAGTCTTCTCTGTGTTGTACAGCACTCCCCATGTCCCGCGTGACCCCACGCAATATACATGGTAATCCTAATGCCCCCAATCTTTCTCACCACACTTATCCCTCCCTTCAGAACCACCCTGTGCAGTCCTTTTCCCTTTAGCAACTTTAAGTCAACTCTCGGGTTCTGTGAGTATTCTGCTGTTTTTTTCCTTCAGTTTCTCTTTGTTGTTATACTCCACACATGAGTGATATCACTTGATATTGTCTTTCTCCGCCTGACCTATTTTTCTGAACATACTACTGTCTAGCTCCATCCACGTCATTGCAAATGGTAGGATTTGTTTTCTTCTTATGGCTGCTTACTGCACTTTGCAAACTGGATTTCATTCTTCCTTTTTGTTTGTAGTTTAGCTATTTGCTTACACCATTCATCTCCTGGTTATGAGCAACAGCTTTGTGTCAATCGATATGTATCTGTATCTATCTGTCGCTCTGTCTGTCTGTATATCTATCTATCTTTCTATATATCCTTCTTTCTATCTCTCTATCCTCTCTATTTATCTATCCATCTATCTAGCTTCCTGTCTTCTATCATGTGTATAATCTATCGATCATCTGTCATCTATCTATTTGTCTATCTATGAAACATCCTTCTTTCTGTCTGTCCATCTATCCTTATGTACAGAACAGTTAACTACATCACCTATGTCACTTCCCTACATTATGCTTTCAAAAATATTGCAAGGTCACTAGGCCGTAGGGAGAGCACTGGGCTCACTGAGACAATTTCAGATCGAATCAGCCGCGTGTGCTTACAAAACCAGTAAATGGTGGTGCAGGGACTTGAACCCGTATCTCTGTCCTCTGTCCTCTTAAAACTCCTTCTCGCTTGCTAACTGTATTTAGCCACATTCATTGACTAAGTCCTCACTGAAGACCCCAATTATACTTCCTCTGGGCCTGTTGTAGACAGAAAAGTATACTTGGTGCTTTACTCACCACCATCTTTGAGGGACATTGGCATGTTCACCACTGATAAGAGGAGGGACAAATAAAAAGGAACACCTATTTCTAGACAGGAGCATTTGGGAGCAAAGTGTGTGTTGTGGAGAGACGTGTTTGGTTGAGTGTCCAAACTTCCCTCTTTATGTGGTTATTACCTCTTTACAATCGTGGATATCATAAAACCCAGTGATTTCAAAAGCCCAGACGCATATTATTACAGCAATTCTTTTGTTGATGTGAGAAAAATGAGAAGGACATTGCAGTACCACTAAATCTATACCTGGGCACTGCTGATACCAAACAAAAGGAATTCACGGTGGCTAGGTAGGACTATTTTCTAGTGACTGTCTCTGGGGACTCAAACAGAATCCATTTGTTTCTTTGTTTCAAAGATTCACTTGTATAGGTTACCTGTCCCCGCCCCTTCAGCTTGTAGTTTGTCTGTGTCCTTGGATCACAAGTGAGTCTCCAGTAAGGGAGCACTTAGGTGATCTTAAGTTTTCACCCATCCTTCTAACCCTGTGTCTTTTGATTGGAGCAGTGAAAGCCTGTAATTTTATTCTGATATTTGATAGCTAGGCTCTTACAGCACTTTGAAATTTTTTTTATTCTCATTAATATACAACCACATGCAGAACAATATGTTTACTAGTCTAATCCCTTCACCAAGTCATCGCCAAATCCCAGTTTTAGTCGCTGTCTGTCAGCGTGTCGTAAGATGCTCTAGAATCACTACTTGTCTTCTCTGTGTTGTATAGCCCTCCTAATGACCATTCACCCTACACATTATTCATGCTAATCCTAATGCCCCCATTCTTTTTAGCCGCCCTTATCAATCCCTTCCCACAAACACTACCCAGTCCCTTTCTCTTTGGTAACTGTTAGTCCACTCTCGGGTACTGTGTATATGCTGCTGTTTCTTCCTTCAGTTTTTCTTTGTTATCGTACTCCACACATGAGTTAAATGATTTGGTACATGCATTTCTCCGACTGGCCTTTTTCACTGAGCATAATACCCTCTAGGTCCATCCAAGTTATTGCCAATGATAGGATATGTTTTCTTCTTATGGCTGCTTATTGCACTTTTTAAACTGGATTTTATTCTTCTTTTTTGTTTGTAGTTTCGCTATGTGCTTCAACCATTGCTCTCATGGTTATGAGCAATAGCTTTGTGTTAATCGATATGAACCTATATTTATCTATCTGTCTATCAATCATTCAATCAATCAATCAATCATCTTTCTGTCTGCCCATCTGTCCTTGTGTACAGAGCAGTTAACCACATATCCAATGTCACTTTCCTACATTATGCTTCCAAAAATCCTGCAAGGTAACTAGGCTGTAGGGAGAGCACTGGGTTCACCGAGACACTTGCAGGTCGTGTCGTCCGAGTGTACCTACAAAACCAGGAAATGGTTGTGCAGGGACTTGAACCCGTGACTCTCATCTCTGTCCTCTTTCATCTCCTTCTCACTTCCTGTCTGTATTTAGCCACATTCATTCACTAAGTGCTCCCTGAAGACCACAAGTATCCTTCCTCTGGGCATGTGGTCGACAGAAACGTAAAATTGTTGCTTTGCTCACCACCATGTTTGAAGGACGTCTATGTGAACAGCACTGATAGGATGGAGGGTCAAATAAAAAGGAACACCAATTTCTAGACAGGAGCATTTGGGAGCTAAGAGTGTGTTTTGTAGTGACATGTTTACTTGAGTGTCCAAACTTCCCTCTTTATTTGGTTATTACTTCACATTCGTGAAGATCATAAAACCCACAGATTTCAAAGGCCCAGATTCTTATTATTTTAGCAACTCAGTTGTTGAGGTGAGAGAAAATGAGAAGGACGTTGCTCCACCACTAAATCTATGGCTGGGACTTGCTGAAAACAAAAAAAAAGAATTCACGGTGGCCAGATAGTGCTATTTTCTACTGACTGTCTCTGGGGGCTCAAACAGAATCCATTTGTTTGATTGTTTGTTTTTCAGTTTCACTCGTGTAGGGTACTTGTCACCACACCTTCAGCTTGTAGTTTGTCTGTGTCCTTGGATCTCAAGTGAGTCTCCTGTAAGGAAGCACGTAGGTTTCTTGAGTTTTCATCCGTTCATTTAACCCTGTGTCTTTTGTTTGCAGCACTCAGAGCCTGACCTTTTATTCTGATGATTCTGTGCTGTGCCCTTATTGCACTTAAAAAAATTTTTTTGTTATCATTAATCTACAATCACATGAAGAACATTATGTTTACTATGCTCCCCCTTATCCAAGTCCACCATCAAAAACCTCTTAAAGTCCCTGTCCATCAGCATAGTTGGATGCTTTAAACCCCTTTAGCATGTACCCCTTCAAAGACACCGATACAGTCGCTATCAATCATGGAGTAGTAAGATGCTATATAACCTCTACTAGTCTTCTCTGTGTTGTACAGCACTCCCCATGTCCCGCGTGACCCCACGCAATATACATGGTAATCCTAATGCCCCCAATCTTTCTCACCACACTTATCCCTCCCTTCAGAACCACCCTGTGCAGTCCTTTTCCCTTTAGCAACTTTAAGTCAACTCTCGGGTTCTGTGAGTATTCTGCTGTTTTTTTCCTTCAGTTTCTCTTTGTTGTTATACTCCACACATGAGTGATATCACTTGATATTGTCTTTCTCCGCCTGACCTATTTTTCTGAACATACTACTGTCTAGCTCCATCCACGTCATTGCAAATGGTAGGATTTGTTTTCTTCTTATGGCTGCTTACTGCACTTTGCAAACTGGATTTCATTCTTCCTTTTTGTTTGTAGTTTAGCTATGTGCTTACACCATTCATCTCCTGGTTATGAGCAACAGCTTTGTGTCAATCGATATGTATCTGTATCTATCTGTCGCTCTGTCTGTCTGTATATCTATCTATCTTTCTATATATCCTTCTTTCTATCTCTCTATCCTCTCTATTTATCTATCCATCTATCTAGCTTCCTGTCTTCTATCATGTGTATAATCTATCGATCATCTGTCATCTATCTATTTGTCTATCTATGAAACATCCTTCTTTCTGTCTGTCCATCTATCCTTATGTACAGAACAGTTAACTACATCACCTATGTCACTTCCCTACATTATGCTTTCAAAAATATTGCAAGGTCACTAGGCCGTAGGGAGAGCACTGGGCTCACTGAGACAATTTCAGATCGAATCAGCCGCGTGTGCTTACAAAACCAGTAAATGGTGGTGCAGGGACTTGAACCCGTATCTCTGTCCTCTGTCCTCTTAAAACTCCTTCTCGCTTGCTAACTGTATTTAGCCACATTCATTGACTAAGTCCTCACTGAAGACCCCAATTATACTTCCTCTGGGCCTGTTGTAGACAGAAAAGTATACTTGGTGCTTTACTCACCACCATCTTTGAGGGACATTGGCATGTTCACCACTGATAAGAGGAGGGACAAATAAAAAGGAACACCTATTTCTAGACAGGAGCATTTGGGAGCAAAGTGTGTGTTGTGGAGAGACGTGTTTGGTTGAGTGTCCAAACTTCCCTCTTTATGTGGTTATTACTTCTTTACAATCGTGGATATCATAAAAACCAGTGATTTCAAAAACCCAGACGCATATTATTACAGCAATTCTTTTGTTGATGTGAGAAAAATGAGAAGGACATTGCAGTACCACTAAATCTATACCTGGGCACTGCTGATACCAAACAATAGGAATTCACGGTGGCTAGGTAGGACTATTTTCTAGTGACTGTCTCTGGGGACTCAAACAGAATCCATTTGTTTCTTTGTTTCAAAGATTCACTTGTATAGGTTACCTGTCCCCGCCCCTTCAGCTTGTAGTTTGTCTGTGTCCTTGGATCACAAGTGAGTCTCCAGTAAGGGAGCACTTAGGTGATCTTAAGTTTTCATCCGTCCTTCTAACCCTGTGTCTTTTGATTGGAGCAGTGAAAGCCTGTACTTTTATTCTGATATTTGATAGCTAGGCTCTTACAGCACTTTGAAATTTTTTTTATTCTCATTAATATACAACCACATGCAGAACAATATGTTTACTAGTCTAATCCCTTCACCAAGTCATCGCCAAATCCCAGTTTTAGTCGCTGTCTGTCAGCGTGTCGTAAGATGCTCTAGAATCACTACTTGTCTTCTCTGTGTTGTATAGCCCTCCTAATGACCATTCACCCTACACATTATTCATGCTAATCCTAATGCCCCCATTCTTTTTAGCCGCCCTTATCAATCCCTTCCCACAAACACTACCCAGTCCCTTTCTCTTTGGTAACTGTTAGTCCACTCTCGGGTACTGTGTATATGCTGCTGTTTCTTCCTTCAGTTTTTCTTTGTTATCGTACTCCACACATGAGTTAAATGATTTGGTACATGTATTTCTCCGACTGGCCTTTTTCACTGAGCATAATACCCTCTAGGTCCATCCAAGTTATTGCCAATGATAGGATTTGTTTTCTTCTTATGGCTGCTTATTGCACTTTTTAAACTGGATTTTATTCTTCTTTTTTGTTTGTAGTTTCGCTATGTGCTTCAACCATTGCTCTCATGGTTATGAGCAATAGCTTTGTGTTAATCGATATGAACCTATATTTATCTATCTGTCTATCAATCATTCAATCAATCAATCAATCATCTTTCTGTCTGCCCATCTGTCCTTGTGTACAGAGCAGTTAACCACATATCCAATGTCACTTTCCTACATTATGCTTCCAAAAATCCTGCAAGGTAACTAGGCTGTAGGGAGAGCACTGGGTTCACCGAGACACTTGCAGGTCGTGTCGTCCGAGTGTACCTACAAAACCAGGAAATGGTTGTGCAGGGACTTGAACCCGTGACTCTCATCTCTGTCCTCTTTCATCTCCTTCTCACTTCCTGTCTGTATTTAGCCACATTCATTCACTAAGTGCTCCCTGAAGACCACAAGTATCCTTCCTCTGGGCATGTGGTCGACAGAAACGTAAAATTGTTGCTTTGCTCACCACCATGTTTGAAGGACGTCTATGTGAACAGCACTGATAGGATGGAGGGTCAAATAAAAAGGAACACCAATTTCTAGACAGGAGCATTTGGGAGCTAAGAGTGTGTTTTGTAGTGACATGTTTACTTGAGTGTCCAAACTTCCCTCTTTATTTGGTTATTACTTCACATTCGTGAAGATCATAAAACCCACAGATTTCAAAGGCCCAGATTCTTATTATTTTAGCAACTCAGTTGTTGAGGTGAGAGAAAATGAGAAGGACGTTGCTCCACCACTAAATCTATGGCTGGGACTTGCTGAAAACAAACAAAAAGAATTCACGGTGGCCAGATAGTGCTATTTTCTACTGACTGTCTCTGGGGGCTCAAACAGAATCCATTTGTTTGATTGTTTGTTTTTCAGTTTCACTCGTGTAGGGTACTTGTCACCACACCTTCAGCTTGTAGTTTGTCTGTGTCCTTGGATCTCAAGTGAGTCTCCTGTAAGGAAGCACGTAGGTTTCTTGAGTTTTCATCCGTTCATTTAACCCTGTGTCTTTTGTTTGCAGCACTCAGAGCCTGACCTTTTATTCTGATGATTCTGTGCTGTGCCCTTATTGCACTTAAAAAAATTTTTTTGTTATCATTAATCTACAATCACATGAAGAACATTATGTTTACTATGCTCCCCCTTATCCAAGTCCACCATCAAAAACCTCTTAAAGTCCCTGTCCATCAGCATAGTTGGATGCTTTAAACCCCTTTAGCATGTACCCCTTCAAAGACACCGATACAGTCGCTATCAATCATGGAGTAGTAAGATGCTATATAACCTCTACTAGTCTTCTCTGTGTTGTACAGCACTCCCCATGTCCCGCGTGACCCCACGCAATATACATGGTAATCCTAATGCCCCCAATCTTTCTCACCACACTTATCCCTCCCTTCAGAACCACCCTGTGCAGTCCTTTTCCCTTTAGCAACTTTAAGTCAACTCTCGGGTTCTGTGAGTATTCTGCTGTTTTTTTCCTTCAGTTTCTCTTTGTTGTTATACTCCACACATGAGTGATATCACTTGATATTGTCTTTCTCCGCCTGACCTATTTTTCTGAACATACTACTGTCTAGCTCCATCCACGTCATTGCAAATGGTAGGATTTGTTTTCTTCTTATGGCTGCTTACTGCACTTTGCAAACTGGATTTCATTCTTCCTTTTTGTTTGTAGTTTAGCTATGTGCTTACACCATTCATCTCCTGGTTATGAGCAACAGCTTTGTGTCAATCGATATGTATCTGTATCTATCTGTCGCTCTGTCTGTCTGTATATCTATCTATCTTTCTATATATCCTTCTTTCTATCTCTCTATCCTCTCTATTTATCTATCCATCTATCTAGCTTCCTGTCTTCTATCATGTGTATAATCTATCGATCATCTGTCATCTATCTATTTGTCTATCTATGAAACATCCTTCTTTCTGTCTGTCCATCTATCCTTATGTACAGAACAGTTAACTACATCACCTATGTCACTTCCCTACATTATGCTTTCAAAAATATTGCAAGGTCACTAGGCCGTAGGGAGAGCACTGGGCTCACTGAGACAATTTCAGATCGAATCAGCCGCGTGTGCTTACAAAACCAGTAAATGGTGGTGCAGGGACTTGAACCCGTATCTCTGTCCTCTGTCCTCTTAAAACTCCTTCTCGCTTGCTAACTGTATTTAGCCACATTCATTGACTAAGTCCTCACTGAAGACCCCAATTATACTTCCTCTGGGCCTGTTGTAGACAGAAAAGTATACTTGGTGCTTTACTCACCACCATCTTTGAGGGACATTGGCATGTTCACCACTGATAAGAGGAGGGACAAATAAAAAGGAACACCTATTTCTAGACAGGAGCATTTGGGAGCAAAGTGTGTGTTGTGGAGAGACGTGTTTGGTTGAGTGTCCAAACTTCCCTCTTTATGTGGTTATTACTTCTTTACAATCGTGGATATCATAAAAACCAGTGATTTCAAAAACCCAGACGCATATTATTACAGCAATTCTTTTGTTGATGTGAGAAAAATGAGAAGGACATTGCAGTACCACTAAATCTATACCTGGGCACTGCTGATACCAAACAATAGGAATTCACGGTGGCTAGGTAGGACTATTTTCTAGTGACTGTCTCTGGGGACTCAAACAGAATCCATTTGTTTCTTTGTTTCAAAGATTCACTTGTATAGGTTACCTGTCCCCGCCCCTTCAGCTTGTAGTTTGTCTGTGTCCTTGGATCACAAGTGAGTCTCCAGTAAGGGAGCACTTAGGTGATCTTAAGTTTTCATCCGTCCTTCTAACCCTGTGTCTTTTGATTGGAGCAGTGAAAGCCTGTACTTTTATTCTGATATTTGATAGCTAGGCTCTTACAGCACTTTGAAATTTTTTTTATTCTCATTAATATACAACCACATGCAGAACAATATGTTTACTAGTCTAATCCCTTCACCAAGTCATCGCCAAATCCCAGTTTTAGTCGCTGTCTGTCAGCGTGTCGTAAGATGCTCTAGAATCACTACTTGTCTTCTCTGTGTTGTATAGCCCTCCTAATGACCATTCACCCTACACATTATTCATGCTAATCCTAATGCCCCCATTCTTTTTAGCCGCCCTTATCAATCCCTTCCCACAAACACTACCCAGTCCCTTTCTCTTTTGTAACTGTTAGTCCACTCTCGGGTACTGTGTATATGCTGCTGTTTCTTCCTTCAGTTTTTCTTTGTTATCGTACTCCACACATGAGTTAAATGATTTGGTACATGTATTTCTCCGACTGGCCTTTTTCACTGAGCATAATACCCTCTAGGTCCATCCAAGTTATTGCCAATGATAGGATTTGTTTTCTTCTTATGGCTGCTTATTGCACTTTTTAAACTGGATTTTATTCTTCTTTTTTGTTTGTAGTTTCGCTATGTGCTTCAACCATTGCTCTCATGGTTATGAGCAATAGCTTTGTGTTAATCGATATGAACCTATATTTATCTATCTGTCTATCAATCATTCAATCAATCAATCAATCATCTTTCTGTCTGCCCATCTGTCCTTGTGTACAGAGCAGTTAACCACATATCCAATGTCACTTTCCTACATTATGCTTCCAAAAATCCTGCAAGGTAACTAGGCTGTAGGGAGAGCACTGGGTTCACCGAGACACTTGCAGGTCGTGTCGTCCGAGTGTACCTACAAAACCAGGAAATGGTTGTGCAGGGACTTGAACCCGTGACTCTCATCTCTGTCCTCTTTCATCTCCTTCTCACTTCCTGTCTGTATTTAGCCACATTCATTCACTAAGTGCTCCCTGAAGACCACAAGTATCCTTCCTCTGGGCATGTGGTCGACAGAAACGTAAAATTGTTGCTTTGCTCACCACCATGTTTGAAGGACGTCTATGTGAACAGCACTGATAGGATGGAGGGTCAAATAAAAAGGAACACCAATTTCTAGACAGGAGCATTTGGGAGCTAAGAGTGTGTTTTGTAGTGACATGTTTACTTGAGTGTCCAAACTTCCCTCTTTATTTGGTTATTACTTCACATTCGTGAAGATCATAAAACCCACAGATTTCAAAGGCCCAGATTCTTATTATTTTAGCAACTCAGTTGTTGAGGTGAGAGAAAATGAGAAGGACGTTGCTCCACCACTAAATCTATGGCTGGGACTTGCTGAAAACAAACAAAAAGAATTCACGGTGGCCAGATAGTGCTATTTTCTACTGACTGTCTCTGGGGGCTCAAACAGAATCCATTTGTTTGATTGTTTGTTTTTCAGTTTCACTCGTGTAGGGTACTTGTCACCACACCTTCAGCTTGTAGTTTGTCTGTGTCCTTGGATCTCAAGTGAGTCTCCTGTAAGGAAGCACGTAGGTTTCTTGAGTTTTCATCCGTTCATTTAACCCTGTGTCTTTTGTTTGCAGCACTCAGAGCCTGACCTTTTATTCTGATGATTCTGTGCTGTGCCCTTATTGCACTTAAAAAAATTTTTTTGTTATCATTAATCTACAATCACATGAAGAACATTATGTTTACTATGCTCCCCCTTATCCAAGTCCACCATCAAAAACCTCTTAAAGTCCCTGTCCATCAGCATAGTTGGATGCTTTAAACCCCTTTAGCATGTACCCCTTCAAAGACACCGATACAGTCGCTATCAATCATGGAGTAGTAAGATGCTATATAACCTCTACTAGTCTTCTCTGTGTTGTACAGCACTCCCCATGTCCCGCGTGACCCCACGCAATATACATGGTAATCCTAATGCCCCCAATCTTTCTCACCACACTTATCCCTCCCTTCAGAACCACCCTGTGCAGTCCTTTTCCCTTTAGCAACTTTAAGTCAACTCTCGGGTTCTGTGAGTATTCTGCTGTTTTTTTCCTTCAGTTTCTCTTTGTTGTTATACTCCACACATGAGTGATATCACTTGATATTGTCTTTCTCCGCCTGACCTATTTTTCTGAACATACTACTGTCTAGCTCCATCCACGTCATTGCAAATGGTAGGATTTGTTTTCTTCTTATGGCTGCTTACTGCACTTTGCAAACTGGATTTCATTCTTCCTTTTTGTTTGTAGTTTAGCTATGTGCTTACACCATTCATCTCCTGGTTATGAGCAACAGCTTTGTGTCAATCGATATGTATCTGTATCTATCTGTCGCTCTGTCTGTCTGTATATCTATCTATCTTTCTATATATCCTTCTTTCTATCTCTCTATCCTCTCTATTTATCTATCCATCTATCTAGCTTCCTGTCTTCTATCATGTGTATAATCTATCGATCATCTGTCATCTATCTATTTGTCTATCTATGAAACATCCTTCTTTCTGTCTGTCCATCTATCCTTATGTACAGAACAGTTAACTACATCACCTATGTCACTTCCCTACATTATGCTTTCAAAAATATTGCAAGGTCACTAGGCCGTAGGGAGAGCACTGGGCTCACTGAGACAATTTCAGATCGAATCAGCCGCGTGTGCTTACAAAACCAGTAAATGGTGGTGCAGGGACTTGAACCCGTATCTCTGTCCTCTGTCCTCTTAAAACTCCTTCTCGCTTGCTAACTGTATTTAGCCACATTCATTGACTAAGTCCTCACTGAAGACCCCAATTATACTTCCTCTGGGCCTGTTGTAGACAGAAAAGTATACTTGGTGCTTTACTCACCACCATCTTTGAGGGACATTGGCATGTTCACCACTGATAAGAGGAGGGACAAATAAAAAGGAACACCTATTTCTAGACAGGAGCATTTGGGAGCAAAGTGTGTGTTGTGGAGAGACGTGTTTGGTTGAGTGTCCAAACTTCCCTCTTTATGTGGTTATTACTTCTTTACAATCGTGGATATCATAAAAACCAGTGATTTCAAAAGCCCAGACGCATATTATTACAGCAATTCTTTTGTTGATGTGAGAAAAATGAGAAGGACATTGCAGTACCACTAAATCTATACCTGGGCACTGCTGATACCAAACAAAAGGAATTCACGGTGGCTAGGTAGGACTATTTTCTAGTGACTGTCTCTGGGGACTCAAACAGAATCCATTTGTTTCTTTGTTTCAAAGATTCACTTGTATAGGTTACCTGTCCCCGTCCCTTCAGCTTGTAGTTTGTCTGTGTCCTTGGATCACAAGTGAGTCTCCAGTAAGGGAGCACTTAGGTGATCTTAAGTTTTCATCCGTCCTTCTAACCCTGTGTCTTTTGATTGGAGCAGTGAAAGCCTGTACTTTTATTCTGATATTTGATAGCTAGGCTCTTACAGCACTTTGAAATTTTTTTTATTCTCATTAATATACAACCATATGCAGAACAATATGTTTACTAGTCTAATCCCTTCACCAAGTCATCGCCAAATCCCAGTTTTAATCGCTGTCTGTCAGCGTGTCGTAAGATGCTCTAGAATCACTACTTATCTTCTCTGTGTTGTATAGCCCTCCTAATGACCATTCACCCTACACATTATTCATGCTAATCCTAATGCCCCCATTCTTTTTAGCCGCCCTTATCAATCCCTTCCCACAAACACTACCCAGTCCCTTTCTCTTTGGTTACTGTTAGTCCACTCTCGGGTACTGTGTATATGCTGCTGTTTCTTCCTTCAGTTTTTCTTTGTTATCGTACTCCACACATGAGTTAAATGATTTGGTACATGTATTTCTCCGACTGGCCTTTTTCACTGAGCATAATACCCTCTAGGTCCATCCAAGTTATTGCCAATGATAGGATTTGTTTTCTTCTTATGGCTGCTTATTGCACTTTTTAAACTGGATTTTATTCTTCTTTTTTGTTTGTAGTTTCGCTATGTGCTTCAACCATTGCTCTCATGGTTATGAGCAATAGCTTTGTGTTAATCGATATGAACCTATATTTATCTATCTGTCTATCAATCATTCAATCAATCAATCAATCATCTTTCTGTCTGCCCATCTGTCCTTGTGTACAGAGCAGTTAACCACATATCCAATGTCACTTTCCTACATTATGCTTCCAAAAATCCTGCAAGGTAACTAGGCTGTAGGGAGAGCACTGGGTTCACCGAGACACTTGCAGGTCGTGTCGTCCGAGTGTACCTACAAAACCAGGAAATGGTTGTGCAGGGACTTGAACCCGTGACTCTCATCTCTGTCCTCTTTCATCTCCTTCTCACTTCCTGTCTGTATTTAGCCACATTCATTCACTAAGTGCTCCCTGAAGACCACAAGTATCCTTCCTCTGGGCATGTGGTCGACAGAAATGTAAAATTGTTGCTTGGCTCACCACCATGTTTGAAGGACGTCTATGTGAACAGCACTGATAGGATGGAGGGTCAAATAAAAAGGAACACCAATTTCTAGACAGGAGCATTTGGGAGCTAAGAGTGTGTTTTGTAGTGACATGTTTACTTGAGTGTCCAAACTTCCCTCTTTATTTGGTTATTACTTCACATTCGTGAAGATCATAAAACCCACAGATTTCAAAGGCCCAGATTCTTATTATTTTAGCAACTCAGTTGTTGAGGTGAGAGAAAATGAGAAGGACGTTGCTCCACCACTAAATCTATGGCTGGGACTTGCTGAAAACAAACAAAAAGAATTCACGGTGGCCAGATAGTGCTATTTTCTACTGACTGTCTCTGGGGGCTCAAACAGAATCCATTTGTTTGATTGTTTGTTTTTCAGTTTCACTCGTGTAGGGTACTTGTCACCACACCTTCAGCTTGTAGTTTGTCTGTGTCCTTGGATCTCAAGTGAGTCTCCTGTAAGGAAGCACGTAGGTTTCTTGAGTTTTCATCCGTTCATTTAACCCTGTGTCTTTTGTTTGCAGCACTCAGAGCCTGACCTTTTATTCTGATGATTCTGTGCTGTGCCCTTATTGCACTTAAAAAAATTTTTTTGTTATCATTAATCTACAATCACATGAAGAACATTATGTTTACTATGCTCCCCCTTATCCAAGTCCACCATCAAAAACCTCTTAAAGTCCCTGTCCATCAGCATAGTTGGATGCTTTAAACCCCTTTAGCATGTACCCCTTCAAAGACACCGATACAGTCGCTATCAATCATGGAGTAGTAAGATGCTATATAACCTCTACTAGTCTTCTCTGTGTTGTACAGCACTCCCCATGTCCCGCGTGACCCCACGCAATATACATGGTAATCCTAATGCCCCCAATCTTTCTCACCACACTTATCCCTCCCTTCAGAACCACCCTGTGCAGTCCTTTTCCCTTTAGCAACTTTAAGTCAACTCTCGGGTTCTGTGAGTATTCTGCTGTTTTTTTCCTTCAGTTTCTCTTTGTTGTTATACTCCACACATGAGTGATATCACTTGATATTGTCTTTCTCCGCCTGACCTATTTTTCTGAACATACTACTGTCTAGCTCCATCCACGTCATTGCAAATGGTAGGATTTGTTTTCTTCTTATGGCTGCTTACTGCACTTTGCAAACTGGATTTCATTCTTCCTTTTTGTTTGTAGTTTAGCTATGTGCTTACACCATTCATCTCCTGGTTATGAGCAACAGCTTTGTGTCAATCGATATGTATCTGTATCTATCTGTCGCTCTGTCTGTCTGTATATCTATCTATCTTTCTATATATCCTTCTTTCTATCTCTCTATCCTCTCTATTTATCTATCCATCTATCTAGCTTCCTGTCTTCTATCATGTGTATAATCTATCGATCATCTGTCATCTATCTATTTGTCTATCTATGAAACATCCTTCTTTCTGTCTGTCCATCTATACTTATGTACAGAACAGTTAACTACATCACCTATGTCACTTCCCTACATTATGCTTTCAAAAATATTGCAAGGTCACTAGGCCGTAGGGAGAGCACTGGGCTCACTGAGACAATTTCAGATCGAATCAGCCGCGTGTGCTTACAAAACCAGTAAATGGTGGTGCAGGGACTTGAATCCGTATCTCTGTCCTCTGTCCTCTTAAAACTCCTTCTCGCTTGCTAACTGTATTTAGCCACATTCATTGACTAAGTCCTCACTGAAGACCCCAATTATACTTCCTCTGGGCCTGTTGTAGACAGAAAAGTATACTTGGTGCTTTACTCACCACCATCTTTGAGGGACATTGGCATGTTCACCACTGATAAGAGGAGGGACAAATAAAAAGGAACACCTATTTCTAGACAGGAGCATTTGGGAGCAAAGTGTGTGTTGTGGAGAGACGTGTTTGGTTGAGTGTCCAAACTTCCCTCTTTATGTGGTTATTACTTCTTTACAATCGTGGATATCATAAAAACCAGTGATTTCAAAAGCCCAGACGCATATTATTACAGCAATTCTTTTGTTGATGTGAGAAAAATGAGAAGGACATTGCAGTACCACTAAATCTATACCTGGGCACTGCTGATACCAAACAAAAGGAATTCACGGTGGCTAGGTAGGACTATTTTCTAGTGACTGTCTCTGGGGACTCAAACAGAATCCATTTGTTTCTTTGTTTCAAAGATTCACTTGTATAGGTTACCTGTCCCCGTCCCTTCAGCTTGTAGTTTGTCTGTGTCCTTGGATCACAAGTGAGTCTCCAGTAAGGGAGCACTTAGGTGATCTTAAGTTTTCATCCGTCCTTCTAACCCTGTGTCTTTTGATTGGAGCAGTGAAAGCCTGTACTTTTATTCTGATATTTGATAGCTAGGCTCTTACAGCACTTTGAAATTTTTTTTATTCTCATTAATATACAACCATATGCAGAACAATATGTTTACTAGTCTAATCCCTTCACCAAGTCATCGCCAAATCCCAGTTTTAATCGCTGTCTGTCAGCGTGTCGTAAGATGCTCTAGAATCACTACTTGTCTTCTCTGTGTTGTATAGCCCTCCTAATGACCATTCACCCTACACATTATTCATGCTAATCCTAATGCCCCCATTCTTTTTAGCCGCCCTTATCAATCCCTTCCCACAAACACTACCCAGTCCCTTTCTCTTTGGTTACTGTTAGTCCACTCTCGGGTACTGTGTATATGCTGCTGTTTCTTCCTTCAGTTTTTCTTTGTTATCGTACTCCACACATGAGTTAAATGATTTGGTACATGTATTTCTCCGACTGGCCTTTTTCACTGAGCATAATACCCTCTAGGTCCATCCAAGTTATTGCCAATGATAGGATTTGTTTTCTTCTTATGGCTGCTTATTGCACTTTTTAAACTGGATTTTATTCTTCTTTTTTGTTTGTAGTTTCGCTATGTGCTTCAACCATTGCTCTCATGGTTATGAGCAATAGCTTTGTGTTAATCGATATGAACCTATATTTATCTATCTGTCTATCAATCATTCAATCAATCAATCAATCATCTTTCTGTCTGCCCATCTGTCCTTGTGTACAGAGCAGTTAACCACATATCCAATGTCACTTTCCTACATTATGCTTCCAAAAATCCTGCAAGGTAACTAGGCTGTAGGGAGAGCACTGGGTTCACCGAGACACTTGCAGGTTGTGTCGTCCGAGTGTACCTACAAAACCAGGAAATGGTTGTGCAGGGACTTGAACCCGTGACTCTCATCTCTGTCCTCTTTCATCTCCTTCTCACTTCCTGTCTGTATTTAGCCACATTCATTCACTAAGTGCTCCCTGAAGACCACAAGTATCCTTCCTCTGGGCATGTGGTCGACAGAAATGTAAAATTGTTGCTTGGCTCACCACCATGTTTGAAGGACGTCTATGTGAACAGCACTGATAGGATGGAGGGTCAAATAAAAAGGAACACCAATTTCTAGACAGGAGCATTTGGGAGCTAAGAGTGTGTTTTGTAGTGACATGTTTACTTGAGTGTCCAAACTTCCCTCTTTATTTGGTTATTACTTCACATTCGTGAAGATCATAAAACCCACAGATTTCAAAGGCCCAGATTCTTATTATTTTAGCAACTCAGTTGTTGAGGTGAGAGAAAATGAGAAGGACGTTGCTCCACCACTAAATCTATGGCTGGGACTTGCTGAAAACAAACAAAAAGAATTCACGGTGGCCAGATAGTGCTATTTTCTACTGACTGTCTCTGGGGGCTCAAACAGAATCCATTTGTTTGATTGTTTGTTTTTCAGTTTCACTCGTGTAGGGTACTTGTCACCACACCTTCAGCTTGTAGTTTGTCTGTGTCCTTGGATCTCAAGTGAGTCTCCTGTAAGGAAGCACGTAGGTTTCTTGAGTTTTCATCCGTTCATTTAACCCTGTGTCTTTTGTTTGCAGCACTCAGAGCCTGACCTTTTATTCTGATGATTCTGTGCTGTGCCCTTATTGCACTTAAAAAAATTTTTTGTTATCATTTATCTACAATCACATGAAGAACATTATGTTTACTATGCTCCCCCTTATCCAAGTCCACCATCAAAAACCTCTTAAAGTCCCTGTCCATCAGCATAGTTGGATGCTTTAAACCCCTTTAGCATGTACCCCTTCAAAGACACCGATACAGTCGCTATCAATCATGGAGTAGTAAGATGCTATATAACCTCTACTAGTCTTCTCTGTGTTGTACAGCACTCCCCATGTCCCGCGTGACCCCACGCAATATACATGGTAATCCTAATGCCCCCAATCTTTCTCACCACACTTATCCCTCCCTTCAGAACCACCCTGTGCAGTCCTTTTCCCTTTAGCAACTTTAAGTCAACTCTCGGGTTCTGTGAGTATTCTGCTGTTTTTTTCCTTCAGTTTCTCTTTGTTGTTATACTCCACACATGAGTGATATCACTTGATATTGTCTTTCTCCGCCTGACCTATTTTTCTGAACATACTACTGTCTAGCTCTATCCACGTCATTGCAAATGGTAGGATTTGTTTTCTTCTTATGGCTGCTTACTGCACTTTGCAAACTGGATTTCATTCTTCCTTTTTGTTTGTAGTTTAGCTATGTGCTTACACCATTCATCTCCTGGTTATGAGCAACAGCTTTGTGTCAATCGATATGTATCTGTATCTATCTGTCGCTCTGTCTGTCTGTATATCTATCTATCTTTCTATATATCCTTCTTTCTATCTCTCTATCCTCTCTATTTATCTATCCATCTATCTAGCTTCCTGTCTTCTATCATGTGTATAATCTATCGATCATCTGTCATCTATCTATTTGTCTATCTATGAAACATCCTTCTTTCTGTCTGTCCATCTATCCTTATGTACAGAACAGTTAACTACATCACCTATGTCACTTCCCTACATTATGCTTTCAAAAATATTGCAAGGTCACTAGGCCGTAGGGAGAGCACTGGGCTCACTGAGACAATTTCAGATCGAATCAGCCGCGTGTGCTTACAAAACCAGTAAATGGTGGTGCAGGGACTTGAACCCGTATCTCTGTCCTCTGTCCTCTTAAAACTCCTTCTCGCTTGCTAACTGTATTTAGCCACATTCATTGACTAAGTCCTCACTGAAGACCCCAATTATACTTCCTCTGGGCCTGTTGTAGACAGAAAAGTATACTTGGTGCTTTACTCACCACCATGTTTGAGGGACATTGGCATGTTCACCACTGATAAGAGGAGGGACAAATAAAAAGGAACACCTATTTCTAGACAGGAGCATTTGGGAGCAAAGTGTGTGTTGTGGAGAGACGTGTTTGGTTGAGTGTCCAAACTTCCCTCTTTATGTGGTTATTACTTCTTTACAATCGTGGATATCATAAAAACCAGTGATTTCAAAAGCCCAGACGCATATTATTACAGCAATTCTTTTGTTGATGTGAGAAAAATGAGAAGGACATTGCAGTACCACTAAATCTATACCTGGGCACTGCTGATACCAAACAAAAGGAATTCACGGTGGCTAGGTAGGACTATTTTCTAGTGACTGTCTCTGGGGACTCAAACAGAATCCATTTGTTTCTTTGTTTCAAAGATTCACTTGTATAGGTTACCTGTCCCCGCCCCTTCAGCTTGTAGTTTGTCTGTGTCCTTGGATCACAAGTGAGTCTCCAGTAAGGGAGCACTTAGGTGATCTTAAGTTTTCATCCGTCCTTCTAACCCTGTGTCTTTTGATTGGAGCAGTGAAAGCCTGTACTTTTATTCTGATATTTGATAGCTAGGCTCTTACAGCACTTTGAAATTTTTTTTATTCTCATTAATATACAACCATATGCAGAACAATATGTTTACTAGTCTAATCCCTTCACCAAGTCATCGCCAAATCCCAGTTTTAGTCGCTGTCTGTCAGCGTGTCGTAAGATGCTCTAGAATCACTACTTGTCTTCTCTGTGTTGTATAGCCCTCCTAATGACCATTCACCCTACACATTATTCATGCTAATCCTAATGCCCCCATTCTTTTTAGCCGCCCTTATCAATCCCTTCCCACAAACACTACCCAGTCCCTTTCTCTTTGGTTACTGTTAGTCCACTCTCGGGTACTGTGTATATGCTGCTGTTTCTTCCTTCAGTTTTTCTTTGTTATCGTACTCCACACATGAGTTAAATGATTTGGTACATGTATTTCTCCGACTGGCCTTTTTCACTGAGCATAATACCCTCTAGGTCCATCCAAGTTATTGCCAATGATAGGATTTGTTTTCTTCTTATGGCTGCTTATTGCACTTTTTAAACTGGATTTTATTCTTCTTTTTTGTTTGTAGTTTCGCTATGTGCTTCAACCATTGCTCTCATGGTTATGAGCAATAGCTTTGTGTTAATCGATATGAACCTATATTTATCTATCTGTCTATCAATCATTCAATCAATCAATCAATCATCTTTCTGTCTGCCCATCTGTCCTTGTGTACAGAGCAGTTAACCACATATCCAATGTCACTTTCCTACATTATGCTTCCAAAAATCCTGCAAGGTAACTAGGCTGTAGGGAGAGCACTGGGTTCACCGAGACACTTGCAGGTCGTGTCGTCTGAGTGTACCTACAAAACCAGGAAATGGTTGTGCAGGGACTTGAACCCGTGACTCTCATCTCTGTCCTCTTTCATCTCCTTCTCACTTCCTGTCTGTATTTAGCCACATTCATTCACTAAGTGCTCCCTGAAGACCACAAGTATCCTTCCTCTGGGCATGTGGTCGACAGAAATGTAAAATTGTTGCTTGGCTCACCACCATGTTTGAAGGACGTCTATGTGAACAGCACTGATAGGATGGAGGGTCAAATAAAAAGGAACACCAATTTCTAGACAGGAGCATTTGGGAGCTAAGAGTGTGTTTTGGAGTGACATGTTTACTTGAGTGTCCAAACTTCCCTCTTTATTTGGTTATTACTTCACATTCGTGAAGATCATAAAACCCACAGATTTCAAAGGCCCAGATTCTTATTATTTTAGCAACTCAGTTGTTGAGGTGAGAGAAAATGAGAAGGACGTTGCTCCACCACTAAATCTATGGCTGGGACTTGCTGAAAACAAACAAAAAGAATTCACGGTGGCCAGATAGTGCTATTTTCTACTGACTGTCTCTGGGGGCTCAAACAGAATCCATTTGTTTGATTGTTTGTTTTTCAGTTTCACTCGTGTAGGGTACTTGTCACCACACCTTCAGCTTGTAGTTTGTCTGTGTCCTTGGATCTCAAGTGAGTCTCCTGTAAGGAAGCACGTAGGTTTCTTGAGTTTTCATCCGTTCATTTAACCCTGTGTCTTTTGTTTGCAGCACTCAGAGCCTGACCTTTTATTCTGATGATTCTGTGCTGTGCCCTTATTGCACTTAAAAAAATTTTTTTGTTATCATTAATCTACAATCACATGAAGAACATTATGTTTACTATGCTCCCCCTTATCCAAGTCCACCATCAAAAACCTCTTAAAGTCCCTGTCCATCAGCATAGTTGGATGCTTTAAACCCCTTTAGCATGTACCCCTTCAAAGACACCGATACAGTCGCTATCAATCATGGAGTAGTAAGATGCTATATAACCTCTACTAGTCTTCTCTGTGTTGTACAGCACTCCCCATGTCCCGCGTGACCCCACGCAATATACATGGTAATCCTAATGCCCCCAATCTTTCTCACCACACTTATCCCTCCCTTCAGAACCACCCTGTGCAGTCCTTTTCCCTTTAGCAACTTTAAGTCAACTCTCGGGTTCTGTGAGTATTCTGCTGTTTTTTTCCTTCAGTTTCTCTTTGTTGTTATACTCCACACATGAGTGATATCACTTGATATTGTCTTTCTCCGCCTGACCTATTTTTCTGAACATACTACTGTCTAGCTCCATCCACGTCATTGCAAATGGTAGGATTTGTTTTCTTCTTATGGCTGCTTACTGCACTTTGCAAACTGGATTTCATTCTTCCTTTTTGTTTGTAGTTTAGCTATGTGCTTACACCATTCATCTCCTGGTTATGAGCAACAGCTTTGTGTCAATCGATATGTATCTGTATCTATCTGTCGCTCTGTCTGTCTGTATATCTATCTATCTTTCTATATATCCTTCTTTCTATCTCTCTATCCTCTCTATTTATCTATCCATCTATCTAGCTTCCTGTCTTCTATCATGTGTATAATCTATCGATCATCTGTCATCTATCTATTTGTCTATCTATGAAACATCCTTCTTTCTGTCTGTCCATCTATCCTTATGTACAGAACAGTTAACTACATCACCTATGTCACTTCCCTACATTATGCTTTCAAAAATATTGCAAGGTCACTAGGCCGTAGGGAGAGCACTGGGCTCACTGAGACAATTTCAGATCGAATCAGCCGCGTGTGCTTACAAAACCAGTAAATGGTGGTGCAGGGACTTGAACCCGTATCTCTGTCCTCTGTCCTCTTAAAACTCCTTCTCGCTTGCTAACTGTATTTAGCCACATTCATTGACTAAGTCCTCACTGAAGACCCCAATTATACTTCCTCTGGGCCTGTTGTAGACAGAAAAGTATACTTGGTGCTTTACTCACCACCATGTTTGAGGGACATTGGCATGTTCACCACTGATAAGAGGAGGGACAAATAAAAAGGAACACCTATTTCTAGACAGGAGCATTTGGGAGCAAAGTGTGTGTTGTGGAGAGACGTGTTTGGTTGAGTGTCCAAACTTCCCTCTTTATGTGGTTATTACTTCTTTACAATCGTGGATATCATAAAAACCAGTGATTTCAAAAGCCCAGACGCATATTATTACAGCAATTCTTTTGTTGATGTGAGAAAAATGAGAAGGACATTGCAGTACCACTAAATCTATACCTGGGCACTGCTGATACCAAACAAAAGGAATTCACGGTGGCTAGGTAGGACTATTTTCTAGTGACTGTCTCTGGATACTCAAACAGAATCCATTTGTTTCTTTGTTTCAAAGATTCACTTGTATAGGTTACCTGTCCCCGCCCCTTCAGCTTGTAGTTTGTCTGTGTCCTTGGATCACAAGTGAGTCTCCAGTAAGGGAGCACTTAGGTGATCTTAAGTTTTCATCCGTCCTTCTAACCCTGTGTCTTTTGATTGGAGCAGTGAAAGCCTGTACTTTTATTCTGATATTTGATAGCTAGGCTCTTACAGCACTTTGAAATTTTTTTTATTCTCATTAATATACAACCATATGCAGAACAATATGTTTACTAGTCTAATCCCTTCACCAAGTCATCGCCAAATCCCAGTTTTAGTCGCTGTCTGTCAGCGTGTCGTAAGATGCTCTAGAATCACTACTTGTCTTCTCTGTGTTGTATAGCCCTCCTAATGACCATTCACCCTACACATTATTCATGCTAATCCTAATGCCCCCATTCTTTTTACCCGCCCTTATCAATCCCTTCCCACAAACACTACCCAGTCCCTTTCTCTTTGGTTACTGTTAGTCCACTCTCGGGTACTGTGTATATGCTGCTGTTTCTTCCTTCAGTTTTTCTTTGTTATCGTACTCCACACATGAGTTAAATGATTTGGTACATGTATTTCTCCGACTGGCCTTTTTCACTGAGCATAATACCCTCTAGGTCCATCCAAGTTATTGCCAATGATAGGATTTGTTTTCTTCTTATGGCTGCTTATTGCACTTTTTAAACTGGATTTTATTCTTCTTTTTTGTTTGTAGTTTCGCTATGTGCTTCAACCATTGCTCTCATGGTTATGAGCAATAGCTTTGTGTTAATCGATATGAACCTATATTTATCTATCTGTCTATCAATCATTCAATCAATCAATCAATCATCTTTCTGTCTGCCCATCTGTCCTTGTGTACAGAGCAGTTAACCACATATCCAATGTCACTTTCCTACATTATGCTTCCAAAAATCCTGCAAGGTAACTAGGCTGTAGGGAGAGCACTGGGTTCACCGAGACACTTGCAGGTCGTGTCGTCCGAGTGTACCTACAAAACCAGGAAATGGTTGTGCAGGGACTTGAACCCGTGACTCTCATCTCTGTCCTCTTTCATCTCCTTCTCACTTCCTGTCTGTATTTAGCCACATTCATTCACTAAGTGCTCCCTGAAGACCACAAGTATCCTTCCTCTGGGCATGTGGTCGACAGAAATGTAAAATTGTTGCTTGGCTCACCACCATGTTTGAAGGACGTCTATGTGAACAGCACTGATAGGATGGAGGGTCAAATAAAAAGGAACACCAATTTCTAGACAGGAGCATTTGGGAGCTAAGAGTGTGTTTTGTAGTGACATGTTTACTTGAGTGTCCAAACTTCCCTCTTTATTTGGTTATTACTTCACATTCGTGAAGATCATAAAACCCACAGATTTCAAAGGCCCAGATTCTTATTATTTTAGCAACTCAGTTGTTGAGGTGAGAGAAAATGAGAAGGACGTTGCTCCACCACTAAATCTATGGCTGGGACTTGCTGAAAACAAACAAAAAGAATTCACGGTGGCCAGATAGTGCTATTTTCTACTGACTGTCTCTGGGGGCTCAAACAGAATCCATTTGTTTGATTGTTTGTTTTTCAGTTTCACTCGTGTAGGGTACTTGTCACCACACCTTCAGCTTGTAGTTTGTCTGTGTCCTTGGATCTCAAGTGAGTCTCCTGTAAGGAAGCACGTAGGTTTCTTGAGTTTTCATCCGTTCATTTAACCCTGTGTCTTTTGTTTGCAGCACTCAGAGCCTGACCTTTTATTCTGATGATTCTGTGCTGTGCCCTTATTGCACTTAAAAAAATTTTTTTGTTATCATTAATCTACAATCACATGAAGAACATTATGTTTACTATGCTCCCCCTTATCCAAGTCCACCATCAAAAACCTCTTAAAGTCCCTGTCCATCAGCATAGTTGGATGCTTTAAACCCCTTTAGCATGTACCCCTTCAAAGACACCGATACAGTCGCTATCAATCATGGAGTAGTAAGATGCTATATAACCTCTACTAGTCTTCTCTGTGTTGTACAGCACTCCCCATGTCCCGCGTGACCCCACGCAATATACATGGTAATCCTAATGCCCCCAATCTTTCTCACCACACTTATCCCTCCCTTCAGAACCACCCTGTGCAGTCCTTTTCCCTTTAGCAACTTTAAGTCAACTCTCGGGTTCTGTGAGTATTCTGCTGTTTTTTTCCTTCAGTTTCTCTTTGTTGTTATACTCCACACATGAGTGATATCACTTGATATTGTCTTTCTCCGCCTGACCTATTTTTCTGAACATACTACTGTCTAGCTCCATCCACGTCATTGCAAATGGTAGGATTTGTTTTCTTCTTATGGCTGCTTACTGCACTTTGCAAACTGGATTTCATTCTTCCTTTTTGTTTGTAGTTTAGCTATGTGCTTACACCATTCATCTCCTGGTTATGAGCAACAGCTTTGTGTCAATCGATATGTATCTGTATCTATCTGTCGCTCTGTCTGTCTGTATATCTATCTATCTTTCTATATATCCTTCTTTCTATCTCTCTATCCTCTCTATTTATCTATCCATCTATCTAGCTTCCTGTCTTCTATCATGTGTATAATCTATCGATCATCTGTCATCTATCTATTTGTCTATCTATGAAACATCCTTCTTTCTGTCTGTCCATCTATACTTATGTACAGAACAGTTAACTACATCACCTATGTCACTTCCCTACATTATGCTTTCAAAAATATTGCAAGGTCACTAGGCCGTAGGGAGAGCACTGGGCTCACTGAGACAATTTCAGATCGAATCAGCCGCGTGTGCTTACAAAACCAGTAAATGGTGGTGCAGGGACTTGAACCCGTATCTCTGTCCTCTGTCCTCTTAAAACTCCTTCTCGCTTGCTAACTGTATTTAGCCACATTCATTGACTAAGTCCTCACTGAAGACCCCAATTATACTTCCTCTGGGCCTGTTGTAGACAGAAAAGTATACTTGGTGCTTTACTCACCACCATGTTTGAGGGACATTGGCATGTTCACCACTGATAAGAGGAGGGACAAATAAAAAGGAACACCTATTTCTAGACAGGAGCATTTGGGAGCAAAGTGTGTGTTGTGGAGAGACGTGTTTGGTTGAGTGTCCAAACTTCCCTCTTTATGTGGTTATTACTTCTTTACAATCGTGGATATCATAAAAACCAGTGATTTCAAAAGCCCAGACGCATATTATTACAGCAATTCTTTTGTTGATGTGAGAAAAATGAGAAGGACATTGCAGTACCACTAAATCTATACCTGGGCACTGCTGATACCAAACAAAAGGAATTCACGGTGGCTAGGTAGGACTATTTTCTAGTGACTGTCTCTGGGGACTCAAACAGAATCCATTTGTTTCTTTGTTTCAAAGATTCACTTGTATAGGTTACCTGTCCCCGTCCCTTCAGCTTGTAGTTTGTCTGTGTCCTTGGATCACAAGTGAGTCTCCAGTAAGGGAGCACTTAGGTGATCTTAAGTTTTCATCCGTCCTTCTAACCCTGTGTCTTTTGATTGGAGCAGTGAAAGCCTGTACTTTTATTCTGATATTTGATAGCTAGGCTCTTACAGCACTTTGAAATTTTTTTTATTCTCATTAATATACAACCATATGCAGAACAATATGTTTACTAGTCTAATCCCTTCACCAAGTCATCGCCAAATCCCAGTTTTAATCGCTGTCTGTCAGCGTGTCGTAAGATGCTCTAGAATCACTACTTGTCTTCTCTGTGTTGTATAGCCCTCCTAATGACCATTCACCCTACACATTATTCATGCTAATCCTAATGCCCCCATTCTTTTTAGCCGCCCTTATCAATCCCTTCCCACAAACACTACCCAGTCCCTTTCTCTTTGGTTACTGTTAGTCCACTCTCGGGTACTGTGTATATGCTGCTGTTTCTTCCTTCAGTTTTTCTTTGTTATCGTACTCCACACATGAGTTAAATGATTTGGTACATGTATTTCTCCGACTGGCCTTTTTCACTGAGCATAATACCCTCTAGGTCCATCCAAGTTATTGCCAATGATAGGATTTGTTTTCTTCTTATGGCTGCTTATTGCACTTTTTAAACTGGATTTTATTCTTCTTTTTTGTTTGTAGTTTCGCTATGTGCTTCAACCATTGCTCTCATGGTTATGAGCAATAGCTTTGTGTTAATCGATATGAACCTATATTTATCTATCTGTCTATCAATCATTCAATCAATCAATCAATCATCTTTCTGTCTGCCCATCTGTCCTTGTGTACAGAGCAGTTAACCACATATCCAATGTCACTTTCCTACATTATGCTTCCAAAAATCCTGCAAGGTAACTAGGCTGTAGGGAGAGCACTGGGTTCACCGAGACACTTGCAGGTCGTGTCGTCCGAGTGTACCTACAAAACCAGGAAATGGTTGTGCAGGGACTTGAACCCGTGACTCTCATCTCTGTCCTCTTTCATCTCCTTCTCACTTCCTGTCTGTATTTAGCCACATTCATTCACTAAGTGCTCCCTGAAGACCACAAGTATCCTTCCTCTGGGCATGTGGTCGACAGAAATGTAAAATTGTTGCTTGGCTCACCACCATGTTTGAAGGACGTCTATGTGAACAGCACTGATAGGATGGAGGGTCAAATAAAAAGGAACACCAATTTCTAGACAGGAGCATTTGGGAGCTAAGAGTGTGTTTTGTAGTGACATGTTTACTTGAGTGTCCAAACTTCCCTCTTTATTTGGTTATTACTTCACATTCGTGAAGATCATAAAACCCACAGATTTCAAAGGCCCAGATTCTTATTATTTTAGCAACTCAGTTGTTGAGGTGAGAGAAAATGAGAAGGACGTTGCTCCACCACTAAATCTATGGCTGGGACTTGCTGAAAACAAACAAAAAGAATTCACGGTGGCCAGATAGTGCTATTTTCTACTGACTGTCTCTGGGGGCTCAAACAGAATCCATTTGTTTGATTGTTTGTTTTTCAGTTTCACTCGTGTAGGGTACTTGTCACCACACCTTCAGCTTGTAGTTTGTCTGTGTCCTTGGATCTCAAGTGAGTCTCCTGTAAGGAAGCACGTAGGTTTCTTGAGTTTTCATCCGTTCATTTAACCCTGTGTCTTTTGTTTGCAGCACTCAGAGCCTGACCTTTTATTCTGATGATTCTGTGCTGTGCCCTTATTGCACTTAAAAAAATTTTTTTGTTATCATTAATCTACAATCACATGAAGAACATTATGTTTACTATGCTCCCCCTTATCCAAGTCCACCATCAAAAACCTCTTAAAGTCCCTGTCCATCAGCATAGTTGGATGCTTTAAACCCCTTTAGCATGTACCCCTTCAAAGACACCGATACAGTCGCTATCAATCATGGAGTAGTAAGATGCTATATAACCTCTACTAGTCTTCTCTGTGTTGTACAGCTCTCCCCATGTCCCGCGTGACCCCACGCAATATACATGGTAATCCTAATGCCCCCAATCTTTCTCACCACACTTATCCCTCCCTTCAGAACCACCCTGTGCAGTCCTTTTCCCTTTAGCAACTTTAAGTCAACTCTCGGGTTCTGTGAGTATTCTGCTGTTTTTTTCCTTCAGTTTCTCTTTGTTGTTATACTCCACACATGAGTGATATCACTTGATATTGTCTTTCTCCGCCTGACCTATTTTTCTGAACATACTACTGTCTAGCTCCATCCACGTCATTGCAAATGGTAGGATTTGTTTTCTTCTTATGGCTGCTTACTGCACTTTGCAAACTGGATTTCATTCTTCCTTTTTGTTTGTAGTTTAGCTATGTGCTTACACCATTCATCTCCTGGTTATGAGCAACAGCTTTGTGTCAATCGATATGTATCTGTATCTATCTGTCGCTCTGTCTGTCTGTATATCTATCTATCTTTCTATATATCCTTCTTTCTATCTCTCTATCCTCTCTATTTATCTATCCATCTATCTAGCTTCCTGTCTTCTATCATGTGTATAATCTATCGATCATCTGTCATCTATCTATTTGTCTATCTATGAAACATCCTTCTTTCTGTCTGTCCATCTATCCTTATGTACAGAACAGTTAACTACATCACCTATGTCACTTCCCTACATTATGCTTTCAAAAATATTGCAAGGTCACTAGGCCGTAGGGAGAGCACTGGGCTCACTGAGACAATTTCAGATCGAATCAGCCGCGTGTGCTTACAAAACCAGTAAATGGTGGTGCAGGGACTTGAACCCGTATCTCTGTCCTCTGTCCTCTTAAAACTCCTTCTCGCTTGCTAACTGTATTTAGCCACATTCATTGACTAAGTCCTCACTGAAGACCCCAATTATACTTCCTCTGGGCCTGTTGTAGACAGAAAAGTATACTTGGTGCTTTACTCACCACCATCTTTGAGGGACATTGGCATGTTCACCACTGATAAGAGGAGGGACAAATAAAAAGGAACACCTATTTCTAGACAGGAGCATTTGGGAGCAAAGTGTGTGTTGTGGAGAGACGTGTTTGGTTGAGTGTCCAAACTTCCCTCTTTATGTGGTTATTACTTCTTTACAATCGTGGATATCATAAAAACCAGTGATTTCAAAAGCCCAGACGCATATTATTACAGCAATTCTTTTGTTGATGTGAGAAAAATGAGAAGGACATTGCAGTACCACTAAATCTATACCTGGGCACTGCTGATACCAAACAAAAGGAATTCACGGTGGCTAGGTAGGACTATTTTCTAGTGACTGTCTCTGGGGACTCAAACAGAATCCATTTGTTTCTTTGTTTCAAAGATTCACTTGTATAGGTTACCTGTCCCCGTCCCTTCAGCTTGTAGTTTGTCTGTGTCCTTGGATCACAAGTGAGTCTCCAGTAAGGGAGCACTTAGGTGATCTTAAGTTTTCATCCGTCCTTCTAACCCTGTGTCTTTTGATTGGAGCAGTGAAAGCCTGTACTTTTATTCTGATATTTGATAGCTAGGCTCTTACAGCACTTTGAAATTTTTTTTATTCTCATTAATATACAACCATATGCAGAACAATATGTTTACTAGTCTAATCCCTTCACCAAGTCATCGCCAAATCCCAGTTTTAGTCGCTGTCTGTCAGCGTGTCGTAAGATGCTCTAGAATCACTACTTGTCTTCTCTGTGTTGTATAGCCCTCCTAATGACCATTCACCCTACACATTATTCATGCTAATCCTAATGCCCCCATTCTTTTTAGCCGCCCTTATCAATCCCTTCCCACAAACACTACCCAGTCCCTTTCTCTTTGGTTACTGTTAGTCCACTCTCGGGTACTGTGTATATGCTGCTGTTTCTTCCTTCAGTTTTTCTTTGTTATCGTACTCCACACATGAGTTAAATGATTTGGTACATGTATTTCTCCGACTGGCCTTTTTCACTGAGCATAATACCCTCTAGGTCCATCCAAGTTATTGCCAATGATAGGATTTGTTTTCTTCTTATGGCTGCTTATTGCACTTTTTAAACTGGATTTTATTCTTCTTTTTTGTTTGTAGTTTCGCTATGTGCTTCAACCATTGCTCTCATGGTTATGAGCAATAGCTTTGTGTTAATCGATATGAACCTATATTTATCTATCTGTCTATCAATCATTCAATCAATCAATCAATCATCTTTCTGTCTGCCCATCTGTCCTTGTGTACAGAGCAGTTAACCACATATCCAATGTCACTTTCCTACATTATGCTTCCAAAAATCCTGCAAGGTAACTAGGCTGTAGGGAGAGCACTGGGTTCACCGAGACACTTGCAGGTCGTGTCGTCCGAGTGTACCTACAAAACCAGGAAATGGTTGTGCAGGGACTTGAACCCGTGACTCTCATCTCTGTCCTCTTTCATCTCCTTCTCACTTCCTGTCTGTATTTAGCCACATTCATTCACTAAGTGCTCCCTGAAGACCACAAGTATCCTTCCTCTGGGCATGTGGTCGACAGAAATGTAAAATTGTTGCTTGGCTCACCACCATGTTTGAAGGACGTCTATGTGAACAGCACTGATAGGATGGAGGGTCAAATAAAAAGGAACACCAATTTCTAGACAGGAGCATTTGGGAGCTAAGAGTGTGTTTTGTAGTGACATGTTTACTTGAGTGTCCAAACTTCCCTCTTTATTTGGTTATTACTTCACATTCGTGAAGATCATAAAACCCACAGATTTCAAAGGCCCAGATTCTTATTATTTTAGCAACTCAGTTGTTGAGGTGAGAGAAAATGAGAAGGACGTTGCTCCACCACTAAATCTATGGCTGGGACTTGCTGAAAACAAACAAAAAGAATTCACGGTGGCCAGATAGTGCTATTTTCTACTGACTGTCTCTGGGGGCTCAAACAGAATCCATTTGTTTGATTGTTTGTTTTTCAGTTTCACTCGTGTAGGGTACTTGTCACCACACCTTCAGCTTGTAGTTTGTCTGTGTCCTTGGATCTCAAGTGAGTCTCCTGTAAGGAAGCACGTAGGTTTCTTGAGTTTTCATCCGTTCATTTAACCCTGTGTCTTTTGTTTGCAGCACTCAGAGCCTGACCTTTTATTCTGATGATTCTGTGCTGTGCCCTTATTGCACTTAAAAAAATTTTTTTGTTATCATTAATCTACAATCACATGAAGAACATTATGTTTACTATGCTCCCCCTTATCCAAGTCCACCATCAAAAACCTCTTAAAGTCCCTGTCCATCAGCATAGTTGGATGCTTTAAACCCCTTTAGCATGTACCCCTTCAAAGACACCGATACAGTCGCTATCAATCATGGAGTAGTAAGATGCTATATAACCTCTACTAGTCTTCTCTGTGTTGTACAGCACTCCCCATGTCCCGCGTGACCCCACGCAATATACATGGTAATCCTAATGCCCCCAATCTTTCTCACCACACTTATCCCTCCCTTCAGAACCACCCTGTGCAGTCCTTTTCCCTTTAGCAACTTTAAGTCAACTCTCGGGTTCTGTGAGTATTCTGCTGTTTTTTTCCTTCAGTTTCTCTTTGTTGTTATACTCCACACATGAGTGATATCACTTGATATTGTCTTTCTCCGCCTGACCTATTTTTCTGAACATACTACTGTCTAGCTCTATCCACGTCATTGCAAATGGTAGGATTTGTTTTCTTCTTATGGCTGCTTACTGCACTTTGCAAACTGGATTTCATTCTTCCTTTTTGTTTGTAGTTTAGCTATGTGCTTACACCATTCATCTCCTGGTTATGAGCAACAGCTTTGTGTCAATCGATATGTATCTGTATCTATCTGTCGCTCTGTCTGTCTGTATATCTATCTATCTTTCTATATATCCTTCTTTCTATCTCTCTATCCTCTCTATTTATCTATCCATCTATCTAGCTTCCTGTCTTCTATCATGTGTATAATCTATCGATCATCTGTCATCTATCTATTTGTCTATCTATGAAACATCCTTCTTTCTGTCTGTCCATCTATCCTTATGTACAGAACAGTTAACTACATCACCTATGTCACTTCCCTACATTATGCTTTCAAAAATATTGCAAGGTCACTAGGCCGTAGGGAGAGCACTGGGCTCACTGAGACAATTTCAGATCGAATCAGCCGCGTGTGCTTACAAAACCAGTAAATGGTGGTGCAGGGACTTGAACCCGTATCTCTGTCCTCTGTCCTCTTAAAACTCCTTCTCGCTTGCTAACTGTATTTAGCCACATTCATTGACTAAGTCCTCACTGAAGACCCCAATTATACTTCCTCTGGGCCTGTTGTAGACAGAAAAGTATACTTGGTGCTTTACTCACCACCATGTTTGAGGGACATTGGCATGTTCACCACTGATAAGAGGAGGGACAAATAAAAAGGAACACCTATTTCTAGACAGGAGCATTTGGGAGCAAAGTGTGTGTTGTGGAGAGACGTGTTTGGTTGAGTGTCCAAACTTCCCTCTTTATGTGGTTATTACTTCTTTACAATCGTGGATATCATAAAAACCAGTGATTTCAAAAGCCCAGACGCATATTATTACAGCAATTCTTTTGTTGATGTGAGAAAAATGAGAAGGACATTGCAGTACCACTAAATCTATACCTGGGCACTGCTGATACCAAACAAAAGGAATTCACGGTGGCTAGGTAGGACTATTTTCTAGTGACTGTCTCTGGGGACTCAAACAGAATCCATTTGTTTCTTTGTTTCAAAGATTCACTTGTATAGGTTACCAGTCCCCGCCCCTTCAGCTTGTAGTTTGTCTGTGTCCTTGGATCACAAGTGAGTCTCCAGTAAGGGAGCACTTAGGTGATCTTAAGTTTTCATCCGTCCTTCTAACCCTGTGTCTTTTGATTGGAGCAGTGAAAGCCTGTACTTTTATTCTGATATTTGATAGCTACTCTCTTACAGCACTTTGAAATTTTTTTTATTCTCATTAATATACAACCATATGCAGAACAATATGTTTACTAGTCTAATCCCTTCACCAAGTCATCGCCAAATCCCAGTTTTAGTCGCTGTCTGTCAGCGTGTCGTAAGATGCTCTAGAATCACTACTTGTCTTCTCTGTGTTGTATAGCCCTCCTAATGACCATTCACCCTACACATTATTCATGCTAATCCTAATGCCCCCATTCTTTTTACCCGCCCTTATCAATCCCTTCCCACAAACACTACCCAGTCCCTTTCTCTTTGGTTACTGTTAGTCCACTCTCGGGTACTGTGTATATGCTGCTGTTTCTTCCTTCAGTTTTTCTTTGTTATCGTACTCCACACATGAGTTAAATGATTTGGTACATGTATTTCTCCGACTGGCCTTTTTCACTGAGCATAATACCCTCTAGGTCCATCCAAGTTATTGCCAATGATAGGATTTGTTTTCTTCTTATGGCTGCTTATTGCACTTTTTAAACTGGATTTTATTCTTCTTTTTTGTTTGTAGTTTCGCTATGTGCTTCAACCATTGCTCTCATGGTTATGAGCAATAGCTTTGTGTTAATCGATATGAACCTATATTTATCTATCTGTCTATCAATCATTCAATCAATCAATCAATCATCTTTCTGTCTGCCCATCTGTCCTTGTGTACAGAGCAGTTAACCACATATCCAATGTCACTTTCCTACATTATGCTTCCAAAAATCCTGCAAGGTAACTAGGCTGTAGGGAGAGCACTGGGTTCACCGAGACACTTGCAGGTCGTGTCGTCCGAGTGTACCTACAAAACCAGGAAATGGTTGTGCAGGGACTTGAACCCGTGACTCTCATCTCTGTCCTCTTTCATCTCCTTCTCACTTCCTGTCTGTATTTAGCCACATTCATTCACTAAGTGCTCCCTGAAGACCACAAGTATCCTTCCTCTGGGCATGTGGTCGACAGAAATGTAAAATTGTTGCTTGGCTCACCACCATGTTTGAAGGACGTCTATGTGAACAGCACTGATAGGATGGAGGGTCAAATAAAAAGGAACACCAATTTCTAGACAGGAGCATTTGGGAGCTAAGAGTGTGTTTTGTAGTGACATGTTTACTTGAGTGTCCAAACTTCCCTCTTTATTTGGTTATTACTTCACATTCGTGAAGATCATAAAACCCACAGATTTCAAAGGCCCAGATTCTTATTATTTTAGCAACTCAGTTGTTGAGGTGAGAGAAAATGAGAAGGACGTTGCTCCACCACTAAATCTATGGCTGGGACTTGCTGAAAACAAACAAAAAGAATTCACGGTGGCCAGATAGTGCTATTTTCTACTGACTGTCTCTGGGGGCTCAAACAGAATCCATTTGTTTGATTGTTTGTTTTTCAGTTTCACTCGTGTAGGGTACTTGTCACCACACCTTCAGCTTGTAGTTTGTCTGTGTCCTTGGATCTCAAGTGAGTCTCCTGTAAGGAAGCACGTAGGTTTCTTGAGTTTTCATCCGTTCATTTAACCCTGTGTCTTTTGTTTGCAGCACTCAGAGCCTGACCTTTTATTCTGATGATTCTGTGCTGTGCCCTTATTGCACTTAAAAAAATTTTTTTGTTATCATTAATCTACAATCACATGAAGAACATTATGTTTACTATGCTCCCCCTTATCCAAGTCCACCATCAAAAACCTCTTAAAGTCCCTGTCCATCAGCATAGTTGGATGCTTTAAACCCCTTTAGCATGTACCCCTTCAAAGACACCGATACAGTCGCTATCAATCATGGAGTAGTAAGATGCTATATAACCTCTACTAGTCTTCTCTGTGTTGTACAGCACTCCCCATGTCCCGCGTGACCCCACGCAATATACATGGTAATCCTAATGCCCCCAATCTTTCTCACCACACTTATCCCTCCCTTCAGAACCACCCTGTGCAGTCCTTTTCCCTTTAGCAACTTTAAGTCAACTCTCGGGTTCTGTGAGTATTCTGCTGTTTTTTTCCTTCAGTTTCTCTTTGTTGTTATACTCCACACATGAGTGATATCACTTGATATTGTCTTTCTCCGCCTGACCTATTTTTCTGAACATACTACTGTCTAGCTCCATCCACGTCATTGCAAATGGTAGGATTTGTTTTCTTCTTATGGCTGCTTACTGCACTTTGCAAACTGGATTTCATTCTTCCTTTTTGTTTGTAGTTTAGCTATGTGCTTACACCATTCATCTCCTGGTTATGAGCAACAGCTTTGTGTCAATCGATATGTATCTGTATCTATCTGTCGCTCTGTCTGTCTGTATATCTATCTATCTTTCTATATATCCTTCTTTCTATCTCTCTATCCTCTCTATTTATCTATCCATCTATCTAGCTTCCTGTCTTCTATCATGTGTATAATCTATCGATCATCTGTCATCTATCTATTTGTCTATCTATGAAACATCCTTCTTTCTGTCTGTCCATCTATCCTTATGTACAGAACAGTTAACTACATCACCTATGTCACTTCCCTACATTATGCTTTCAAAAATATTGCAAGGTCACTAGGCCGTAGGGAGAGCACTGGGCTCACTGAGACAATTTCAGATCGAATCAGCCGCGTGTGCTTACAAAACCAGTAAATGGTGGTGCAGGGACTTGAACCCGTATCTCTGTCCTCTGTCCTCTTAAAACTCCTTCTCGCTTGCTAACTGTATTTAGCCACATTCATTGACTAAGTCCTCACTGAAGACCCCAATTATACTTCCTCTGGGCCTGTTGTAGACAGAAAAGTATACTTGGTGCTTTACTCACCACCATGTTTGAGGGACATTGGCATGTTCACCACTGATAAGAGGAGGGACAAATAAAAAGGAACACCTATTTCTAGACAGGAGCATTTGGGAGCAAAGTGTGTGTTGTGGAGAGACGTGTTTGGTTGAGTGTCCAAACTTCCCTCTTTATGTGGTTATTACTTCTTTACAATCATGGATATCATAAAAACCAGTGATTTCAAAAACCCAGACGCATATTATTACAGCAATTCTTTTGTTGATGTGAGAAAAATGAGAAGGACATTGCAGTACCACTAAATCTATACCTGGGCACTGCTGATACCAAACAATAGGAATTCACGGTGGCTAGGTAGGACTATTTTCTAGTGACTGTCTCTGGGGACTCAAACAGAATCCATTTGTTTCTTTGTTTCAAAGATTCACTTGTATAGGTTACCTGTCCCCGCCCCTTCAGCTTGTAGTTTGTCTGTGTCCTTGGATCACAAGTGAGTCTCCAGTAAGGGAGCACTTAGGTGATCTTAAGTTTTCATCCGTCCTTCTAACCCTGTGTCTTTTGATTGGAGCAGTGAAAGCCTGTACTTTTATTCTGATATTTGATAGCTAGGCTCTTACAGCACTTTGAAATTTTTTTTATTCTCATTAATATACAACCACATGCAGAACAATATGTTTACTAGTCTAATCCCTTCACCAAGTCATCGCCAAATCCCAGTTTTAGTCGCTGTCTGTCAGCGTGTCGTAAGATGCTCTAGAATCACTACTTGTCTTCTCTGTGTTGTATAGCCCTCCTAATGACCATTCACCCTACACATTATTCATGCTAATCCTAATGCCCCCATTCTTTTTAGCCGCCCTTATCAATCCCTTCCCACAAACACTACCCAGTCCCTTTCTCTTTGGTAACTGTTAGTCCACTCTCGGGTACTGTGTATATGCTGCTGTTTCTTCCTTCAGTTTTTCTTTGTTATCGTACTCCACACATGAGTTAAATGATTTGGTACATGTATTTCTCCGACTGGCCTTTTTCACTGAGCATAATACCCTCTAGGTCCATCCAAGTTATTGCCAATGATAGGATTTGTTTTCTTCTTATGGCTGCTTATTGCACTTTTTAAACTGGATTTTATTCTTCTTTTTTGTTTGTAGTTTCGCTATGTGCTTCAACCATTGCTCTCATGGTTATGAGCAATAGCTTTGTGTTAATCGATATGAACCTATATTTATCTATCTGTCTATCAATCATTCAATCAATCAATCAATCATCTTTCTGTCTGCCCATCTGTCCTTGTGTACAGAGCAGTTAACCACATATCCAATGTCACTTTCCTACATTATGCTTCCAAAAATCCTGCAAGGTAACTAGGCTGTAGGGAGAGCACTGGGTTCACCGAGACACTTGCAGGTCGTGTCGTCCGAGTGTACCTACAAAACCAGGAAATGGTTGTGCAGGGACTTGAACCCGTGACTCTCATCTCTGTCCTCTTTCATCTCCTTCTCACTTCCTGTCTGTATTTAGCCACATTCATTCACTAAGTGCTCCCTGAAGACCACAAGTATCCTTCCTCTGGGCATGTGGTCGACAGAAACGTAAAATTGTTGCTTTGCTCACCACCATGTTTGAAGGACGTCTATGTGAACAGCACTGATAGGATGGAGGGTCAAATAAAAAGGAACACCAATTTCTAGACAGGAGCATTTGGGAGCTAAGAGTGTGTTTTGTAGTGACATGTTTACTTGAGTGTCCAAACTTCCCTCTTTATTTGGTTATTACTTCACATTCGTGAAGATCATAAAACCCACAGATTTCAAAGGCCCAGATTCTTATTATTTTAGCAACTCAGTTGTTGAGGTGAGAGAAAATGAGAAGGACGTTGCTCCACCACTAAATCTATGGCTGGGACTTGCTGAAAACAAACAAAAAGAATTCACGGTGGCCAGATAGTGCTATTTTCTACTGACTGTCTCTGGGGGCTCAAACAGAATCCATTTGTTTGATTGTTTGTTTTTCAGTTTCACTCGTGTAGGGTACTTGTCACCACACCTTCAGCTTGTAGTTTGTCTGTGTCCTTGGATCTCAAGTGAGTCTCCTGTAAGGAAGCACGTAGGTTTCTTGAGTTTTCATCCGTTCATTTAACCCTGTGTCTTTTGTTTGCAGCACTCAGAGCCTGACCTTTTATTCTGATGATTCTGTGCTGTGCCCTTATTGCACTTAAAAAAATTTTTTTGTTATCATTAATCTACAATCACATGAAGAACATTATGTTTACTATGCTCCCCCTTATCCAAGTCCACCATCAAAAACCTCTTAAAGTCGCTGTCCATCAGCATAGTTGGATGCTTTAAACCCCTTTAGCATGTACCCCTTCAAAGACACCGATACAGTCGCTATCAATCATGGAGTAGTAAGATGCTATATAACCTCTACTAGTCTTCTCTGTGTTGTACAGCACTCCCCATGTCCCGCGTGACCCCACGCAATATACATGGTAATCCTAATGCCCCCAATCTTTCTCACCACACTTATCCCTCCCTTCAGAACCACCCTGTGCAGTCCTTTTCCCTTTAGCAACTTTAAGTCAACTCTCGGGTTCTGTGAGTATTCTGCTGTTTTTTTCCTTCAGTTTCTCTTTGTTGTTATACTCCACACATGAGTGATATCACTTGATATTGTCTTTCTCCGCCTGACCTATTTTTCTGAACATACTACTGTCTAGCTCCATCCACGTCATTGCAAATGGTAGGATTTGTTTTCTTCTTATGGCTGCTTACTGCACTTTGCAAACTGGATTTCATTCTTCCTTTTTGTTTGTAGTTTAGCTATGTGCTTACACCATTCATCTCCTGGTTATGAGCAACAGCTTTGTGTCAATCGATATGTATCTGTATCTATCTGTCGCTCTGTCTGTCTGTATATCTATCTATCTTTCTATATATCCTTCTTTCTATCTCTCTATCCTCTCTATTTATCTATCCATCTATCTAGCTTCCTGTCTTCTATCATGTGTATAATCTATCGATCATCTGTCATCTATCTATTTGTCTATCTATGAAACATCCTTCTTTCTGTCTGTCCATCTATCCTTATGTACAGAACAGTTAACTACATCACCTATGTCACTTCCCTACATTATGCTTTCAAAAATATTGCAAGGTCACTAGGCCGTAGGGAGAGCACTGGGCTCACTGAGACAATTTCAGATCGAATCAGCCGCGTGTGCTTACAAAACCAGTAAATGGTGGTGCAGGGACTTGAACCCGTATCTCTGTCCTCTGTCCTCTTAAAACTCCTTCTCGCTTGCTAACTGTATTTAGCCACATTCATTGACTAAGTCCTCACTGAAGACCCCAATTATACTTAATCTGGGCCTGTTGTAGACAGAAAAGTAAACTTGGTGCTTTACTCACCACCATGTTTGAGGGACATTGGCATGTTCACCACTGATAGGAGGAGGGACAAATAAAAAGGAACACCTATTTCTAGACAGGAGCATTTGGGAGCAAAGTGTGTGTTGTGGAGAGACGTGTTTGGTTGAGTGTCCAAACTTCCCTCTTTATGTGGTTATTACTTCTTTACAATCGTGGATATCATAAAAACCAGTGATTTCAAAAGCCCAGACGCATATTATTACAGCAATTCTTTTGTTGATGTGAGAAAAATGAGAAGGACATTGCAGTACCACTAAATCTATACCTGGGCACTGCTGATACCAAACAAAAGGAATTCACGGTTGCTAGGTAGGACTATTTTCTAGTGACTGTCTCTGGGGACTCAAACAGAATCCATTTGTTTCTTTGTTTCAAAGATTCACTTGTATAGGTTACCTGTCCCCGCCCCTTCAGCTTGTAGTTTGTCTGTGTCCTTGGATCACAAGTGAGTCTCCAGTAAGGGAGCACTTAGGTGATCTTAAGTTTTCATCCGTCCTTCTAACCCTGTGTCTTTTGATTGGAGCAGTGAAAGCCTGTACTTTTATTCTGATATTTGATAGCTAGGCTCTTACAGCACTTTGAAATTTTTTTTATTCTCATTAATATACAACCACATGCAGAACAATATGTTTACTAGTCTAATCCCTTCACCAAGTCATCGCCAAATCCCAGTTTTAGTCGCTGTCTGTCAGCGTGTCGTAAGATGCTCTAGAATCACTACTTGTCTTCTCTGTGTTGTATAGCCCTCCTAATGACCATTCACCCTACACATTATTCATGCTAATCCTAATGCCCCCATTCTTTTTACCCGCCCTTATCAATCCCTTCCCACAAACACTACCCAGTCCCTTTCTCTTTGGTAACTGTTAGTCCACTCTCGGGTACTGTGTATATGCTGCTGTTTCTTCCTTCAGTTTTTCTTTGTTATCGTACTCCACACATGAGTTAAATGATTTGGTACATGTATTTCTCCGACTGGCCTTTTTCACTGAGCATAATACCCTCTAGGTCCATCCAAGTTATTGCCAATGATAGGATTTGTTTTCTTCTTATGGCTGCTTATTGCACTTTTTAAACTGGATTTTATTCTTCTTTTTTGTTTGTAGTTTCGCTATGTGCTTCAACCATTGCTCTCATGGTTATGAGCAATAGCTTTGTGTTAATCGATATGAACCTATATTTATCTATCTGTCTATCAATCATTCAATCAATCAATCAATCATCTTTCTGTCTGCCCATCTGTCCTTGTGTACAGAGCAGTTAACCACATATCCAATGTCACTTTCCTACATTATGCTTCCAAAAATCCTGCAAGGTAACTAGGCTGTAGGGAGAGCACTGGGTTCACCGAGACACTTGCAGGTCGTGTCGTCCGAGTGTACCTACAAAACCAGGAAATGGTTGTGCAGGGTCTTGAACCCGTGACTCTCATCTCTGTCCTCTTTCATCTCCTTCTCACTTCCTGTCTTTATTTAGCCACATTCATTCACTAAGTGCTCCCTGAAGACCACAAGTATCCTTCCTCTGGGCATGTGGTCGACAGAAACGTAAAATTGTTGCTTTGATCACCACCATGTTTGAAGGACGTCTATGTGAACAGCACTGATAGGATGGAGGGTCAAATAAAAAGGAACACCAATTTCTAGACAGGAGCATTTGGGAGCTAAGAGTGTGTTTTGTAGTGACATGTTTACTTGAGTGTCCAAACATCCCTCTTTATTTGGTTATTACTTCACATTCGTGAAGATCATAAAACCCACAGATTTCAAAGGCCCAGATTCTTATTATTTTAGCAACTCAGTTGTTGAGGTGAGAGAAAATGAGAAGGACGTTGCTCCACCACTAAACCTATGGCTGGGACTTGCTGAAAACAAACAAAAAGAATTCACGGTGGCCAGATAGTGCTATTTTCTACTGACTGTCTCTGGGGGCTCAAACAGAATCCATTTGTTTGATTGTTTGTTTTTCAGTTTCACTCGTGTAGGGTACTTGTCACCACACCTTCAGCTTGTAGTTTGTCTGTGTCCTTGGATCTCAAGTGAGTCTCCTGTAAGGAAGCACGTAGGTTTCTTGAGTTTTCATCCGTTCATTTAACCCTGTGTCTTTTGTTTGCAGCACTCAGAGCCTGACCTTTTATTCTGATGATTCTGTGCTGTGCCCTTATTGCACTTAAAAAAATTTTTTTGTTATCATTAATCTACAATCACATGAAGAACATTATGTTTACTATGCTCCCCCTTATCCAAGTCCACCATCAAAAACCTCTTAAAGTCCCTGTCCATCAGCATAGTTGGATGCTTTAAACCCCTTTAGCATGTACCCCTTCAAAGACACCGATACAGTCGCTATCAATCATGGAGTAGTAAGATGCTATATAACCTCTACTAGTCTTCTCTGTGTTGTACAGCACTCCCCATGTCCCGCGTGACCCCACGCAATATACATGGTAATCCTAATGCCCCCAATCTTTCTCACCACACTTATCCCTCCCTTCAGAACCACCCTGTGCAGTCCTTTTCCCTTTAGCAACTTTAAGTCAACTCTCGGGTTCTGTGAGTATTCTGCTGTTTTTTTCCTTCAGTTTCTCTTTGTTGTTATACTCCACACATGAGTGATATCACTTGATATTGTCTTTCTCCGCCTGACCTATTTTTCTGAACATACTACTGTCTAGCTCCATCCACGTCATTGCAAATGGTAGGATTTGTTTTCTTCTTATGGCTGCTTACTGCACTTTGCAAACTGGATTTCATTCTTCCTTTTTGTTTGTAGTTTAGCTATGTGCTTACACCATTCATCTCCTGGTTATGAGCAACAGCTTTGTGTCAATCGATATGTATCTGTATCTATCTGTCGCTCTGTCTGTCTGTATATCTATCTATCTTTCTATATATCCTTCTTTCTATCTCTCTATCCTCTCTATTTATCTATCCATCTATCTAGCTTCCTGTCTTCTATCATGTGTATAATCTATCGATCATCTGTCATCTATCTATTTGTCTATCTATGAAACATCCTTCTTTCTGTCTGTAAATCTATCCTTATGTACAGAACAGTTAACTACATCACCTATGTCACTTCCCTACATTATGCTTTCAAAAATATTGCAAGGTCACTAGGCCGTAGGGAGAGCACTGGGCTCACTGAGACAATTTCAGATCGAATCAGCCGCGTGTGCTTACAAAACCAGTAAATGGTGGTGCAGGGACTTGAACCCGTATCTCTGTCCTCTGTCCTCTTAAAACTCCTTCTCGCTTGCTAACTGTATTTAGCCACATTCATTGACTAAGTCCTCACTGAAGACCCCAATTATACTTAATCTGGGCCTGTTGTAGACAGAAAAGTAAACTTGGTGCTTTACTCACCAATATGTTTGAGGGACATTGGCATGTTCACCACTGATAGGAGGAGGGACAAATAAAAAGGAACACCTATTTCTAGACAGGAGCATTTGGGAGCAAAGTGTGTGTTGTGGAGAGACGTGTTTGGTTGAGTGTCCAAACTTCCCTCTTTATGTGGTTATTACTTCTTTACAATCGTGGATATCATAAAAACCAGTGATTTCAAAAGCCCAGACGCATATTATTACAGCAATTCTTTTGTTGATGTGAGAAAAATGAGAAGGACATTGCAGTACCACTAAATCTATACCTGGGCACTGCTGATACCAAACAAAATGAATTCACGGTGGCTAGGTAGGACTATTTTCTAGTGACTGTCTCTGGGGACTCAAACAGAATCCATTTGTTTCTTTGTTTCAAAGATTCACTTGTATAGGTTACCTGTCCCCGCCCCTTCAGCTTGTAGTTTGTCTGTGTCCTTGGATCACAAGTGAGTCTCCAGTAAGGGAGCACTTAGGTGATCTTAAGTTTTCATCCGTCCTTCTAACCCTGTGTCTTTTGATTGGAGCAGTGAAAGCCTGTACTTTTATTCTGATATTTGATAGCTAGGCTCTTACAGCACTTTGAAATTTTTTTTATTCTCATTAATATACAACCATATGCAGAACAATATGTTTACTAGTCTAATCCCTTCACCAAGTCATCGCCAAATCCCAGTTTTAGTCGCTGTCTGTCAGCGTGTCGTAAGATGCTCTAGAATCACTACTTGTCTTCTCTGTGTTGTATAGCCCTCCTAATGACCATTCACCCTACACATTATTCATGCTAATCCTAATGCCCCCATTCTTTTTAGCCGCCCTTATCAATCCCTTCCCACAAACACTACCCAGTCCCTTTCTCTTTGGTAACTGTTAGTCCACTCTCGGGTACTGTGTATATGCTGCTGTTTCTTCCTTCAGTTTTTCTTTGTTATCGTACTCCACACATGAGTTAAATGATTTGGTACATGTATTTCTCCGACTGGCCTTTTTCACTGAGCATAATACCCTCTAGGTCCATCCAAGTTATTGCCAATGATAGGATTTGTTTTCTTCTTATGGCTGCTTATTGCACTTTTTAAACTGGATTTTATTCTTCTTTTTTGTTTGTAGTTTCGCTATGTGCTTCAACCATTGCTCTCATGGTTATGAGCAATAGCTTTGTGTTAATCGATATGAACCTATATTTATCTATCTGTCTATCAATCATTCAATCAATCAATCAATCATCTTTCTGTCTGCCCATCTGTCCTTGTGTACAGAGCAGTTAACCACATATCCAATGTCACTTTCCTACATTATGCTTCCAGAAATCCTGCAAGGTAACTAGGCTGTAGGGAGAGCACTGGGTTCACCGAGACACTTGCAGGTCGTGTCGTCCGAGTGTACCTACAAAACCAGGAAATGGTTGTGCAGGGACTTGAACCCGTGACTCTCATCTCTGTCCTCTTTCATCTCCTTCTCACTTCCTGTCTGTATTTAGCCACATTCATTCACTAAGTGCTCCCTGAAGACCACAAGTATCCTTCCTCTGGGCATGTGGTCGACAGAAATGTAAAATTGTTGCTTTGCTCACCACCATGTTTGAAGGACGTCTATGTGAACAGCACTGATAGGATGGAGGGTCAAATAAAAAGGAACACCAATTTCTAGACAGGAGCATTTGGGAGCTAAGAGTGTGTTTTGTAGTGACATGTTTACTTGAGTGTCCAAACTTCCCTCTTTATTTGGTTATTACTTCACATTCGTGAAGATCATAAAACCCACAGATTTCAAAGGCCCATATTCTTATTATTTTAGCAACTCAGTTGTTGAGGTGAGAGAAAATGAGAAGGACGTTGCTCCACCACTAAATCTATGGCTGGGACTTGCTGAAAACAAACAAAAAGAATTCACGGTGGCCAGATAGTGCTATTTTCTACTGACTGTCTCTGGGGGCTCAAACAGAATCCATTTGTTTGATTGTTTGTTTTTCAGTTTCACTCGTGTAGGGTACTTGTCACCACACCTTCAGCTTGTAGTTTGTCTGTGTCCTTGGATCTCAAGTGAGTCTCCTGTAAGGAAGCACGTAGGTTTCTTGAGTTTTCATCCGTTCATTTAACCCTGTGTCTTTTGTTTGCAGCACTCAGAGCCTGACCTTTTATTCTGATGATTCTGTGCTGTGCCCTTATTGCACTTAAAAAAATTTTTTTGTTATCATTAATCTACAATCACATGAAGAACATTATGTTTACTATGCTCCCCCTTATCCAAGTCCACCATCAAAAACCTCTTAAAGTCCCTGTCCATCAGCATAGTTGGATGCTTTAAACCCCTTTAGCATGTACCCCTTCAAAGACACCGATACAGTCGCTATCAATCATGGAGTAGTAAGATGCTATATAACCTCTACTAGTCTTCTCTGTGTTGTACAGCACTCCCCATGTCCCGCGTGACCCCACGCAGTATACATGGTAATCCTAATGCCCCCAATCTTTCTCAACACACTTATCCCTCCCTTCAGAACCACCCTGTGCAGTCCTTTTCCCTTTAGCAACTTTAAGTCAACTCTCGGGTTCTGTGAGTATTCTGCTGTTTTTTTCCTTCAGTTTCTCTTTGTTGTTATACTCCACACATGAGTGATATCACTTGATATTGTCTTTCTCCGCCTGACCTATTTTTCTGAACATACTACTGTCTAGCTCCATCCACGTCATTGCAAATGGTAGGATTTGTTTTCTTCTTATGGCTGCTTACTGCACTTTGCAAACTGGATTTCATTCTTCCTTTTTGTTTGTAGTTTAGCTATGTGCTTACACCATTCATCTCCTGGTTATGAGCAACAGCTTTGTGTCAATCGATATGTATCTGTATCTATCTGTCGCTCTGTCTGTCTGTATATCTATCTATCTTTCTATATATCCTTCTTTCTATCTCTCTATCCTCTCTATTTATCTATCCATCTATCTAGCTTCCTGTCTTCTATCATGTGTATAATCTATCGATCATCTGTCATCTATCTATTTGTCTATCTATGAAACATCCTTCTTTCTGTCTGTCCATCTATCCTTATGTACAGAACAGTTAACTACATCACCTATGTCACTTCCCTACATTATGCTTTCAAAAATATTGCAAGGTCACTAGGCCGTAGGGAGAGCACTGGGCTCACTGAGACAATTTCAGATCGAATCAGCCGCGTGTGCTTACAAAACCAGTAAATGGTGGTGCAGGGACTTGAACCCGTATCTCTGTCCTCTGTCCTCTTAAAACTCCTTCTCGCTTGCTAACTGTATTTAGCCACATTCATTGACTAAGTCCTCACTGAAGACCCCAATTATACTTCCTCTGGGCCTGTTGTAGACAGAAAAGTATACTTGGTGCTTTACTCACCACCATGTTTGAGGGACATTGGCATGTTCACCACTGATAAGAGGAGGGACAAATAAAAAGGAACACCTATTTCTAGACAGGAGCATTTGGGAGCAAAGTGTGTGTTGTGGAGAGACGTGTTTGGTTGAGTGTCCAAACTTCCCTCTTTATGTGGTTATTACTTCTTTACAATCGTGGATATCATAAAAACCAGTGATTTCAAAAACCCAGACGCATATTATTACAGCAATTCTTTTGTTGATGTGAGAAAAATGAGAAGGACATTGCAGTACCACTAAATCTATACCTGGGCACTGCTGATACCAAACAATAGGAATTCACGGTGGCTAGGTAGGACTATTTTCTAGTGACTGTCTCTGGGGACTCAAACAGAATCCATTTGTTTCTTTGTTTCAAAGATTCACTTGTATAGGTTACCTGTCCCCGCCCCTTCAGCTTGTAGTTTGTCTGTGTCCTTGGATCACAAGTGAGTCTCCAGTAAGGGAGCACTTAGGTGATCTTAAGTTTTCATCCGTCCTTCTAACCCTGTGTCTTTTGATTGGAGCAGTGAAAGCCTGTACTTTTATTCTGATATTTGATAGCTAGGCTCTTACAGCACTTTGAAATTTTTTTTATTCTCATGAATATACAACCACATGCAGAACAATATGTTTACTAGTCTAATCCCTTCACCAAGTCATCGCCAAATCCCAGTTTTAGTCGCTGTCTGTCAGCGTGTCGTAAGATGCTCTAGAATCACTACTTGTCTTCTCTGTGTTGTATAGCCCTCCTAATGACCATTCACCCTACACATTATTCATGCTAATCCTAATGCCCCCATTCTTTTTAGCCGCCCTTATCAATCCCTTCCCACAAACACTACCCAGTCCCTTTCTCTTTGGTAACTGTTAGTCCACTCTCGGGTACTGTGTATATGCTGCTGTTTCTTCCTTCAGTTTTTCTTTGTTATCGTACTCCACACATGAGTTAAATGATTTGGTACATGTATTTCTCCGACTGGCCTTTTTCACTGAGCATAATACCCTCTAGGTCCATCCAAGTTATTGCCAATGATAGGATTTGTTTTCTTCTTATGGCTGCTTATTGCACTTTTTAAACTGGATTTTATTCTTCTTTTTTGTTTGTAGTTTCGCTATGTGCTTCAACCATTGCTCTCATGGTTATGAGCAATAGCTTTGTGTTAATCGATATGAACCTATATTTATCTATCTGTCTATCAATCATTCAATCAATCAATCAATCATCTTTCTGTCTGCCCATCTGTCCTTGTGTACAGAGCAGTTAACCACATATCCAATGTCACTTTCCTACATTATGCTTCCAAAAATCCTGCAAGGTAACTAGGCTGTAGGGAGAGCACTGGGTTCACCGAGACACTTGCAGGTCGTGTCGTCCGAGTGTACCTACAAAACCAGGAAATGGTTGTGCAGGGACTTGAACCCGTGACTCTCATCTCTGTCCTCTTTCATCTCCTTCTCACTTCCTGTCTTTATTTAGCCACATTCATTCACTAAGTGCTCCCTGAAGACCACAAGTATCCTTCCTCTGGGCATGTGGTCGACAGAAACGTAAAATTGTTGCTTTGCTCACCACCATGTTTGAAGGACGTCTATGTGAACAGCACTGATAGGATGGAGGGTCAAATAAAAAGGAACACCAATTTCTAGACAGGAGCATTTGGGAGCTAAGAGTGTGTTTTGTAGTGACATGTTTACTTGAGTGTCCAAACATCCCTCTTTATTTGGTTATTACTTCACATTCGTGAAGATCATAAAACCCACAGATTTCAAAGGCCCAGATTCTTATTATTTTAGCAACTCAGTTGTTGAGGTGAGAGAAAATGAGAAGGACGTTGCTCCACCACTAAATCTATGGCTGGGACTTGCTGAAAACAAACAAAAAGAATTCACGGTGGCCAGATAGTGCTATTTTCTACTGACTGTCTCTGGGGGCTCAAACAGAATCCATTTGTTTGATTGTTTGTTTTTCAGTTTCACTCGTGTAGGGTACTTGTCACCACACCTTCAGCTTGTAGTTTGTCTGTGTCCTTGGATCTCAAGTGAGTCTCCTGTAAGGAAGCACGTAGGTTTCTTGAGTTTTCATCCGTTCATTTAACCCTGTGTCTTTTGTTTGCAGCACTCAGAGCCTGACCTTTTATTCTGATGATTCTGTGCTGTGCCCTTATTGCACTTAAAAAAATTTTTTTGTTATCATTAATCTACAATCACATGAAGAACATTATGTTTACTATGCTCCCCCTTATCCAAGTCCACCATCAAAAACCTCTTAAAGTCCCTGTCCATCAGCATAGTTGGATGCTTTAAACCCCTTTAGCATGTACCCCTTCAAAGACACCGATACAGTCGCTATCAGTCATGGAGTAGTAAGATGCTATATAACCTCTACTAGTCTTCTCTGTGTTGTACAGCACTCCCCATGTCCCGCGTGACCCCACGCAATATACATGGTAATCCTAATGCCCCCAATCTTTCTCACCACACTTATCCCTCCCTTCAGAACCACCCTGTGCAGTCCTTTTCCCTTTAGCAACTTTAAGTCAACTCTCGGGTTCTGTGAGTATTCTGCTGTTTTTTTCCTTCAGTTTCTCTTTGTTGTTATACTCCACACATGAGTGATATCACTTGATATTGTCTTTCTCCGCCTGACCTATTTTTCTGAACATACTACTGTCTAGCTCCATCCACGTCATTGCAAATGGTAGGATTTGTTTTCTTCTTATGGCTGCTTACTGCACTTTGCAAACTGGATTTCATTCTTCCTTTTTGTTTGTAGTTTAGCTATGTGCTTACACCATTCATCTCCTGGTTATGAGCAACAGCTTTGTGTCAATCGATATGTATCTGTATCTATCTGTCGCTCTGTCTGTCTGTATATCTATCTATCTTTCTATATATCCTTCTTTCTATCTCTCTATCCTCTCTATTTATCTATCCATCTATCTAGCTTCCTGTCTTCTATCATGTGTATAATCTATCGATCATCTGTCATCTATCTATTTGTCTATCTATGAAACATCCTTCTTTCTGTCTGTCCATCTATCCTTATGTACAGAACAGTTAACTACATCACCTATGTCACTTCCCTACATTATGCTTTCAAAAATATTGCAAGGTCACTAGGCCGTAGGGAGAGCACTGGGCTCACTGAGACAATTTCAGATCGAATCAGCCGCGTGTGCTTACAAAACCAGTAAATGGTGGTGCAGGGACTTGAACCCGTATCTCTGTCCTCTGTCCTCTTAAAACTCCTTCTCGCTTGCTAACTGTATTTAGCCACATTCATTGACTAAGTCCTCACTGAAGACCCCAATTATACTTAATCTGGGCCTGTTGTAGACAGAAAAGTAAACTTGGTGCTTTACTCACCACCATGTTTGAGGGACATTGGCATGTTCACCACTGATAGGAGGAGGGACAAATAAAAAGGAACACCTATTTCTAGACAGGAGCATTTGGGAGCAAAGTGTGTGTTGTGGAGAGACGTGTTTGGTTGAGTGTCCAAACTTCCCTCTTTATGTGGTTATTACTTCTTTACAATCGTGGATATCATAAAAACCAGTGATTTCAAAAGCCCAGACGCATATTATTACAGCAATTCTTTTGTTGATGTGAGAAAAATGAGAAGGACATTGCAGTACCACTAAATCTATACCTGGGCACTGCTGATACCAAACAAAAGGAATTGACGGTGGCTAGGTAGGACTATTTTCTAGTGACTGTCTCTGGGGACTCAAACAGAATCCATTTGTTTCTTTGTTTCAAAGATTCACTTGTATAGGTTACCTGTCCCCGCCCCTTCAGCTTGTAGTTTGTCTGTGTCCTTGGATCACAAGTGAGTCTCCAGTAAGGGAGCACTTAGGTGATCTTAAGTTTTCATCCGTCCTTCTAACCCTGTGTCTTTTGATTGGAGCAGTGAAAGCCTGTACTTTTATTCTGATATTTGATAGCTAGGCTCTTACAGCACTTTGAAATTTTTTTTATTCTCATTAATATACAACCACATGCAGAACAATATGTTTACTAGTCTAATCCCTTCACCAAGTCATCGCCAAATCCCAGTTTTAGTCGCTGTCTGTCAGCGTGTCGTAAGATGCTCTAGAATCACTACTTGTCTTCTCTGTGTTGTATAGCCCTCCTAATGACCATTCACCCTACACATTATTCATGCTAATCCTAATACCCCCATTCTTTTTACCCGCCCTTATCAATCCCTTCCCACAAACACTACCCAGTCCCTTTCTCTTTGGTAACTGTTAGTCCACTCTCGGGTACTGTGTATATGCTGCTGTTTCTTCCTTCAGTTTTTCTTTGTTATCGTACTCCACACATGAGTTAAATGATTTGGTACATGTATTTCTCCGACTGGCCTTTTTCACTGAGCATAATACCCTCTAGGTCCATCCAAGTTATTGCCAATGATAGGATTTGTTTTCTTCTTATGGCTGCTTATTGCACTTTTTAAACTGGATTTTATTCTTCTTTTTTGTTTGTAGTTTCGCTATGTGCTTCAACCATTGCTCTCATGGTTATGAGCAATAGCTTTGTGTTAATCGATATGAACCTATATTTATCTATCTATCAATCATTCAATCAATCAATCAATCATCTTTCTGTCTGCCCATCTGTCCTTGTGTACAGAGCAGTTAACCACATATCCAATGTCACTTTCCTACATTATGCTTCCAAAAATCCTGCAAGGTAACTAGGCTGTAGGGAGAGCACTGGGTTCACCGAGACACTTGCAGGTCGTGTCGTCCGAGTGTACCTACAAAACCAGGAAATGGTTGTGCAGGGACTTGAACCCGTGACTCTCATCTCTGTCCTCTTTCATCTCCTTCTCACTTCCTGTCTGTATTTAGCCACATTCATTCACTAAGTGCTCCCTGAAGACCACAAGTATCCTTCCTCTGGGCATGTGGTCGACAGAAACGTAAAATTGTTGCTTTGCTCACCACCATGTTTGAAGGACGTCTATGTGAACAGCACTGATAGGATGGAGGGTCAAATAAAAAGGAACACCAATTTCTAGACAGGAGCATTTGGGAGCTAAGAGTGTGTTTTGTAGTGACATGTTTACTTGAGTGTCCAAACTTCCCTCTTTATTTGGTTATTACTTCACATTCGTGAAGATCATAAAACACACAGATTTCAAAGGCCCAGATTCTTATTATTTTAGCAACTCAGTTGTTGAGGTGAGAGAAAATGAGAAGGACGTTGCTCCACCACTAAATCTATGGCTGGGACTTGCTGAAAACAAACAAAAAGAATTCACGGTGGCCAGATAGTGCTATTTTCTACTGACTGTCTCTGGGGGCTCAAACAGAATCCATTTGTTTGATTGTTTGTTTTTCAGTTTCACTCGTGTAGGGTACTTGTCACCACACCTTCAGCTTGTAGTTTGTCTGTGTCCTTGGATCTCAAGTGAGTCTCCTGTAAGGAAGCACGTAGGTTTCTTGAGTTTTCATCCGTTCATTTAACCCTGTGTCTTTTGTTTGCAGCACTCAGAGCCTGACCTTTTATTCTGATGATTCTGTGCTGTGCCCTTATTGCACTTAAAAAAATTTTTTTGTTATCATTAATCTACAATCACATGAAGAACATTATGTTTACTATGCTCCCCCTTATCCAAGTCCACCATCAAAAACCTCTTAAAGTCCCTGTCCATCAGCATAGTTGGATGCTTTAAACCCCTTTAGCATGTACCCCTTCAAAGACACCGATACAGTCGCTATCAATCATGGAGTAGTAAGATGCTATATAACCTCTACTAGTCTTCTCTGTGTTGTACAGCACTCCCCATGTCCCGCGTGACCCCACGCAATATACATGGTAATCCTAATGCCCCCAATCTTTCTCACCACACTTATCCCTCCCTTCAGAACCACCCTGTGCAGTCCTTTTCCCTTTAGCAACTTTAAGTCAACTCTCGGGTTCTGTGAGTATTCTGCTGTTTTTTTCCTTCAGTTTCTCTTTGTTGTTATACTCCACACATGAGTGATATCACTTGATATTGTCTTTCTCCGCCTGACCTATTTTTCTGAACATACTACTGTCTAGCTCCATCCACGTCATTGCAAATGGTAGGATTTGTTTTCTTCTTATGGCTGCTTACTGCACTTTGCAAACTGGATTTCATTCTTCCTTTTTGTTTGTAGTTTAGCTATGTGCTTACACCATTCATCTCCTGGTTATGAGCAACAGCTTTGTGTCAATCGATATGTATCTGTATCTATCTGTCGCTCTGTCTGTCTGTATATCTATCTATCTTTCTATATATCCTTCTTTCTATCTCTCTATCCTCTCTATTTATCTATCCATCTATCTAGCTTCCTGTCTTCTATCATGTGTATAATCTATCGATCATCTGTCATCTATCTATTTGTCTATCTATGAAACATCCTTCTTTCTGTCTGTCCATCTATCCTTATGTACAGAACAGTTAACTACATCACCTATGTCACTTCCCTACATTATGCTTTCAAAAATATTGCAAGGTCACTAGGCCGTAGGGAGAGCACTGGGCTCACTGAGACAATTTCAGATCGAATCAGCCGCGTGTGCTTACAAAACCAGTAAATGGTGGTGCAGGGACTTGAACCCGTATCTCTGTCCTCTGTCCTCTTAAAACTCCTTCTCGCTTGCTAACTGTATTTAGCCACATTCATTGACTAAGTCCTCACTGAAGACCCCAATTATACTTAATCTGGGCCTGTTGTAGACAGAAAAGTAAACTTGGTGCTTTACTCACCACCATGTTTGAGGGACATTGGCATGTTCACCACTGATAGGAGGAGGGACAAATAAAAAGGAACACCTATTTCTAGACAGGAGCATTTGGGAGCAAAGTGTGTGTTGTGGAGAGACGTGTTTGGTTGAGTGTCCAAACTTCCCTCTTTATGTGGTTATTACTTCTTTACAATCGTGGATATCATAAAAACCAGTGATTTCAAAAGCCCAGACGCATATTATTACAGCAATTCTTTTGTTGATGTGAGAAAAATGAGAAGGACATTGCAGTACCACTAAATCTATACCTGGGCACTGCTGATACCAAACAAAATGAATTCACGGTGGATAGGTAGGACTATTTTCTAGTGACTGTCTCTGGGGACTCAAACAGAATCCATTTGTTTCTTTGTTTCAAAGATTCACTTGTATAGGTTACCTGTCCCCGCCCCTTCAGCTTGTAGTTTGTCTGTGTCCTTGGATCACAAGTGAGTCTCCAGTAAGGGAGCACTTAGGTGATCTTAAGTTTTCATCCGTCCTTCTAACCCTGTGTCTTTTGATTGGAGCAGTGAAAGCCTGTACTTTTATTCTGATATTTGATAGCTAGGCTCTTACAGCACTTTGAAATTTTTTTTATTCTCATTAATATACAACCATATGCAGAACAATATGTTTACTAGTCTAATCCCTTCACCAAGTCATCGCCAAATCCCAGTTTTAGTCGCTGTCTGTCAGCGTGTCGTAAGATGCTCTAGAATCACTACTTGTCTTCTCTGTGTTGTATAGCCCTCCTAATGACCATTCACCCTACACATTATTCATGCTAATCCTAATGCCCCCATTCTTTTTAGCCGCCCTTATCAATCCCTTCCCACAAACACTACCCAGTCCCTTTCTCTTTGGTAACTGTTAGTCCACTCTCGGGTACTGTGTATATGCTGCTGTTTCTTCCTTCAGTTTTTCTTTGTTATCGTACTCCACACATGAGTTAAATGATTTGGTACATGTATTTCTCCGACTGGCCTTTTTCACTGAGCATAATACCCTCTAGGTCCATCCAAGTTATTGCCAATGATAGGATTTGTTTTCTTCTTATGGCTGCTTATTGCACTTTTTAAACTGGATTTTATTCTTCTTTTTTGTTTGTAGTTTCGCTATGTGCTTCAACCATTGCTCTCATGGTTATGAGCAATAGCTTTGTGTTAATCGATATGAACCTATATTTATCTATCTGTCTATCAATCATTCAATCAATCAATCAATCATCTTTCTGTCTGCCCATCTGTCCTTGTGTACAGAGCAGTTAACCACATATCCAATGTCACTTTCCTACATTATGCTTCCAGAAATCCTGCAAGGTAACTAGGCTGTAGGGAGAGCACTGGGTTCACCGAGACACTTGCAGGTCGTGTCGTCCGAGTGTACCTACAAAACCAGGAAATGGTTGTGCAGGGACTTGAACCCGTGACTCTCATCTCTGTCCTCTTTCATCTCCTTCTCACTTCCTGTCTGTATTTAGCCACATTCATTCACTAAGTGCTCCCTGAAGACCACAAGTATCCTTCCTCTGGGCATGTGGTCGACAGAAATGTAAAATTGTTGCTTTGCTCACCACCATGTTTGAAGGACGTCTATGTGAACAGCACTGATAGGATGGAGGGTCAAATAAAAAGGAACACCAATTTCTAGACAGGAGCATTTGGGAGCTAAGAGTGTGTTTTGTAGTGACATGTTTACTTGAGTGTCCAAACTTCCCTCTTTATTTGGTTATTACTTCACATTCGTGAAGATCATAAAACCCACAGATTTCAAAGGCCCATATTCTTATTATTTTAGCAACTCAGTTGTTGAGGTGAGAGAAAATGAGAAGGACGTTGCTCCACCACTAAATCTATGGCTGGGACTTGCTGAAAACAAACAAAAAGAATTCACGGTGGCCAGATAGTGCTATTTTCTACTGACTGTCTCTGGGGGCTCAAACAGAATCCATTTGTTTGATTGTTTGTTTTTCAGTTTCACTCGTGTAGGGTACTTGTCACCACACCTTCAGCTTGTAGTTTGTCTGTGTCCTTGGATCTCAAGTGAGTCTCCTGTAAGGAAGCACGTAGGTTTCTTGAGTTTTCATCCGTTCATTTAACCCTGTGTCTTTTGTTTGCAGCACTCAGAGCCTGACCTTTTATTCTGATGATTCTGTGCTGTGCCCTTATTGCACTTAAAAAAATTTTTTTGTTATCATTAATCTACAATCACATGAAGAACATTATGTTTACTATGCTCCCCCTTATCCAAGTCCACCATCAAAAACCTCTTAAAGTCCCTGTCCATCAGCATAGTTGGATGCTTTAAACCCCTTTAGCATGTACCCCTTCAAAGACACCGATACAGTCGCTATCAATCATGGAGTAGTAAGATGCTATATAACCTCTACTAGTCTTCTCTGTGTTGTACAGCACTCCCCATGTCCCGCGTGACCCCACGCAGTATACATGGTAATCCTAATGCCCCCAATCTTTCTCAACACACTTATCCCTCCCTTCAGAACCACCCTGTGCAGTCCTTTTCCCTTTAGCAACTTTAAGTCAACTCTCGGGTTCTGTGAGTATTCTGCTGTTTTTTTCCTTCAGTTTCTCTTTGTTGTTATACTCCACACATGAGTGATATCACTTGATATTGTCTTTCTCCGCCTGACCTATTTTTCTGAACATACTACTGTCTAGCTCCATCCACGTCATTGCAAATGGTAGGATTTGTTTTCTTCTTATGGCTGCTTACTGCACTTTGCAAACTGGATTTCATTCTTCCTTTTTGTTTGTAGTTTAGCTATGTGCTTACACCATTCATCTCCTGGTTATGAGCAACAGCTTTGTGTCAATCGATATGTATCTGTATCTATCTGTCGCTCTGTCTGTCTGTATATCTATCTATCTTTCTATATATCCTTCTTTCTATCTCTCTATCCTCTCTATTTATCTATCCATCTATCTAGCTTCCTGTCTTCTATCATGTGTATAATCTATCGATCATCTGTCATCTATCTATTTGTCTATCTATGAAACATCCTTCTTTCTGTCTGTCCATCTATCCTTATGTACAGAACAGTTAACTACATCACCTATGTCACTTCCCTACATTATGCTTTCAAAAATATTGCAAGGTCACTAGGCCGTAGGGAGAGCACTGGGCTCACTGAGACAATTTCAGATCGAATCAGCCGCGTGTGCTTACAAAACCAGTAAATGGTGGTGCAGGGACTTGAACCCGTATCTCTGTCCTCTGTCCTCTTAAAACTCCTTCTCGCTTGCTAACTGTATTTAGCCACATTCATTGACTAAGTCCTCACTGAAGACCCCAATTATACTTCCTCTGGGCCTGTTGTAGACAGAAAAGTATACTTGGTGCTTTACTCACCACCATGTTTGAGGGACATTGGCATGTTCACCACTGATAAGAGGAGGGACAAATAAAAAGGAACACCTATTTCTAGACAGGAGCATTTGGGAGCAAAGTGTGTGTTGTGGAGAGACGTGTTTGGTTGAGTGTCCAAACTTCCCTCTTTATGTGGTTATTACTTCTTTACAATCGTGGATATCATAAAAACCAGTGATTTCAAAAACCCAGACGCATATTATTACAGCAATTCTTTTGTTGATGTGAGAAAAATGAGAAGGACATTGCAGTACCACTAAATCTATACCTGGGCACTGCTGATACCAAACAATAGGAATTCACGGTGGCTAGGTAGGACTATTTTCTAGTGACTGTCTCTGGGGACTCAAACAGAATCCATTTGTTTCTTTGTTTCAAAGATTCACTTGTATAGGTTACCTGTCCCCGCCCCTTCAGCTTGTAGTTTGTCTGTGTCCTTGGATCACAAGTGAGTCTCCAGTAAGGGAGCACTTAGGTGATCTTAAGTTTTCATCCGTCCTTCTAACCCTGTGTCTTTTGATTGGAGCAGTGAAAGCCTGTACTTTTATTCTGATATTTGATAGCTAGGCTCTTACAGCACTTTGAAATTTTTTTTATTCTCATTAATATACAACCACATGCAGAACAATATGTTTACTAGTCTAATCCCTTCACCAAGTCATCGCCAAATCCCAGTTTTAGTCGCTGTCTGTCAGCGTGTCGTAAGATGCTCTAGAATCACTACTTGTCTTCTCTGTGTTGTATAGCCCTCCTAATGACCATTCACCCTACACATTATTCATGCTAATCCTAATGCCCCCATTCTTTTTAGCCGCCCTTATCAATCCCTTCCCACAAACACTACCCAGTCCCTTTCTCTTTGGTAACTGTTAGTCCACTCTCGGGTACTGTGTATATGCTGCTGTTTCTTCCTTCAGTTTTTCTTTGTTATCGTACTCCACACATGAGTTAAATGATTTGGTACATGTATTTCTCCGACTGGCCTTTTTCACTGAGCATAATACCCTCTAGGTCCATCCAAGTTATTGCCAATGATAGGATTTGTTTTCTTCTTATGGCTGCTTATTGCACTTTTTAAACTGGATTTTATTCTTCTTTTTTGTTTGTAGTTTCGCTATGTGCTTCAACCATTGCTCTCATGGTTATGAGCAATAGCTTTGTGTTAATCGATATGAACCTATATTTATCTATCTGTCTATCAATCATTCAATCAATCAATCAATCATCTTTCTGTCTGCCCATCTGTCCTTGTGTACAGAGCAGTTTACCACATATCCAATGTCACTTTCCTACATTATGCTTCCAAAAATCCTGCAAGGTAACTAGGCTGTAGGGAGAGCACTGGGTTCACCGAGACACTTGCAGGTCGTGTCGTCCGAGTGTACCTACAAAACCAGGAAATGGTTGTGCAGGGACTTGAACCCGTGACTCTCATCTCTGTCCTCTTTCATCTCCTTCTCACTTCCTGTCTTTATTTAGCCACATTCATTCACTAAGTGCTCCCTGAAGACCACAAGTATCCTTCCTCTGGGCATGTGGTCGACAGAAACGTAAAATTGTTGCTTTGCTCACCACCATGTTTGAAGGACGTCTATGTGAACAGCACTGATAGGATGGAGGGTCAAATAAAAAGGAACACCAATTTCTAGACAGGAGCATTTGGGAGCTAAGAGTGTGTTTTGTAGTGACATGTTTACTTGAGTGTCCAAACATCCCTCTTTATTTGGTTATTACTTCACATTCGTGAAGATCATAAAACCCACAGATTTCAAAGGCCCAGATTCTTATTATTTTAGCAACTCAGTTGTTGAGGTGAGAGAAAATGAGAAGGACGTTGCTCCACCACTAAATCTATGGCTGGGACTTGCTGAAAACAAACAAAAAGAATTCACGGTGGCCAGATAGTGCTATTTTCTACTGACTGTCTCTGGGGGCTCAAACAGAATCCATTTGTTTGATTGTTTGTTTTTCAGTTTCACTCGTGTAGGGTACTTGTCACCACACCTTCAGCTTGTAGTTTGTCTGTGTCCTTGGATCTCAAGTGAGTCTCCTGTAAGGAAGCACGTAGGTTTCTTGAGTTTTCATCCGTTCATTTAACCCTGTGTCTTTTGTTTGCAGCACTCAGAGCCTGACCTTTTATTCTGATGATTCTGTGCTGTGCCCTTATTGCACTTAAAAAAATTTTTTTGTTATCATTAATCTACAATCACATGAAGAACATTATGTTTACTATGCTCCCCCTTATCCAAGTCCACCATCAAAAACCTCTTAAAGTCCCTGTCCATCAGCATAGTTGGATGCTTTAAACCCCTTTAGCATGTACCCCTTCAAAGACACCGATACAGTCGCTATCAGTCATGGAGTAGTAAGATGCTATATAACCTCTACTAGTCTTCTCTGTGTTGTACAGCACTCCCCATGTCCCGCGTGACCCCACGCAATATACATGGTAATCCTAATGCCCCCAATCTTTCTCACCACACTTATCCCTCCCTTCAGAACCACCCTGTGCAGTCCTTTTCCCTTTAGCAACTTTAAGTCAACTCTCGGGTTCTGTGAGTATTCTGCTGTTTTTTTCCTTCAGTTTCTCTTTGTTGTTATACTCCACACATGAGTGATATCACTTGATATTGTCTTTCTCCGCCTGACCTATTTTTCTGAACATACTACTGTCTAGCTCCATCCACGTCATTGCAAATGGTAGGATTTGTTTTCTTCTTATGGCTGCTTACTGCACTTTGCAAACTGGATTTCATTCTTCCTTTTTGTTTGTAGTTTAGCTATGTGCTTACACCATTCATCTCCTGGTTATGAGCAACAGCTTTGTGTCAATCGATATGTATCTGTATCTATCTGTCGCTCTGTCTGTCTGTATATCTATCTATCTTTCTATATATCCTTCTTTCTATCTCTCTATCCTCTCTATTTATCTATCCATCTATCTAGCTTCCTGTCTTCTATCATGTGTATAATCTATCGATCATCTGTCATCTATCTATTTGTCTATCTATGAAACATCCTTCTTTCTGTCTGTCCATCTATCCTTATGTACAGAACAGTTAACTACATCACCTATGTCACTTCCCTACATTATGCTTTCAAAAATATTGCAAGGTCACTAGGCCGTAGGGAGAGCACTGGGCTCACTGAGACAATTTCAGATCGAATCAGCCGCGTGTGCTTACAAAACCAGTAAATGGTGGTGCAGGGACTTGAACCCGTATCTCTGTCCTCTGTCCTCTTAAAACTCCTTCTCGCTTGCTAACTGTATTTAGCCACATTCATTGACTAAGTCCTCACTGAAGACCCCAATTATACTTCCTCTGGGCCTGTTGTAGACAGAAAAGTATACTTGGTGCTTTACTCACCACCATGTTTGAGGGACATTGGCATGTTCACCACTGATAAGAGGAGGGACAAATAAAAAGGAACACCTATTTCTAGACAGGAGCATTTGGGAGCAAAGTGTGTGTTGTGGAGAGACGTGTTTGGTTGAGTGTCCAAACTTCCCTCTTTATGTGGTTATTACTTCTTTACAATCGTGGATATCATAAAAACCAGTGATTTCAAAAACCCAGACGCATATTATTACAGCAATTCTTTTGTTGATGTGAGAAAAATGAGAAGGACATTGCAGTACCACTAAATCTATACCTGGGCACTGCTGATACCAAACAATAGGAATTCACGGTGGCTAGGTAGGACTATTTTCTAGTGACTGTCTCTGGGGACTCAAACAGAATCCATTTGTTTCTTTGTTTCAAAGATTCACTTGTATAGGTTACCTGTCCCCGCCCCTTCAGCTTGTAGTTTGTCTGTGTCCTTGGATCACAAGTGAGTCTCCAGTAAGGGAGCACTTAGGTGATCTTAAGTTTTCATCCGTCCTTCTAACCCTGTGTCTTTTGATTGGAGCAGTGAAAGCCTGTACTTTTATTCTGATATTTGATAGCTAGGCTCTTACAGCACTTTGAAATTTTTTTTATTCTCATTAATATACAACCACATGCAGAACAATATGTTTACTAGTCTAATCCCTTCACCAAGTCATCGCCAAATCCCAGTTTTAGTCGCTGTCTGTCAGCGTGTCGTAAGATGCTCTAGAATCACTACTTGTCTTCTCTGTGTTGTATAGCCCTCCTAATGACCATTCACCCTACACATTATTCATGCTAATCCTAATGCCCCCATTCTTTTTAGCCGCCCTTATCAATCCCTTCCCACAAACACTACCCAGTCCCTTTCTCTTTGGTAACTGTTAGTCCACTCTCGGGTACTGTGTATATGCTGCTGTTTCTTCCTTCAGTTTTTCTTTGTTATCGTACTCCACACATGAGTTAAATGATTTGGTACATGTATTTCTCCGACTGGCCTTTTTCACTGAGCATAATACCCTCTAGGTCCATCCAAGTTATTGCCAATGATAGGATTTGTTTTCTTCTTATGGCTGCTTATTGCACTTTTTAAACTGGATTTTATTCTTCTTTTTTGTTTGTAGTTTCGCTATGTGCTTCAACCATTGCTCTCATGGTTATGAGCAATAGCTTTGTGTTAATCGATATGAACCTATATTTATCTATCTGTCTATCAATCATTCAATCAATCAATCAATCATCTTTCTGTCTGCCCATCTGTCCTTGTGTACAGAGCAGTTAACCACATATCCAATGTCACTTTCCTACATTATGCTTCCAAAAATCCTGCAAGGTAACTAGGCTGTAGGGAGAGCACTGGGTTCACCGAGACACTTGCAGGTCGTGTCGTCCGAGTGTACCTACAAAACCAGGAAATGGTTGTGCAGGGACTTGAACCCGTGACTCTCATCTCTGTCCTCTTTCATCTCCTTCTCACTTCCTGTCTTTATTTAGCCACATTCATTCACTAAGTGCTCCCTGAAGACCACAAGTATCCTTCCTCTGGGCATGTGGTCGACAGAAACGTAAAATTGTTGCTTTGCTCACCACCATGTTTGAAGGACGTCTATGTGAACAGCACTGATAGGATGGAGGGTCAAATAAAAAGGAACACCAATTTCTAGACAGGAGCATTTGGGAGCTAAGAGTGTGTTTTGTAGTGACATGTTTACTTGAGTGTCCAAACATCCCTCTTTATTTGGTTATTACTTCACATTCGTGAAGATCATAAAACCCACAGATTTCAAAGGCCCAGATTCTTATTATTTTAGCAACTCAGTTGTTGAGGTGAGAGAAAATGAGAAGGACGTTGCTCCACCACTAAATCTATGGCTGGGACTTGCTGAAAACAAACAAAAGGAATTCACGGTGGCCAGATAGTGCTATTTTCTACTGACTGTCTCTGGGGGCTCAAACAGAATCCATTTGTTTGATTGTTTGTTTTTCAGTTTCACTCGTGTAGGGTACTTGTCACCACACCTTCAGCTTGTAGTTTGTCTGTGTCCTTGGATCTCAAGTGAGTCTCCTGTAAGGAAGCACGTAGGTTTCTTGAGTTTTCATCCGTTCATTTAACCCTGTGTCTTTTGTTTGCAGCACTCAGAGCCTGACCTTTTATTCTGATGATTCTGTGCTGTGCCCTTATTGCACTTAAAAAAATTTTTTTGTTATCATTAATCTACAATCACATGAAGAACATTATGTTTACTATGCTCCCCCTTATCCAAGTCCACCATCAAAAACCTCTTAAAGTCCCTGTCCATCAGCATAGTTGGATGCTTTAAACCCCTTTAGCATGTACCCCTTCAAAGACACCGATACAGTCGCTATCAGTCATGGAGTAGTAAGATGCTATATAACCTCTACTAGTCTTCTCTGTGTTGTACAGCACTCCCCATGTCCCGCGTGACCCCACGCAATATACATGGTAATCCTAATGCCCCCAATCTTTCTCACCACACTTATCCCTCCCTTCAGAACCACCCTGTGCAGTCCTTTTCCCTTTAGCAACTTTAAGTCAACTCTCGGGTTCTGTGAGTATTCTGCTGTTTTTTTCCTTCAGTTTCTCTTTGTTGTTATACTCCACACATGAGTGATATCACTTGATATTGTCTTTCTCCGCCTGACCTATTTTTCTGAACATACTACTGTCTAGCTCCATCCACGTCATTGCAAATGGTAGGATTTGTTTTCTTCTTATGGCTGCTTACTGCACTTTGCAAACTGGATTTCATTCTTCCTTTTTGTTTGTAGTTTAGCTATGTGCTTACACCATTCATCTCCTGGTTATGAGCAACAGCTTTGTGTCAATCGATATGTATCTGTATCTATCTGTCGCTCTGTCTGTCTGTATATCTATCTATCTTTCTATATATCCTTCTTTCTATCTCTCTATCCTCTCTATTTATCTATCCATCTATCTAGCTTCCTGTCTTCTATCATGTGTATAATCTATCGATCATCTGTCATCTATCTATTTGTCTATCTATGAAACATCCTTCTTTCTGTCTGTCCATCTATCCTTATGTACAGAACAGTTAACTACATCACCTATGTCACTTCCCTACATTATGCTTTCAAAAACATTGCAAGGTCACTAGGCCGTAGGGAGAGCACTGGGCTCACTGAGACAATTTCAGATCGAATCAGCCGCGTGTGCTTACAAAACCAGTAAATGGTGGTGCAGGGACTTGAACCCGTATCTCTGTCCTCTGTCCTCTTAAAACTCCTTCTCGCTTGCTAACTGTATTTAGCCACATTCATTGACTAAGTCCTCACTGAAGACCCCAATTATACTTCCTCTGGGCCTGTTGTAGACAGAAAAGTATACTTGGTGCTTTACTCACCACCATGTTTGAGGGACATTGGCATGTTCACCACTGATAAGAGGAGGGACAAATAAAAAGGAACACCTATTTCTAGACAGGAGCATTTGGGAGCAAAGTGTGTGTTGTGGAGAGACGTGTTTGGTTGAGTGTCCAAACTTCCCTCTTTATGTGGTTATTACTTCTTTACAATCGTGGATATCATAAAAACCAGTGATTTCAAAAACCCAGACGCATATTATTACAGCAATTCTTTTGTTGATGTGAGAAAAATGAGAAGGACATTGCAGTACCACTAAATCTATACCTGGGCACTGCTGATACCAAACAATAGGAATTCACGGTGGCTAGGTAGGACTATTTTCTAGTGACTGTCTCTGGGGACTCAAACAGAATCCATTTGTTTCTTTGTTTCAAAGATTCACTTGTATAGGTTACCTGTCCCCGCCCCTTCAGCTTGTAGTTTGTCTGTGTCCTTGGATCACAAGTGAGTCTCCAGTAAGGGAGCACTTAGGTGATCTTAAGTTTTCATCCGTCCTTCTAACCCTGTGTCTTTTGATTGGAGCAGTGAAAGCCTGTACTTTTATTCTGATATTTGATAGCTAGGCTCTTACAGCACTTTGAAATTTTTTTTATTCTCATTAATATACAACCACATGCAGAACAATATGTTTACTAGTCTAATCCCTTCACCAAGTCATCGCCAAATCCCAGTTTTAGTCGCTGTCTGTCAGCGTGTCGTAAGATGCTCTAGAATCACTACTTGTCTTCTCTGTGTTGTATAGCCCTCCTAATGACCATTCACCCTACACATTATTCATGCTAATCCTAATGCCCCCATTCTTTTTAGCCGCCCTTATCAATCCCTTCCCACAAACACTACCCAGTCCCTTTCTCTTTGGTAACTGTTAGTCCACTCTCGGGTACTGTGTATATGCTGCTGTTTCTTCCTTCAGTTTTTCTTTGTTATCGTACTCCACACATGAGTTAAATGATTTGGTACATGTATTTCTCCGACTGGCCTTTTTCACTGAGCATAATACCCTCTAGGTCCATCCAAGTTATTGCCAATGATAGGATTTGTTTTCTTCTTATGGCTGCTTATTGCACTTTTTAAACTGGATTTTATTCTTCTTTTTTGTTTGTAGTTTCGCTATGTGCTTCAACCATTGCTCTCATGGTTATGAGCAATAGCTTTGTGTTAATCGATATGAACCTATATTTATCTATCTGTCTATCAATCATTCAATCAATCAATCAATCATCTTTCTGTCTGCCCATCTGTCCTTGGGTACAGAGCAGTTAACCACATATCCAATGTCACTTTCCTACATTATGCTTCCAAAAATCCTGCAAGGTAACTAGGCTGTAGGGAGAGCACTGGGTTCACCGAGACACTTGCAGGTCGTGTCGTCCGAGTGTACCTACAAAACCAGGAAATGGTTGTGCAGGGACTTGAACCCGTGACTCTCATCTCTGTCCTCTTTCATCTCCTTCTCACTTCCTGTCTGTATTTAGCCACATTCATTCACTAAGTGCTCCCTGAAGACCACAAGTATCCTTCCTCTGGGCATGTGGTCGACAGAAACGTAAAATTGTTGCTTTGCTCACCACCATGTTTGAAGGACGTCTATGAGAACAGCACTGACAGGATGGAGGGTCAAATAAAAAGGAACACCAATTTCTAGACAGGAGCATTTGGGAGCTAAGAGTGTGTTTTGGAGTGACATGTTTACTTGAGTGTCCAAACATCCCTCTTTATTTGGTTATTACTTCACATTCGTGAAGATCATAAAACCCACAGATTTCAAAGGCCCAGATTCTTATTATTTCAGCAACTCAGTTGTTGAGGTGAGAGAAAATGAGAAGGACGTTGCTCCACCACTAAATCTATGGCTGGGACTTGCTGAAAACAAACAAAAAGAATTCACGGTGGCCAGATAGTGCTATTTTCTACTGACTGTCTCTGGGGCCTCAAACAGAATCCATTTGTTTGATTGTTTGTTTTTCAGTTTCACTCGTGTAGGGTACTTGTCACC